>NC_069505.1:582614376-582741876 GCF_027579735.1 Bombina bombina
AGGGAGGGAGCTGGACTGAGGACTCCAGACAATCATTTGTACACAGAGCTTCCAGGTCAAGCAAAGGTGAGGGAAATAAAGAGTGAGAATGAGAAGGACAATGCAGTGTGTGTAACGGGGAGAAACAGCCAGGTCACAGAGTGAGAGAAATACGGACATGTAGGGATCAAAGTGAAAGAGACAGAAGAAATAGAAGGTTTTATGTAGAGAGTACAAAGTAACTGAAAGATTTCTGCATTTGTCTCAATTATTCTCATGGTACATTACTTGTTGTTTGACAGGGTTATTAGGCCTGTGACTAACCTTTTTTTTGTTGCAATCTGTAGTTTACAAATATATAGAGAAACACACATTTTCCCTTTTTTTTCTGTGTATTTGAGACTTAGTATACGTGTGTGTAGTGCTGTGCATTTCAGACTGTGTACATGTGTGAGTATGTTGTGTGTGTGTATATTTGTATACTCTGCAGCATATGTGTGTTGCTGAATATTTGAGACTGTGCACGTGTGTCTACTGTATAAGATCTGTAATTTATGTGTGTATGCTGTAGTGTGTGTTTCTGTGTATGCATGCTTATGAAAAAGGAAACTGAAGGCTGATTAGCTGTCAGGGACACTACATAACACAGCACAGATCCTCACTCTGCAGGTTGCTAGTAATACATGTGCTTTATATTCAGCAGTTGAAAGTCTCACTCTTGATACAGACATCTATTACAATTTTTGCAGGCTGCAGCTAGAGCCCTTAAACTTTGAGAAAAGGTTTGCTGGGTTTTTACACATAAATACATATGCATGTAATGTTCATTGTAAGCAGAGCAATGGTTTTCCCTCACTCAATAACTGTAACTACCTTGCTTACTGCCAGCCAGACATGACATGCCTAGCTTTGTTATGCATGGTCTGCACAGTGTAATGTGCTGAGCTAAGAAACCTGCATTTTGTATTTACATCAGAACAGCTGCAGCAGCAAAGCTACAAGCTAAAATCCAGCAGCCCTGTCTTCCTTTCTGATGTTAGCATAGCTTGTACTTCCCCTGCAAAGCTGCACAAGTGCACAGGTTACCACGGCTATCCATGAGCCTTTGGAGACAATGGCGCTAAAAAAATCTGACTCACACTCTGCTCTGTGAAATATGATCCTGTTTCTATGGGTTAGGGGGCGCAATACTTGCCTTGCCCTGGGCGCTGACAACCCATGCTACGCCACTGCAACTATGTAAATTTAGATTCATAGCTAAACACAGATGGGTATTTATGATATACAACATATATACAACACATATATGGTTATATTTAATATTGAATATTCACCTTCATACACCTCTTCAGGTGGCACAGAGGTGTCCATTGTCCCCTTACATCCGTGAACAGATTCATCCGGGATGACATTGGACAGCATCTCCTCCCATGACCTTAGGTGTATTCTCTTTCTAGGACCACCACCTGTCCCACGTGCATATTTGGCCTGCTGTGCCAGCTTCGCTTTGTTTCTCGCCTGCAATCATGATATCAATGTTTTATACTAGCAGTAGAACGATTACATCCTAAGCAGCTGACTGCCACTCGAATCTCCTCCCACAGCTTATTCCGGACACCCGCCCTCAGGTTAGGGTTCTCCAGCTGAGGTGCCCTCTCCAAGTAGGCCTCAACAAGAGCCTCCTTCTCCTTCTCAGAGTACCTCTCCTCTCTTAGCCTGCCCTTCACACCTGAAGGGCCAGCAGACACAGACTCTCCTTCCTGTGACTGGGGACCAGCCCTCTCTCCCTCCTCTGTCCCTGCAGGCTGTGACAGGCTACCACCAGCCCCACTCCCACTTGCCACAGTCTGCCCCACTTTCCCTTTTCTTTTTGTGCCTAGCTGAGGCTGACTCCTCCTCACTCCTCCCACTTCCACTCCTCTTCCACCCTCCTTTCCTCCTCTGCCAGGGTTTGAGGAAGGACAAATCTTCCACCCAAACCTCGGCCCCTATTCCTGCCCATACTACTCCCTACTTCCCCCTCCCCCTCCCTCTATCCACCCTCTCCACTGCCCTCCCCCTAGCCAACCCCTTCCCAACTCCACTAGGCCTATCCATCCCTTTCTCCTTCCTCCCTAACTCTAAGCTAACACTAAAGTCCCTAGCTTACCTAACTACACTAATTCAACTAATTAAACCCAAAATTAAATATCCCTAAAACTAACTACCTAACCTATCTAGACCCTAACTATCTCTATTCTATAGCCCTCAAAATAAAAATAAAATGTGGGGGTGAAAATAAACAAAGGGATGTAAATGAAAAAAGATAAAAAAAAAGAGGATTATAACAAAATTATCGAAAAATAATAAGGGATGAAAATGAATAAAGGGGTGGGCTAAATAGTCAAATGAAACAAAAAATATGGGATGTAAAAAAAAAAAAAAGGATGGGCAAAATGTATAAAAATAAAATAAAAAGTTATATAGTGGGGAAGGGAAGGGTAGTCAAAGGGGGGATGGGAAGTGGGATAAGGGGGTTAATGAAAGGAGTAATAAAGGAAGATGGGGATATGGGGGGTTAATGAAATAAAAAAAAATGTGAATGTGTTTGTATCAAATAAAAGTGTGTGTGTTTGTGTGTATAAACTAATGTGTGTTAATTAACTAATGTATGGATGTGTGTGTGTGTTCCTAATATTATATGAGGCCTACAATAAGAATATATGAAAATAAAATATCAAACTCTCCACTAACTCTCAAACAACTCTCAAAAACCCAAAACTCCTACCAACGCAACTAGCTCCTGTGTCTTTCTCTCTAGAGGCGATCACAGGTAAAGAGCGCAGGGGCAAACCGTTATTCTTATAGACAGAGGTCGGGTTACCATGGCAATGCACTTGTTATGGCGCGCTTTTCAACAAATCCGACATCGGTTGGTCAACGCAAACTTACGTACGGCCGAAAAGAGCGACTGCGCGCAACAAGCTAATCTTTTCAATGGAAACCTTGTACTAAAATGGAGCCGTAAATTACTTTTAGCTGTCGTCCGCTTCGGTAGCTTACGGCTCCATTTTTAACGACTCAATGGAAGCGAGCCCTAAGTTTGCTAAGGCTGGCTCCCAAACAATTGCTGTTCCACAAGTTCCAGTGTCCTTAAGTTCCATGGCCAAACTGTCTCCCTCTGTGACACTCTGTTGAGAACTGGCTGACCCACCCACAAACAAAGCCAGTGCCGGTTTCCCGGTATACCCACCCCAGACTGTAGGTTGAGGTTGCTGGGGCAGGCAAAACTTGGTTGCCCAAACTTGTGGCACCAACTGCATGAGCGGGTACCCCCCTTGCCTGCCCCCTGTGAGATATACTCCAGGACAAGAAAAGGGTAGAGACCATGCCAAGCTACTGAGGGGAGAGTCCGTCTGTTTCTTCTTCCGAGAAGGAGATCAACCACTGGGGAGGGAGGTTTGCTACCTCAACTCCATGGGAAACTGTGCTGCCTCTGGGGAGAGAGACCGACTGTCTCCTCCCCCAGCTCCCTGCTCTGCCGCTGGGGAGAGAGACCGACTGTCTCCACTCCTGGGAAGGGGTTCTGCTGCTGGGGAGAGTTATTGACATCCATATCTACCTATAAGCTCAGAGCCAGACTGCTGATCAGGATCCAGCAGCCCTGGTTCCCTTTCTCTTTGCTGCCACTCCTCCACAGTCGAGCTCCATGAATCCCAGAGGGCTGCACCCCAGATCTGTATGCCCCTGGCATGCTGCTTAGCGAGATCCAGCAGCCTCTTGTATTCCTTGACCAGTGCCTCTTCCTGGTCAAGGAAGATCGTCCAGCAGCCAGGTCTCCTCCAAGAGATCCAGCAGTTCCTCTTGGAGCCCAGAGATATCCTCCAGACCCTGGTCTGTCTCGCTCCCAAATTGTGGGTCCTCTGTCCTTTTTGTAAACAACAATCCAGGGCCACTGAAGCCAAAGCCCTCTGTGGGGGATCCTTCCTCCAGCCATGGCTGCGCTTGCATAGCGGGCCATTGGAGGGCTCGATAGCCGTCCTCCACCCACATCTCTTGCTGGATCAGTCTATGTAGAACAGCTAGCCATTCTTTCTTTGGTTGTTCTCCCAGGAAAGGCAGTCTCATAGTCCACCGTACCCGGAATCTCGTGTCATTCGTGGGGAGGACCTTTCCATTTTCCTGCTCCTGTTGCAGAGCCTCCCACCAAAGGTCTCAGAGGGCAAGGTTCCTCCATGTCAGAATGTCCTGTTCCGAACAAGGATCCTTTGTTCTGGTCAGCATCTTGTGTACTCTCCCTAGGAACTCCATATTTACCGGCTACTGTGGTACGTCTCCTCTGTCAGCAGGAACCTTGTAAAAGAAGCAGATCCCACCGCTGCCAGCCAATGGGACAAATACCCCCGGCTACCCTGACTGGGTAGCTCCGCCAAAAGGGGTCCTGCTTCCTCCCTGCTGACTGCAGCTATGTAGCTGGCAAATGACCACAGCCTGTAGCAACCCCTGATGCCCGACAGCACCAGTACTCAGGGTCCCACCCTGTGGCAGACTCCAGCTACCAGACTAGGTAGCTCTGTCAGATTGTCCTTCCTCTGCCTGGAACAGGCTGCTATGTAGCCCAGGAAAAGGGGTGTCATTTTAAAGCTCTCAGTCCCCAGATTTCACAGTCCAAAAATCAGCATGATTCGTTACTGGTGACCGGAGTTACAGTCCGATGAAGTTATGGGGTTAGGGGTGTCCAAAACCCTGGTTCCCAAAGGAGCTCCCCTCCGGCAATTCCCCCTCCCCTTGTACTCCCCAGGGGCTACTAATCCCCAAAAGAGCGGAACTCTGGGGCACATGGTTGCTGGAGTGACCTGGGTTAAAGTTAGCGGGTGTTCTGCTGTCCTTTGGCCGACCGTGAGTTCCAGGAGCCTGGCCAGCCTGAGAGGGGTTAGGCGGGTATCCGGTGTGAGGCGGCTGACCGGGAGTTCCAGGAGCCCGGCCAGCCTAGGAGGGTTTTCCTGGTCATAAAATCACTCTTCTCTGAACACAAAAACAAACCAACACAGAGCAAACAAACAGTCTCCAGAGATGGTGGTTGCTCTGAGGAGCCCAAAGACCACTGAGAAACAACAGGGGTGAGGTTGTAGGGGGGTGGGGGGTAGCCTTAGCCGTCTGATATCCGTGACAGTGGAATATTATTGGTTGATCTACACATGAGGTGCCCCTCCATCTGCTTGATATTTCCAGAATCATATTTAAATGTTTAAAATGTTATTGGATAGAAATAATCAGTCTTATAAATAAATCTCTGAGAAGAAAAAGCAATAGGGTGAAATATAGCACAAGCTCTCCAGATAAAATATTAAAGAGAGTGCTTCTATGGTCTTGCTACTTTTTTAATCATATACAATATCACAACAGCATTATTGTATCATCTTGTAATGAAAATATACTTAAAGGGACAGTCAACACTAAAATTGTTATTGTTTAAAAAGATAGACAACACCTTTACTACCCATTCCCCAACTTTGCATAACCAACATTGTTATATTAATATACTTTATAACATTTATAACTCTAAATTTCTGCCTGTTTCTAAGGGGCATATGTATTACTATGCAAGCGGACATGATACGAAGTAGAGTATCATGTCCGCTTCACATCGCTACACATCGATAAATGCCGACAACATACACTGTTTGCATTTATCATTGCACAAGCATTCCTTGTAAAATGCTTGTGCAATGCCGCCCCCTGCAGATTCGCTGTCAATCGGCCGCAAGCAGGGGGTGTCAATCAACCCGATCGTATTCGATCAGGTTGATTTCTATCTGCCGCCTCAGAGCAGGCGGACAAGTTATGAAGCAGTGGTCTTTAGACCGCTGCTTCATAACTTTTTCAAAACTTCTGTTTGCAGCGAGCCTGAAGGCTTGCCGGAAACAAGGGGCATCAATCTCTATACTGAACTTGATAAATTAATGTGTACTATATAGATAACATTGTGCTCACTTACATGGAGTTGTGCAGGGCACAGCACTAATTAGCTAAAATGCAAGTCAATAGATAATAATAAGTCATGTGATCAGGGGGCTGTCAAAAGATGCTTAGATACAGGGTAATCACAGAGGTTAAAGTATATTAATATAAAAGTATTGGTTATGCAAAACTGCGGAATGAGTAATAAATGGATTATCTATCTTTTTAAACAATACAATTTTTTGAGTTGACTGTCCCTTTATAGAGGGGACTTCAGATGTAGAACTCCATTCCAAACTCCCTTACAGCCAGATAATGCTTAGGAAGTTGTTGTCAAAGACTTACCTGAAACAATCCCACAATTGCCTCCTGTATTGATGTTCCCCCTTGCACTCTGTCCTTTGCACTGGCTGTTGCTGTCCATAGGCGCACGCCGAACTGATTTAAAGGAACCAAGCAGAATTACAGGAACCCCCACCTAAATGGATACAGGCGTGGGAGTTCCTATATAGATCCACCAGTTATTGAGAGGTACACCTTGTCCTTACATGCTCTCCTGTATTCTGTGGTTTAAAAAGCTTTATTATATAATTAATAATTGTACATAATTGTAATGTACACATTTTTATGTTTTTTTCCCACTCCATATTTGTATTACATATTGAACACTTAGAACTCTGAACATGCCCAATACACTGATTGAGTTAAATGGGACAGATGGATATATCCAAGATGGCTGACAAGCACAAAATATGAACGGTGAAGTAAGCAAGCATAGATCGCTTTCATAATGGTATATGAAACAGAATTTTGTTTCTTTCATAATTCACCAGAGCATACAAAAAAAATTAAAACTACAATTACAAAAAATAAAAGAAAACTACCATTGCAAAAAATAACAAATTAAATGATCTAAAATAATAAAAATTATTCCTATTCTAATATCATGTTTTAAAAAAAACCCACCCCAAAATGAAAAACAAAACTAATCTATAATAAACTACCAATATCCCTTAAAAGGGCCATTGTAGGGCACTGCCCTAAAGTTAACAGCTCTTTTGCTAAAAAATAAAACAAACACCCCCTAACATTATAAACCCCCACCCCCCAAACCCACAAAATAAAAAAAACCTAACTAAAAAGAATCTAATCTACCCATTGTCCAGAAAAAGGCATTTGTATGGGCATAGCCCTTAAAAGGGCATTCAGCTCTTTTACTGCCCTTAAAAGGGCATTCAGCTCTTTGTTGGCCCATAGCCCTAATCTAAAAAAAAAAACACCCCAAAAAACAAAACAAAAAAACCTAACACTAACCCCAAAATCGTTACTCGCTGTTGCTGAAGTCCGGCAAAAGATCTTCATCCCAGCAGCAAAGCATCTTCATCCAGACAGCTCCATCTTCATCCATCGCAGGACCGGCATCTTCTTCATCCCTGTGGAGGCGGAGCGGTCTATGCGATGAGGTGGAGGTCCAGCCGGAGGTCCATCGGTCCAATGTTAAGGTCCTCTTCATGCGATCATTAATTCAAGGTACCCCTCTTATATTTTGGGGTACCATTGCATTACTAATGGCTGACAAATTAAAATCAGACAATAGGAATTAGAGCTGCTTAAATCCTATTGGCTTATTTAAACAGCCAATAGGATTTAAGTCACTCTCATTCCTATTGGCTGATTTAAAACAGCCAATAGGAATGAGTGCTGCTTAAATGTTGGACCGATGACCCTCCACCTGGACCTCCACCTGGACCCTTGCCTCTGCGCATCGACCGCTTCACCTTCGCAGGTATGAAGATGCTGGTCCCGCTATGGATGAAAATAGAGCCACCTGGATGAAAATGCTTCACCCCTGGGATGAAGATATTTTGCCAGACTTCAGCAACTGTGAGTACCGATTTTGTGGTTAGTGTTAGCTTTTTTTTTGGGGGGGGGGGGGGTGTTTTTTTTTTTTTTATTAGATTAGGGCTTTGGGCTGAAAAATAGCTGAATGCCCTTTTAAGGACAATGCCCATACAAATGCCCTTTTCAGGGCAATGGATAGATTAGACTTTTTTTAGTTAGGTTTTTTTTTATTTTGGGTGTTTGGGGGGTGGGGGTTTATAATGTTAGGGGGTGTTTGTTTTTCTTTTTTTGCAAAAGAACTGTTAACTTTAGGGCAATGCCCTATAAAAGGCACTTTTAAGGGCCCTTGGTAGTTTTTTTATAGATTATGTTTTTTTTAATTTGTTTTTTTTTTTTTTTTTAAACAGGGTATTAGAATAGGAATAATTTTTATTGTTTTGGATAATTTCGTTTGTTATTTTTGTAATGGTAGTTTTTTTATTTTTAAAAATGTTAGGTTTTTATTTTTAGTAATGTTAGGTTTTATTAGTGTAAGCTTAGGTTTTATTTTTATTTCACAGGTAAGTTTGTATTTATTTTAACTCGGTAGTTAGTAAATAGTTATATTGTAGCTAGCTTAGGTTTTATTTTTATTTCACAGGTAAGTTTGTATTTATTTTAACTCGGTAGTTAGTAAATAGTTATATTGTAGCTAGCTTAGGTTTTATTTTTATTTCACAGGTAAGTTTGTATTTATTTGTAAATAGGTAGTTAGTTAATAATTGTAACTTTAATTTAGGGCTATTTTAAATATGTTAAAGTTAGGGGGTGTTAGGTTTAGGGGTTAATATAGTTTAATTTAGGTTGTTGCGATGTGGGAGCTGGCGGTTTAGGGGTTAATAGGTTTACTTAGTGTCGGCGATATTGGGGAACTGCAGTTTAGGGGATAATAGGTTTTAGTTAGTGTTGGCGATTTTTGGGAACTGCAGTTTAGGGGTTAATAGGTTTAGTTAGTGTCTGCGATGTTTGGGAACTGCTGTTTAGGGGTTAATAGGTGTATTTAGTTTTGGCGATGTCGGGGAACTGTGGTTTAGGGGTTAATAGGTTTAGTTAGTGTTGGTGATGTTGGGGAACGGCGGTTTAGGGGTTAATAGTTTTTTTTTTTTTTTTTTTTTTTTTTTAAAGAGCTTTATTGTCAAAACATTCAATGTACAAACTTGGCTCTGGTTACAAAATGAGCCTGTTTAACTTACATAAACGAGTAGTAAACATATACATTTGCGGCTGCCGGAAACCCATAATAAACAAGTTTAAAGTGTCTCTAGGCTCTGCGGAACAATCAAAGGGTAGCCCCTACCATTGCCTTAGATAAGTTTGTTAGCCACTTTTGGGCCAAAAATGAGTCTGTAACAGAAAATGGCTGGTGAGGGGTTAATGAGGTGAACACAAAATACAATAAAGGAAAGGGGAGAAAAAGGGAAAAAAGGCACACATTGTCCATCATGTCATACCTTGTTGGTCAAGCCTTTACAAATCTACTCATCCAGATCAGTTAGAGTGCAATATACATTAATACTGAAGCCTACAGTGACGTTGGTAAAGAAGGGGAAGAGGTAGAGGGGGAGGTAGGTCGTCGGAGTTGTATTAAAGTGAGAAAATTTGTTTAGCATGTGTGTGTTGGTGTGTCGCTCTATCTGACCGGGTCATCTTATCTTTCAGTCATCCCTATGCGCTTTCCATCGCATTAGCATGTATTCATGTATTTCAAGTTTGCCTATTCCGAAAAAGTGGTATCGCTCCATAAGGAGTAGATTATCCACTTGCTGTTTCCAAGTTGCAAGATCTGGGATTTCTGTGGATTTCCATCTTTGTGGTATTAATGCTTTGGCGCTATTGAGCATTATGTATAAGAGGGTTTTTTTGGTATCGTCTTTGAGGTTCGGTAAGTCATGAAACAACAGAAGTCTAGGGTCTCTATCTAAATTCGTGTCAAGAGTTTTGTTTGTGTGTCCCACAACATTTTCCCAAAAGGTCGCTAGTTTCTCGCAGCCCCACCATATGTGATGCATATCTGCAGGCAGCCCACATCCCCTCCAGCATCTGTTGCTAGTCTTTTTGTATATCTTTTGTAGTCTTACTGGAGTAAGATACCATCTAGACATAAACTTGTAATTTGTTTCCTGTATTTTGGCCGATACAGAAGCTTTTTTGTGGTTGCGAAAAATCCGCATCCAATCTTCATACGAAATTTCAGTGTTTAGTTCTCTGGCCCATTTATAACAGTATGAGGGTAACTGGTCTCCCCTGGGGTTTATTAGTATCTTGTAAAGAGTTGATATGAGGTGTCGGGGGGGGAGTGCGGAAATGCATAGTTTTTCAAAGTGTGTGAGCTGCCTTTTTAGGTTTTGCTGTAGTTTGCGGGTGCTTACATAGTGGGACAGTTGTGCATGTTGGTACCATGCCTGTGGGCTGTCGCCTATAATCCCCACTATTTCTGTCAGTGGCAGTACCTTTCCTCCATTCGTGACTGTATTAAGGGTGTAGTCTTTTAATTGGATCGCAGTGTCTGGGTTTGATCTGAGCCTTGTCATGAATGGTAAGTCGGGGTTCCCCATGAGTGGAGTCATTGGTGACGGTCTGGTTGTTATGTGTGTACTAGTGTTTAGAAGTGCGTCCCACCTCTGAAGCACTTCTTCCAGTAGGGGGTAGCTACTAATGTTTCCTGGTCTTTGTTTTGCCTGTAACCATGCTAACCCCCCTACATTGTCCACCTGTAGTATTTCCCTATCCAGGGCGATCCATTGTCTATTGTCTAAGTTGTGGCTCCACTCCACCACTCTCTGCAGGAGTATCGCTAATCTGTATGTGTTTAGGTCGGGCAAACCCAACCCCCCTCTCTCTCTTGGCAGGTATAAAGTTTTCCTAGGGACTCTAGGTTTAATCCCACTCCAGATAATTTTTTTCTATATTGCCCTGTAATTGGTTTATGTATTCTTTTGGTAATTGGATGGGTAACGCCTGCAGGACGTACAGTATGCAAGGCAAAACGTTCATCTTTACGGAGTGTATCCTACCAAGCCACGACAATGTTTTATTTTTCCATCTAGAGAGGTCATTTGTGATTTCTTTTAGTAGGGGGATGTAATTTTCTTTGAATAAGTCACTGAAGTGTTGAGTAATTTGAATGCCCAAATATTTTATATGAGATTGTTGTACTTTAATGGGACAGGTGTGTCTGAGGTTTGTTATGACTGGTGTTGGGGTATTTATGTTGATTAGCTCGGATTTGGATAGATTTAAGTAAAAGTTTGATATTTTGCCGTACTCCTGTCTGTAAAAGGGGCGGTAGGGACCTGTCTATATTTGTTAGGGTAAGCAAAATGTCATCGGCGTACATTGCCAGTTTATATTCCTTATCTTTAGTAAAGACGCCCCTTATGTCGTTTTGTGATCTAATCTTGCAGGCCAAGACTTCGATGGATATAGCGAACAGGAGTGGTGATAAGGGGCACCCCTGTCTTGTCCCGTTTCTAATGTCAAAAGGCTCATAGAGTACAGAGTTAGTCCTGACTCTCGCTGTTGGGGTAGCATACAGAGAAAATATGTTCTCAATGAAACTGTTGCCCATGTTCATGCCTCGCAGGGTGGCCCTGAGGAAATCCAAGTCCACCCTGTCGTAGGCTTTTTCTGCATCTGTGGATATGAGGACCAGATTCTGCCCCGTTTCCCGTGCTAGATCTGCTAATTGTAACACCTTAATGGTGTTATCTCTTGCCTCTCTTCCCGGTATGAATCCCACCTGGTTGGGTGAGATTAAGTGTGCAAGGAGGGGGTTTAGTCTATTGGCCAATACCTTGGCTTATATATTTTTTTTTTTTTAAATGTAATTTTTATTGATTTTTAATCAAAGAAAAAAGTGATAGATACAACAACTGTACGAGGCAATCGTACATCAAGTACAAATACATCATAGCATTTACGTAATCATTGCAAATGTAATGTAAATTTCTATGAAGAGGGAGTCAGTGCCTTGATAGGACATAAGATAGGTGGGGAGGGGGGGGGGGGGAAGGGAAGGGGAAAAGGGTAGGAAGATACGCTAAGCTGACTTTAGAAGGGGGCTAATTCAGATGTGCAGGGGTGAGGTCAGATCTACAGCTTATGTGGATAGGGGTGTACTGCCGTTTAGGTGTCGAAGGTGGGGAGCCAGAGAGTATCAAATCTGTTTTTCCAATCGGACCAGATCAGCTCAAAGAAATCGGTCCTACCCGAGGCATAATAGATACTCTTCTCCATAGTGTACATGTATGCCATAGTGGATATAATATCCGACCAGGTTGGGGGAAGGGATCTTTTCCAAGATCTCGCTATATTAAGTTTAACAGCAGATAGAAGGTAAATACAGAGTGCACCATAATGTTTGGGCATTTTACATACACCCAAGTGGAACAGAGCCGTCTCGGGAGTTCTGGGTAGGTTGATGCCCAGACTGGTTAATGTGGAGAAACATTTATTCCAGAGAGGTTGGAGTCTGGGACAGCTCCACCAAATGTGGATCATATCGCCTATGTGTGAGCAGTCTCTCCAGCAAGTGGGGGAGGCCTCCGGAAAGATCTTCGCAAGCCTAGCTGGGACATAATACCAGTGTGGGAGCACCTTGATGTAGGTTTCAAGGATGGTGATGCAATGAAGGGTTTTCTTTGTATAAAGGAGCGTGCGTTGCCACTCCAAAGAGGGTTTCGTAAAGTCTAACCTCCGTTCCCATTTCAGGATATGTTGGGCTTTGTCAACTGGGGTCGTGCCTTCCATAAGGGAATAGTGTAAGGATAATGGTTTGCCTAGTCTGAGCCCCTGTTGCCATCTAGCTTCCCAGATGGTAGGCTGTCGAGACAGGGATGGTTTGAAGCCCCACCTAGATAAGAAACTTGTAACTCTGGAGTATTGAAATTTCATATACAGGGGTGTAGATGGGGTTACGTTGAGATGAGTGTAGGGGGGAAAGGTGGTATGTGGCGGGGTTGACCAAAGGTCACCCACCTTCGTAATATCCAGCCGAGCCCAAGCGTTTGGGTGGGAGTCCGGTAAACCGGACAGAAGACCAGTTATGGAGGTAATTGGGGAAGGGTGGGGGGCTACCTTGGGGTTATGCCTTAGGCGGTCCCAGGCGAGTAGGCATTCCTGTATAATCGGATTAGAGGCACCCAGATTCCTTCTGCAATGGGGTGGTGTCCATATTAGGTCCCTTAACATAAGGTTATGTGGCAGGGAGGCTTGTTCAATAGACCTCCATTTGCTGTCTGAGTCTTTGACACCCCATTGAGAGATGTGGGTGAGCATAGCGGCATCTGCATACCTAACAATAGAGGGAGAGGCAACCCCTCCGTGTATTTTAGGGTATTGCAGGGCGTTATGAGCAACTCTGGGGGGTTTACCCTGCCAGATGTATTTGGTACAGGTGCTTTGGAACTGTACCAAAAGGGTTCTGGGAACTCTTATTGGTAGACACCGGAGCGTGTACGTGAGTTTAGGAAGATAGCTCATCTTTAGAGCCGCTATGCGTCCCAACCAGGATACACATTTGAAGTTCCAACGTGTGGGCAGGGACCTTAGCTCAGTCAAAAGTGGTTTGAGATTATCTTCAAGTATTTGAGGGAGAGAGTTGGATAATTTAACACAGAGGTGGGATACGTATTTATGGCTGGGGCTAAACTTATATTTTTTACATACGTTTTTGGAGACCTCCTCGGGAAACCCAGAGGTGTACAATTCAGATTTCGAATGATTTAATTTATAGTACGACAGGCAACTAAATGTCTCTAAGATGGACAGGAGTCTCGGGATCTCCCGAGAGGGACTGGAGAAGAACAGGGTAGTATCGTCAGCAAATAGAGCTACTTTGTGGACCGTACCGTGTAGGGTGATTCCCGAAATCTCGGTGTCTGTCCAGATGGCCTCCGCCAGAGGCTCCATGGCCAGTGCAAACAGGATCGGGGAAAGGGGGCAACCCTGGCGGGTGCCATTAGATATAGGGAAGGGAGTAGGGTCAAATCCCAGTCCTCTCACCGAGGCCACTGGGGAGGAATATAAAGCTTTAATTGCCAAGACAATTCGTGCAGGGAACTGGAAGTTCTCTAAGACCCGCCAGAGGTATTCCCATCTGACGCGGTCGAAGGCCTTTTCGGCATCCAGAGAGAGCACCGCAAGCGGCCTATTCAGTCTCTAGGAGTATGTTAAGGAGCCTCCTGGTGTTATCTGGGCCTTCTCTTCCCGGTATGAACCCGACCTGGTCTGGGTTAATAAGTGTTGGGAGTAGTTTTGCTAGCCGATTAGCCAGGATTTTGGCATAGAGCTTAACGTCTGTGTTGATGAGTGAAATGGGTCGGTAATTAGCGCAGAGGGTAGGATCTTTGTTGGGTTTGGGAATGGTGATGATAGAAGCCTCAAGGAATTCCTTGTCGAATTTCCCTGTGGACATAGCTTTATTGAAAAATCTGGTAAGCATAGGGGCGAGTTCTGTTAGGTATGTCTTGTAGAAAATGGCCGTGAAGCCATCAGGTCCAGGGGCTTTAAGGGGTTTTAGTTTTTTAATAACCGATTTAATCTCCTGGCTAGTAATCGGGGAGTCAATGCACTCTTTATGGGAGTCATCAAGGGTGGGAAGCTCAAGGGAGTGAAGGAAAGAATCTATGTTTTCCAAGGGGGCTTTCACGGGCGTCACGGTGTTGCCGATATTATAGAGTTCAGAATAGAATTTATGAAACTGTTGGCCAATCTGGGAAGGAAGTCGGACTGAACAGCCACCCTGCCTGATCTCATGGATACGAGTGGCACCTGCACACTGTCTGATTTTATTGGCTAGTAAAGAATCTGCTTTATTGCCCTTTGAGTATAGGAGGTGTTTCAGGCGGAGAAGATTGGATTGTGTTTTACTAAATTCTAATTTGCAAATGTGCCGTCTAAGGTCTTCCACCTCAGAGTTGTAGGTTACCGAGTCTGGGGTCCGCCGTTGGGTTTCAAGTATTCGCAATCTGCAATGTGCTTGGGAGAGGGAAAGGCCTGCTTGCCTCTTGAGGTGAGCTTGCTTTCGGATGAAAAGGCCTCGTAGAGTAGCCTTAAATGCCCCCCATATAGTATTATCACTAATTTCTGGGGTATCATTGGTCTGGAGGGTGAAGCAGATCTCCTTCCTGATCTCTTCCCTAAACGGGACATCTGAGAGGAGATGGTGTGGCAGTCTCCATGGGGCTCTGGTTTTAGTAGTATGACTTGAGTCAATGTCTAAGGTGATAAGGTCATGGTCTGACCACGGGGTGAGATGGATAGTCACTGAGCGGACCAGATCCAGGTCAGAGGGGTGGCAGAAAAAGTAATCAAGCCTAGAGTGTGTAGAGTGAGAGAAGTGGGTGAAATCTTTATCTAAAGGATGTAAGGACCTCCATACGTCAAAATATGTGAACTGGCAAATAAGTTCCCGGAACCTACGACTGGTAGGGTCATGGTTGGAGGGGAGCCTCTTAGAGGAGCCTGTTTTCCTATCTATCTTTTCGTCCCATACCATGTTCAGGTCACCGGCGAGAATAACTCTGCCCTGTTTGACCTTCTCCACATGTAGAAGGACCTTCCTGAGGTATCTGGGTTGGAGAGAGTTTGGGAGATAGACCGAAACGAGGGTATATGTGACATGATCCAAATTACAAATAAGGATGAGATATCTAGCCGGCGTATATTTTTATGTCGGTATTCAGGAGTGATATTGGCCTAAAGTTTTCTGGGGCGTCGGGGGTTTTGCCTGGTTTGGGTATCATAATAATATGTGCCTCTAGCATTGAAGTAGGGAAGCCTCCTGTTTGTTTAATTGAGTTAAAGAGGAGCAGTAGTTTCGGGGCCAGAACATGGGCAAATTTTTTATAATATTTTACCCCAAATCCGTCTGGACCCGGGCTTTTCCCGGACGAGAGGGATTTAATTGCGTCCTGAATTTCTTTAATGTTGAAAGGGGAATCTAATTTCTCTGCCTGGCAGTTGTCTAACCTGGGCAAATCCAAACCCTCCAAGTATTTAGCTATTGCTTGCTCCTTGAGAGCAGGTGTTTTATTATCGGGATTTGTCGCACCTAGATTGTATAAAGTCGCAAAGTATGAGCGGAACACCTCTGCGATTGATGTGCTATCATGTTTGAGCTGGTTTGACTTATTTTTAATATGGTGTACATGTGTTTTCAATTGTTTGCGTTTAAGTGTTCTGGCCAACATCTTCCCAGCTTTATCTCCCTGCTCATAATATCTTTGGCGTAACCGTAATGCTCTTTTTTGTTGTTCATGCTGTAGAAAAACATTAAACTCTGATCTGGTTTGGTTAATACGTGCTTTGAGGTCGGCATTCTTAGGAATTTTTTTGTGTTCTTGTTCTAGTTGTTTAAGGTCTCCTAGTATAGTGTCAAACCTGACTCTGTGTTGTCTAATTATATTTGCCTTATGTTTCAGAAACACTCCCCTCATTACACATTTATGTGCCTCCCATATGTTGTTCCATGTCACGTCTGGGGTGTCATTGATTTGGAAGTATTCTGACAATGTTTTCTCAATGTCTGGTTGTATCAGAGGAAGGTCTAATATACTGTCATCTAACCTCCATATGAATGGGGCGATTGGAGAGTCTGGCCATTCTATCTGGCATGTCACAGGTGCATGGTCCGACCAGGTGGTAGGGTGTATGGAGGTATGTTTGATGAGTGTGAGGCCTAGGGAGTCGGTGAAGATATAGTCAAGTCTTGAATAAACTCCATGTGGACTAGAGTAGAATGTGTAGTCTCTAACCGAAGGGTGAAAGGTACGCCATACGTCGTGCAGAGCCAATGTACTTAGCTGACTATTGATATGGCTAATGTCTTTTTTGGATATGCTAGATGTGCCACCTGATGTGTCTATGTCTGGGTGGAGTGGGACATTAAGATCACCTCCCATGAATGTCACCCCCTTCAGGTTGTCCAGAATTTTCCCTGATAGTGTGCGCATGAATGAAGATTGTGCTCTATTTGGGAAGTATACATTCATAATTGTAATCGGTCGCCCATGTAGGAGGCCAGTCAGAATGAGTAGCCTGCCTTCTGTGTCTTTTTCTATGTTTGTAACTTTTAGTGGGATATTTTGCCTAATGAGTATACCAACCCCGGCTTTCTTCGCTGGGCCAGATGAGAAATAAGCGGTGGGGTATGAGCGGTTAAACCATTTTGGTTCGGACCCTCTTTTGAAATGTGTTTCCTGGATTAGAACAATGTCCCCTTTTAATCTGTTTAGATC
Source organism: Bombina bombina (assembly GCF_027579735.1). Classification (NCBI taxonomy): domain Eukaryota; kingdom Metazoa; phylum Chordata; class Amphibia; order Anura; family Bombinatoridae; genus Bombina; species Bombina bombina. Next base: position 582,631,416 of record NC_069505.1, read on the forward strand.
ATGTGTTATAATGGATCTTTTCTGAGGGACGTTGAACCCTTTGACATTGACCGTTATTATATTTATTGTGTGGGTTTTTGATGATGGAGTCATCTTTAGTTTATAGCCTACGGGTAAGGTGAGTTGTGAGCTGCGAGCTTACCATCAGTGCTGATCCCCCAACCCCTGTCGTCCAGTTGGTCGTTACGGCTATCAGTCAGATAGGACTATGTGTGCGATCTACGAGTTGGTAAAGGGAAAAGGTTAGGATTGGAATAAAATAATAAATTATCAACAATAGTTTTATAAATAGATATCAGTTTGAGCAGATTGAATACACAGAGGTTTTTATATACTAAACCAAACAATGAACTAGAAGGTTTAATCCTTAGTGCACTAGCTGAGGGAAGGGGCCCTCTTCCCTGGGGGCGACTAGTAAGAGTATTTAAAGTTAAGTTATGTGCTTCATGCTAATGCCTGAAGCTTTGGCATGTAGGGGGGTCTCAAGTGTAACATATAGTTTTTTTTTGTTTTTTTTTTTCACGAGAATCAATCTATAGGAGAGGGTTGAATAATCAATTAGGCTGAGTTAGGAACCTATATACTGATCTAAAACCCACTACAGGTCTAAACACATCAATTCTGGATATTATGAAAATGTTTTAAATAACATTATTAAGCATCATTAACTTGTACACAATCGTAATTTAACTACTAGTGGAGTTATGTGCTTTATGCCAATGCCTGAAGCTTTGGCATGTAGGGGGTCTCAAGTGTAACATATAGTTTTTTTTGTGTGTGTGTTTTTTTTTCATGGGAATCAATCTATATGAAAAGGTTGAATAATCAAGTAGACTGGTTTAGGAACCTATATACAGATCTAAAATCCTCTTCAGGTCTAAACACATCAATTCTGGATATTATGACAAATTCTGGAATAACATTATTAAACATCATTAACTTGTACACAATCGTAAATTAACTACTCATCTGTTCCGTAGATGTTGAGGTGTGCAGCTTTCCCCCAGGAGTAGCTGTGGTAATGTCCATTTAGAAGAGAGAACAGGATGACTTGAACAAACAACAATGAAAGAAAAAGAAAAAAGGAACATGTCTATGAAGCCATATCTTGAGATTCTACGATGGAGGAGGGGGGTGGTCTCGAACTGTCTTTATAAGTTGATATAGGTGGTCTTCTGTTTATTTGTTGTGGTGGCAGATCTGTTGGTATCGGGATCTTTATTTGTAGTGTTTCACAGAATGATGGGATTTCTTCTAGGGTGCGTAGTGATGCTGATTTATCACCTTTTGTGGCCGTGAGGCTTACAGGGAACCCCCACCTGTAGGGGATCTTCTGGGCCCTCAGTACTGAGGTCACGAATTGCAGGTCCCTGCGTTTCTGCAAGGTAGCTGGACTTAGATCCGAGAAGATTTGGATGTCTATACCTGCGTGTGTAATCTGGTTTTTCTGGCGTGAGTGTCTTAAAATCTCCTCTTTTTCTGCATAGTTAAGTATTTTCACTATAATATCTCTCGGAGGTGCTTTTGCAGGTGGTTTGGCTCTTAGGGCTCTGTGAGCCCATTCAATAGTAACATCAGGGGCTGCGTTCATTCCTTTTACGGTGCTGAATAGGTCCTGTAGGTAACCTGGGATTGCAGGGGGGTGGATGCTTTCTGGGACCCCTCTTATCCTCAAATTGTTTCGGCGACCTCTATTGTCAAGGTCCTCCACCTTCTCCATGAGGTTGTGTATAACTTCCTCTTGATCATATGAGAGCTGGGATAAGTGTTGTATGTCCTGAGTCGCAACGTTATGCCCTTCCTCCAGGGTTGATAGTTTACGTTCTACTCTTTTAATGTCCTTTTTCATCTCATTAAACATTTCTTTCATATCAGACATTGCAGATTTAATGTCATCTTTAGTTGCTAGATGTTGTAAGTCTGCTTTGGTGATTTCGCAGGAGGCACTGTCAGTCTGCATTTCCCAGTTGTGTGTTGTCTTAAGGGCCAATTCGGTATTGTCTGAGGTCTCAGATACTGTGCTTTCTAGAGGCTTCATATAATGATTAATTTTTTTTGCTTTGGCTGGGGTATCTAGTTTAGTATGTTTTTTAGCTGGCATAACCAAGGTAGTGTGGTCAAAAGTTCTCGCCTGTGGATATAGTTATCAGAGTATGCCCCTCACACCAGCTATTTACCTGTATTTGGATATTTTACAAAGTTCCTCGCTGCACTTTAGGGATTATGTGTTAGAGTTTTATGCTGTTTGGTGCTTTGCTGTTCTTTACTCTCCAATGTTTATCAAGACTGGCACTGCAGTGCACACTTTTTAATAGTAATGTTGGTGCTTGTGGGGGTTGAGTGGTGATTTTTGTTGCTCCACGTGGTCTGTGCAAACTATGTCTCTGCTGCAAGTCTCACAGTTATCTGTTTTTTCTTTTATTTCCTTTTGTTTCCCCAGGTTACCCTACTGTGAAATGATTTATTTTTCCCCCGACTGTAGATTATCCCCTGTTACAGTGACCAATCTTCTTTCCTGCCTTTGGACAGAACTTTAGGCTGCAGGGTTGTGTGCTGATTATGTTGTGCTTTGAGGTGTAATGGAGTATGGCTGCGCTGTTTGTTATGGCGCCATGCGCCGGGTCTGATCTCACCTCTCTCCTCTGCAGCGTGTTTTCCAGTGGGCGTCGGATAGCGGGTCTTTCCGCTCCGTTAGTCTGTGGCGTGTGTCTCTCCCTCTTCTCCCGCTGATATCCGTCACTGAGCTCCCCGGTGCCTCCTGCTCCGCTCCTGAGCACTGTGGGTGCGTTGTCAGTTCAGGCCGCAAATCTTTTCTGCCCCTCCGTTATGAGTGCCGCTGCTCATCATCTTTTTAAATGAGGCCAGTCTGAGTCCCTGTGATCTCCTCCACCTCTGCCTGTATTAGAATGCCTTTGCCCCCTGCATGGTTATTAGCTAGTGCCCCACTAGGGAAAAAGGGCCCAGGAGCTGCACTAACAAGCGGCCATTACACAGTGCGGCCAAGCTCCGCCCCCTAGGGGTTAATAGTTTTATTAGTGATTTAGTTAGTGTCGGCGATGTGGGGGGCGTGTGGTTTAGGGGTTAATAGCTTTACTTAGTGTCCACGATGTGGGTGGCAGCGGCGGTTTTAGATAATTTTGTTTAGGCAATCGCCTGCAAATTAATTAGGTTAAATTAAATAGTTTTTTTCGGATCCTTTAATTTTTTTTGGATCCATTCTTTATTTATTTGCATTATTCTATTCTAAACTTCAGAATAGAATAATGCATATGAATAAAAAATGGATCTGAAAAAATGAACAGATCCTAGAAAATGATTAACTTAATTAATTTGCCAAAGCAATTTTGTTTTAAAAACTTAACTAGACTAATTTACTGAAAATAAAATTATTTATTTAGCTAATGAAAACGAAACAAAACAAAACGAATATTTTAGCGACGCACATGTCTACTGGACCCCTGCTTCATAACTGATCTGCTGCCTCTGAGGCTGCAGTCTTCAATCTGCCTAATCCTATATGATCGGGCTGATTGACACCGATTGGCCGCAAATCTGCAGGGGGCGGCATTGCACAAGCAGTTCACAAGAATGTGCAGTGGACAGGATATGCTAGATCGTATCATGTCCGACCGCACTTTAATACATCGGCCCCATAAACTGTTAAAAAAAAAAAAAAAAAAGTAACGTAATATGGGTAGACTTGATGGGCCTTTTGGTTTCTTATATACCATCAAATTCTATATTTCTTCGCAGCCTTGTTTGAACATTCTCTTGTTATTGCCTGTTTTAAATGTGTCCCTAATTTAGCAGAAGAGATATAAAAGGTCAAAACATGGTGATATCCATTACTTTATAGGAAGTGAATATTAGAAACTTAACCTTACACTTTTATTTAAATAACTGGACGTGGGCTTTTCGATCGTTTGTAATGATCTAAATGCGGAAGTAGAGAGCCGCTTGCGGAATTCAGCTCTTTTTGGAACTGCATTTATACTAGTGAAATTGAAACACACTAGGATTTGCGTAAATCCATCCTAGCGTATTTAACTTTCACAAAAATAAATGCAGCTCTGAAAAGAGCCGAATGCTGCATGCGGCCACCTACTACTGCATTCAGATCATTATGAATCCTCTAAATGCCCATGCCTATAAATAACTAATTAGTCTTTCTAATTTTGGGTTCCGATATTGGAAACGGGAATGGTTGTTATTTTTTTCGTTACCAAAGTGATCACAATCTTTCCGAGTCAAAAATAGTTGAGCTAGTTGCTATTTTCCCACAACAACTCCCCAAACTACTGAATAATAGAGATGCGTAGAAAAGAAAATTTCATTTCGGACAAAATTTCGTTATGAATATTCGGGGGAAATTTGTTCCTTGAATATTCGTTGGCTGCACTATTCGCTTTTTGTTCAGTTTAAAACTAAAATTAAAATCGAATTTTTGTTAAACATTTACATTCGTTTTTTCGTTACAATACTTACTTTAATGATTCTTTGCTAATTGAAATATATTGCAGAACTGCTACTATTTAATATTAAAATGCCCCAGTGTACATTTCTTGACTTTTCTATCCCTTTAAGGGAAGAAAAAAGGGTATGGCTTCTCCATTTTTTTTCTTTAACTGCACATGAGCAAATTGTAATTCATACTGAAATCCTATATACTGTATGTATATTATTTTGTGATTGGTTTGCAAAGCCCTTTTGTTCTGTGGGACAAAGAAAATAAATAAAATAAAAAAATAAAGAAAACAATACACTCATTTGATAAAATAAATCTGCTTTATTAAATGCAAAATTCTTCTCAGATACGAAGGTACATTATGAAGCAGCTTTCAACTTGAGTTTGCGGGCGGACATTATCCGCTGTAGCGCATCATGTCCGTCACACATCGATAAATGGCGATTGTACAAGCAGTTCTGATGAAATGCTCGTGCATTACCGCCCCCTGCACATTCACGGTCAATCTACCGCTAGCAGGGAGTGTCAATCATCCCGATCGTATCCGATTGGGATTATTGCTGTCCGCCGCCTCAGAAATGGTGAACGAGTTAAGGAGCAGCAGTTTTAAGACCACACTTCTTAAAGTGAATGTAAATTTTCTTTGTGACGATTCATCCTAAGCATTGCTTTACTGTTATTTAGTTAAACCGCTAAGTATTTTTTTTTAATAAAACTACCATCTCTATTATATTTATTATATAAACTTTCTGCCGTTTTCACTTGGACTCCTCTCAGTTGCCACTTCTTAGTTCTGCACTGCCTGACGTATAGAGTGTTCTCACCCGCTCTATACGAATCTCTCTCGCCCGCTCCCGTTGGGCTGTGGTCCTGCGCATGCGCTAAAAGCCTCTTTCGCTAAATTGCAACATAGTATTCAATGAGTAAGTACATTCAGTGAATACTATACTGTCAGAGATCGCAGCAGCATTGTCCTGCTCGTCACAACTTGTGAACGCGCACCTAGACTGAGTAGGAAGAATTTTGTTTAGCGCATGATGTTTCAAAATAGGGGTTGAACCCCCTGGGGGGGAAACAATGATTGGGAACTGGATTTCACATGAAGTGTCAATCAAACAGCAAATATGTCGGGCGGAGGAACTGCGGAAAGAACGACACGATTCAAAGGTATAATTTAGCGATATTAGTGCTTTTAAATAAAAATTATTAATTAAAGTTGCCCTATTTTGGCTAAAAGATTAATATGGCGTTAGCGAATGTCCTGAAGTTTACATTCACTTTAACTTACATTTCCGGCGTGCCAGAAGGCTCGCAAGGACTGAGCAGCATCCGCTGGGTCCCCCTGTGTTGATTGTGAAAGTTAAATTTGACTTCCAGTTTCCTTTTAAGTACTATTTTATTATAGCACAGAAGTTTGATAACATTGGGAGAAAATTTCCATTTTTAATATTTTTGGTTCTCTGTAGTAAAAAGACAAACTGATATCATACCCTTGAAAAAGATTAACCGAGTAGCGATTACTGGTTCGGAGGCCCATTGTTTAAAGCACAACTGAAACAATAGTTAAGTAATAGCGGTCTTTAAGACCACGGCGATACTCCTTAAACTGTCTGCCATCTAAAAGGCAGATTTTCCACCAACGAGGAGAGGCGGCATTCAACTAGCCTTGCTGGTGCAATACTTGTGCAATATTAAATGCGGTAGGGAATCATGTCCACCCAACGTTTTAGAAATGTAGCCCAATGACGTTACCTTGATTGTATGATGGATTGTAGCTTCATAGAATTTGAATTTCCAGGCTTCTGAGCTTGGGCGTTCCGCTCTTTAGAGAATGGAAGGATAATCTGTGTTATGTGGTTAGACCATTTATACTGTACTTGATAAATATACCTTTGAATAGACACACAACACTTTGAACTGCAAATATTATTAAAATGATTTATGTCTGTGTAAGGCAAATAGCTGATACTGTATTCTATTTATAGTTGGTATACATAGTTTTTATCTCAATCTAAAGACCGAAACTTCATTCATATGAATCTTGTCAAAAATTATAATCTTTTTTTATATAAGAAATTGGCTTCAGTTTACATACTGCCAAATTATGTGAGCAAATTATATAAAGGTCATTTTATAGGATCTGAGTCTAATACTATAGGATGGCTATTCATTCATATCAGGAAGTTTTGCAATATGATTGCTGTAAAATGTGTCTAAGTTAATTAGGATACATATAATTAATACTTTTTTTTACAATAATAGTGAGATCTGTGACTTAAAGGAAAACACTTTTCAAAGTATAATGTCTTTGGCACCTGTCATACTATCCAATACCGCTGCGTCTTAACTTCAGTTTCCGGCGAGCTGGAAACTTTGTGCGGAGACAGCAGTATTCGCTGCTTGTTAAATCTGGCCCTAAGTGTCTCTCAAATCATATTATCCACTAAATGGTGTACCCTAAACTGCACAGGTAAAACATTTATTATTTGGCACAAGAATAATCTTTTGTTTACGCAATTTTTTTTTTTTTTTTTGAAGCACAAAAAAAATTTATTTCATGATTCAGAAAGAACCTACAATTTTAAATAACTTTCAATTAACTTCTATTATCTAATATGCTTTATTCTCTTGGAAATTATTTTTTTAAAATAAAAGAATACCTTGGTAGGCTCAAGAGCAGCGATGCACTACTGGTAACTAGCTGCTGATTGGTGGCTGCACATATATACCTCCCGCTATTGGTTCACCCAATAGCAAGAGGTATATTGGATCACGGCCCTGGCCTTGGTTTTTTTTAATATCAAAGAGTAAAAGATTATTTTTTTTTTTTTTTATAACATCTGTTTATTGGAAAACATACAACAATACAGACAATAAGCCAAGATAAAGTTTCTACGGACATTACTTCAAAGTCTGTAAATTGATATTTAGTACAGATGATGATATTGAACAAGTCTTCAAACAAAGTCAAATAAAACAAAATAATATTCAACATTTTCACAGCTTTTCATGTGCTCACTAGTGCAAAATAAATTGTCTCTGAATCCAATATCACACCAATTTCTCTAAGTAAAGTACCCATAGGCAAGTGTAGGTCTTATAGATTAAAAGTTTCTTCAGATAACAACTGATTCATATAACATTAGATAAAGTAAGGAATGGGGTGATAGGAAATATAGGAGAGGACCTCCGGAGCCTCAACTATCCTATTAATCTTCTCTGTGATGGTGATAATGATTCCTCCCAGATGAAGCGTATGTCAGCTAAAGTGTTTAATTTATGTCTTTTTACATAGCCATATTCCTCTAAGGACAGAAGACTGGACACTTTCATCCTCCATGTTGGGATAGAGGGAATGTCTGGAGATTTCCATTTGTGTGCAATCAGGGCCTTAGCACCATTTAGTCCCATTTGCAATAATGTAAGTCTCAGTGTACATGTGATGTTTGGTTTAACATTAAGTAAAGCTATAATATGTGTCAATCTGAAACTATCTGTCAGTATTCTTCTGAAATGCGTCTCTATACCCTCCCACAATGGCCGAACTCTGTCGCATTCCCACCTTATGTGTATATAACTCCCTCTCCGCCCACATCCTCTCCAACACCCATCATTCGCACCTGGGTAAATCGAATGTAACCTCGCTGGAGTTAGATACCATCGCATCATGACTTTAGTATTGAGCTCTATTATTTGTGGGGATGTGGAAGATTTTTTGGTGTTTTTAAATATCTTTAGCCATTCCTCTGTTCCTAGTTCTATGTCCATGTCATGATGCCATTTTGTGGTATATGTGGGAAGTTGTGTGGTTTGCGGCGTCTGTAACAGTTTTCTGGAAAGTGATAAAGAGTGTGGTGTTGTCTCTTCTCTGAGGCACAGTTGCTCAAAGGCTGTCAGATCTCTCAGGTAGTCAGCTCTGTGAGGGGAAGTGTGTATGAAGTGAGCTAACTGATGGTATTTAAGCCACCTCGCATAGTTACCGTTTGCAATGTTTCTAATGTCTTCCCTGGGTTTAAGTTTCCGATTCAGTGTGAAGTCTCTTAGTGGTGTTGTAAAGCCCCATTCCGTCAGACGTTGTTGTCCGCTATCTAAACCCCCTATTAATTCTGCATTGATAGGAATAGGGAACAGGGGTGATCTAATCCCTGTGATATGTGGTTTTGTGGCAGTTATTTTGTCCCAAGAGTCAAACATCTGTCTATGTATCTCTAGATTCATACATTGTGGGGGCCTTAGATGTTTCGGTATCCAGCATAGAGTACCCACCCTGGGGACCTTCAGTGTATGCGAGTCTATTGCTACCCAAGCCTTTGAGTCCCTCGCTCCATGCCAATCTAATACCCTCTGTAATGTGACCGCTTCCAAATATATTGAGACACAAGGGACGCCCAGGCCTCCATTGGCCAGAGTTCTGTACATTGTTTCTTTGTTGATCCTGGGTTTGCTTGTTCCCCATATGAAAGTGTTAATGTGTTTTTGTAGTCTAGCCTGATACCATTTTGGGAGGGGCATGGGAAGTGTCTGCATAACATACAATATTCTTGGGAGAGTGGTCATTTTTATGCACTGAATCCTCCCCCACCAAGAGATGGGTTTGGTCGCCCATTGTTGTAGGTCACGCGAAACGCTATGTAGTAAGGGGGCATAATTATTCTCAAATAAGACTTTTTTGTCCGGTGATAGCTGAATACCCAGGTATTTCAACGTTTTAAATTGGAACTGTAGAGGGCAGATGGACGATAGATTCCTAAATGTTACTTGGGGAAGAGAAATGTTAAGAATTTCTGATTTCTGTAAGTTTATCTTAAAGTTTGAGTAGCGACCAAATTCATCGATTTCCGACAAAGTGGCAGGGATCGAGTGTGAGGGGGAAGTCATTGTAAAAAGGACGTCGTCCGCGTATAAGGCGATTTTAAAATCATGTGGACCTATTGTTATTCCCTGGATGTTTGGGTCTGCTCTAACTCTGGCTGCAAACACTTCCATCATTAATATGAATAGGGTGGGAGAAAGCGGGCAGCCCTGTCGTGTCCCATTTCTGATTTTAAACGTGTTTGATAGTACTCCATTCACCTTGATCTGGGCAGAAGGGTAGGTGTAGAGACTGAATATTCGCGATATTATTGCAGGACCAAAGCCGATCGCTAAAAGCGTTTCTTTTAGAAATCCCCAATTTATGCGATCGAACGCCTTTTCGGCATCCATAGCTAATAGGACCGCTGGTATGTTATTTTGTTTGGCATAATTCATTAATGACAACACTCTAATGGTGTTGTCCCTTGCCTCTCTCCTAGGGACAAATCCTACTTGGTCTGTATGAATTATGTCTTGTATAATTTCATTAAGTCTATTTGATAGTATCTTCCCCCATATCTTTACATCTGTGTTTAGGAGTGATATTGGGCGATAATTGCTTGGTTCTGTTGTAGGTTTACCTGGTTTGGGTATTACTTTTATATGCGCTAATAAAGAATTAGTGGGCAGGCTGTTTGTCTCATCCAGTGAGTGAAAAAGAGAAAGAAGATGGGGAGCTAGAATGTGCCTGAACTTCTTGTAATAGATGTTTGTAAAACCGTCCGGTCCTGGGCTTTTACCTGTGGGGAGCTCTTTTATTGTTTTTAGTATTTCTTGTTTTGATATGGGGCTATCCAATTTATCAATTTGTGATTGGGACAGTTTAGGGAGATTAGCCTGCTCGATGTACTCTCTCATTCTATTCTGATGTTCTGGAGAGGTGTCTGATTCTAAGTTGTAGAGCTTAGCATAATAGTCCCCAAAGAGGTTAGCTATTTCTTTGCTGTCGTATATAGGTCTGTTGTCCGGGGTGTGGAGTTTATCTATTTGGGAGGCTCTTGTTTGGGCCTTTAGTAATTTTGCTAAGAAAGGACCTGACCTGTTGCTCTCATAAAAGTACGTCTTTCTAAGTGAGAGGGCTTTCCTCTGGGATTCTTTCGTTAAAATGGCATTTAGTTCTTGTCTACTCTTCATTAGGTTAGTATATTCTGTATGACCCTTAGGGTTATTTTTATGTTGTAGTTCTAAGCGGTATATTTGAGAAGTTAATCTATTTATTTCAGAATTGTACAACCTCCTTCTGTGAGTTGACAGTTTAATACATTCCCCCCTGATCACAGCTTTGTGTGCCTCCCACAAGCATTCTGGAGCCATCCCTGGTGTCTGGTTAACTTGGAAATATTCCGTCAACGCTTGGTGAATGTGTTTCTCTGAGGTTGGGTAGTGGATTAGGGAATTATCTAGTCTCCACAGGAATTGTGTATTCGGTTTGTTTGGCCAGACCAGTTGCATGGAAACCGCTGAGTGGTCTGACCAAACCGTGGGTGTTATGTCTGCTTCCCTAAGTTGTGATATGTATGCCCTGTCTAAGTAGAGGTGGTCTATACGAGTGTATACCGTCCATGGGTGGGAGTAGAACGTGTAGTTCCTCTGAGTAGGGTGTAAGATGCGCCAGGTATCTAATAATCCTAGGACCTCTAAGCATTTAAGGACTGCGTTCGGGGGTCTCGTTTCAGAGAGGGGTGAACCTTTAGAGGTGTCCAGTGTGGAGTCTATTGTCACATTCATATCTCCTCCCAGTATCAGAAGACCTTTCTTGTGTTCTAAAATTAAGTCTAGAAGGTGTTTGTAAAATTTTTGCCGTCTGCTATTGGGGGCGTAGACATTTACTATTGTGATTGGTTTGTTGTATAAGAGCCCCACTAACAGAAGGATTCTACCCTCAGCGTCAGTTAATTTATTTAGTAGTTGAAAGTGTATACTCCTATGAAACAGGATTCCCACCCCGTTCTTTTTAGCATTATGAGAGTTAAAATACCCCGTTGGGAACTCTTTTGATTTAAATTTGGGTTCCTCCCCATTAACAAAATGGGTCTCCTGCAATAGTATTATGGAATCTTTATGTTTCGCTAAGGCTTTCATGGCTATGGAACGTTTTGTGGGAGAGTTTAATCCCTTAACGTTTTGGGTAACAATATTAATCAGAGGATCAGCCATTCTCCTGGTGTCTAATGTGTGAACTGTAGTGGATTTTTGAGCTTACCTGAGTTGCCCCGGAGGTCCCCTCCCGAACACAAAGGGTTACATAGAAAAAGAAGATGCTTGATGAGATAAACAAAAGGCACATATTGTCAGCAGTTGGTACACTAGAAAATGTGAGCACAAAGTTAGAACATGCACAACAGTAAATAGAATGAAAACACAATAAACTAAACAAATCCTTAACCAAGGGAATTAGTCTATGGAACAACCGCCTGGCCAGTATGGTGACCCGGGAGATCGTTACATCCATATCCAATTCCGTGAAAAAGTGGGGGGGGGGGTTAGTAGGCACTTAGAGATGCCTATCTTTCTAGGTGGGCTATTTGAATAATAAGCATAACATTTGTGAAATAACAACTAATTAGGGTTATCAATTCAGCATTCTAAATTTTTGAGCAAGAGATAATACTTATTCTTTCACACTGGTGATTAATGCTAAAGTTCAGGAAGAGTCCTGTGAATGACCCGGTGTATCTGCTTGAGGGGAAGATGGTTTCCGTCTCTTCTTTGCCACCAGAGACCAATCTTGTCTTTGAGGCTTAGGGACTGATGTTTTTTGTAAATGGCGATCATTTCTGTCATCAGTGAGCTTTGGTAGAGCAGGCTGGGGAATGTTCAATTGAGCGCAAAAAGGCTCCAAATCCTCTGCGTCTTTGTAAATGTAGGTCTTGTCACCTTTGTTGACTCTGATTGAAAAGGGAAATCCCCATCTATAGGGTATGTTTAAGTCTCTCAGGTGCAATGTTAAGTACCTCGCTTCTTTTCTTTTCGCCAAAGTAATAGGGCTGAGGTCTGCAAAGATCTGAAGTGAGTCTTCTCCAAAGGTTATTGGTGTTTGCTTTCTGGCCGCCTGTATTATCCTTTCTTTATCTGTGTACTTGTGGCACCTAAGTACGATATCTCTGGGAGGTGCTGTTGCTGCTGGCTTAGGTCTTAATGCCCTATGCGCTCTATCCAGGCTGACTCTCTCATCTCCTTCCATTCGTAGTAGGAATTTGAATAGGTTTTGAAGATATGATGGGATCTGGGCAGCTTGAATCTCCTCTGGAACCCCACGAATTCGTAGGTTTTGGCGGCGACCTCTATTGTCTAGGTCCTCCACCTGTTCTTGCAGCTGTATAATGGTCGAATTTTGGTATTGTATCTCTGTGGTCATGGACATGGCTGATTGTGTGTTTTCCTCCACCTGCTCCTCTATTTGCATAACCCTGTTCCCCAAATCTGCCACATCTTTTTTAATGTCTGCCAGGCCTTCTTTTATAACCCTGCTTACTTGATTCATGAACGAAGAAAAATCCTCCTTAGAGGGAAGAGCCTTCAGATCAGCCCTTGTTATAGTGCAATTATTATCATTGCCTCCCATGTTCAGTAATGGGCTGTCTTTGTCTCCTATATTGGTCAGCATAGAGGGGTCAAGGTCTTCAGAGGAAGCTGTTTCACAGGGTTTAAAGAAATTGTTTAGCTTTCCCCCATTTATGTTTGGCCCTTTAGGGTGTTTATCCACGCGCTGCGGGCGCTTACTTGTCATGGTGAGAGTTGCAGTTTGCAGGTGGCTTCCTCCTCTGATATCCTGACTGAATGCTGTGACGCAGTTAGTATTATTTTCGTAGGGCCTTGTGGTATTTCAATCAGTCTATGTATATTAATCACTGCGTAAGACTAGCAGGTTCAGTAATGTAGCCAAGTCAGTTTTATGTGCAGTGGCCGTTACTATCAATTAATAATATATGGTGTTCAACAGTGGTTAGAAAGGGTTATTAACAGCCTCTCCACTCCTTTTTCAGATTAAGGTTAGTCTCTTAATAACTGTCTCAACTCACGCAATTTAATTGCTGAATACTTCCGAGCCGGTCTATGTGTCCGCTGTTATAAATTTCAAAGTCGTCTCCGGAGCAGCTCTGTAGCATAGGCCTGGCCTCGGGTTGCACTCTGATACTTGCCGCGGTTGAGAGTTACCTCGGGACTGGAGATATTAGAAACGGTGCTGTTGCCTTGATTTGTCTCCTTCGCTTGCTCACCGGGTGTTTAATTCACATATAGCCAGTGTTTACATCCGTGTTTTCGCTCTTTTAAGTTGTTTTTAGCGCCCACCAGAAAGATTCTTCACGGAGCTTTAAGCTATTGCGGCCATGTTCTCCGACGGCCGGCTCCGCCCCCCTGTTTACGCAATTTTTATTAAAGGGGTCTTCAAAATTATTATTTTTTAATGTAAATCAATTTACCTGCCAATTCTATTAGGAAGCAGCTGGACAGCAAAGGATACAGAGAGAACAAAGCAATTTAGGTAATAGAAGTAAATTGGAAAGTTGTTTAAAATAGCATGCTCCATCTGAATTATGAAAGGAAATTTCTGGGTTTCCTGTCCCTTTAACCTAGAAAGTGACATCACATTGCGGTTTCAGAGGACAACGAGATGAACTGGTCCACTGTATCTTGATATACTTTTTAACCAGTTTTAATTTGTGAGTGTCCAATTACAATTTGTATAACAAATTTGTAACTTTATTACACTGAGTTCTCTCCTTTTGCATTCTAATTGTACTGTGAATAGTTTTAACCACACAAATAAATAAACTAATTGTTTTTCTTCCACGAATACCTTCATTCGTTTTTTTGTTAAATTGACATTTATTTATTGTTTATGAATGACTAAAATAATATTGAAAAATTTGACACACTCCAAACATCTTTTATTAAAGGACCATTAAATTTGACATTTAAGCAAAGCATAAAATCTTTCATTATTGCAAGTGAAAAATCATTGCAGTATACATTCATTATTTATTTTGCAGCCTTTCTCACAGAGAGGCTTGGGTTAATACTTTAAGGCAATTTATGTGAGCTTTTGTTTACTTTTCCCACCCTCCCTAAGCTTCTGTGGTGTCACATGCTTTTAAATGGGGGGTTATCAGTTTTGCATCACAATCATGATAGGCAAATAATTATTTGCAATTGTAACCAAGTCGAATCAGTACTAAATACAAGAGTACAGGCTACCTCAGTCTGCACATGTGCAAACAGACGCCTAGATTTAGAGTTCTGCGGCCAAAGGGGTGCGTTAGCTACGCATGCTTTTTTTCCCCTGCACCTTTTAAATACCACAGAAGGGCTGCGTTAGGCTCCAAGAAGGGAGCGTATAGCATAATTTACAGCCACTGCAACTCTAAATACCAGTGGTGCTTACGGACGCGGCCAGCTTCAAAAACGTGCTCGTGCACGATTCCCCCATAGGAAACAATGGGGCCGTTTGAGCTGAAAAAAATCTAACACCTGCAAAAAAGCAGCGTTCAGCTCCTAAAGCAGCCCCATTGTTTCCTATAGGGAAACACTTCCTAAGTCTGCACCTAACACCCTAACATGTACCCCAAGTCTAAACACCCCTAGCCTTACACTTATTAACCCCTAATCTGCCAACCCCGCTATCGCTGACCCCTGCATTTTATTATTAACCCCTAATCTTCCGCTTCGTACACCGCCGCAACCTATGTTATCCCTATGAACCCCTAATCTGCTGCCCCTAACACCGCCGACCCCTATATTATATTTATTAACCCCTAATCTGCCACCCCCAACGTCGCTGCCACCTACCTACACTTATTAACCCCTAATCTGCCGACCAGACCTCACTGCTACTATAATAAAGTTATTAACCACTAATCCGCCTCACTCCCGCCTCAAAAACCCTATAATAAATAGTATTAACCCCTAATCTGCCCTCCCTAACATCACCGACACCTAACTTAAAGTATTAACCCCTAATCTGCTGACATTCTATTGGCTGATCGGAATGCAAATTGGATCAGCCAATCGGATTGAACTTGAATCTGATTGGCTGATTCCATTAGCCAATCAGAATGTTCCTACCTTAATTCCGATTGGCTGATAGAATCCTATCAGCCAATCGGAATTTGAGGGATGCCATCTTGGATGACGTCCCTTAAAGGAACCGTCATTCGTCGGGAAGTCATCGGCCAGGATGGATGTTCCGTGTCGGCGGGATGAAGATGGAGCCGGAAGAAAGAAGATTGAAGATGCCGCTTGATAGAAGACTTCAGCCGGATGATGGACCTCTTCAGCCCCCGCTTGGATCAAGACTTCAGCCGGATGATGGACCTCTTCAGCCCCCGCTTGGATCAAGACTTCAGCCGGATGATGGACCTCTTCAGCCCCCGCTTGGGCTTGGATGAAGACTTCGGACCCTCTTCTGGATGGATCGGTGATACCAGGCGTGGTGAAGACAAGGTAGGGAGATCTTCAGGGGCTTAGTGTTAGGTTTATTTAAGGGGGGTTTGGGTTAGATTAGGGGTATGTGGGTGGTGGGTTGTAATGTTGGGGGGGTATTGTATGTTTTTTTTTTACAGGCAAAAGAGCAGAATTCTTTGGGGCATGCCCCGCAAAAAGCCCTTTTAAGGGCTGGTAAGGTAAAAGTGCTTTTCAATTTTTATTTTATAATAGGGTAGGGCATTTTTTTTATTTTGGGGGGCTTTGTTATTTTATTAGGGGGCTTAGAGTAGGTGTAATTAGCTTAAAATTGTTTTTCTAATGTTTGTAAATTATTTGTTTATTTTTTGTAACTTAGTTCTTTTTTTATTTTTTGTACTTTAGTTAGTTTATTTAATTGTATTTATTTTTAGGTATTTGTATGTAATTAATTTATTAATAGTGTAGTGTTAGGTTTAATTGTAACTTAGATTAGGATTTATTTTACAGGCTATTTAATAGCTATTCTACCTGGTTAAAATAAATACAAAGTTGCCTGTAAAATAAATATTAATCCTAAAATAGCTACAATATAATTATAATTTATATTGTAGCTATATTAGGGTTTATTTTCCAGGTAAGTATTTAGCTTTAAATAGGAATAATTTATTTAATAAGAAATAATTTATTTCGTTAGATAAAAATTATATTTAACTTAGGGGGGTGTTAGTGTTAGGGTTAGACTTAGCTTTAGGGGTTAATACATTTATTAGAGTAGCGGTGAGGTTCGGTCGGCAGATTAGGGGTTAATACTTGAAGTTAGGTGTCGGTGATGTAAGGGAGGGCAGATTAGGGGTTAATACTATTTATTATAGGGTTATTGATTAGGGGTTAATAACTTTATTATAGTAGTGGTGAGGTCCGGTCGGCAGATTAGGGGTTAATAATTGTAGGTAGGTGGCAGGAACATTGGGGGGGCAGATTAGGGGTTAATAAATATAATATAGGGATCGGCGGTGTTAGGGGCAGCAGATTAGGGGTACATAAGAATAACGTAGGTGGCGGCAGTGTGCAGTCGGCAGATTAGGGGTTAAAAAAATGTATTAGAGTGGCGGCGATGTGGGGGGACCTCAGTTTAGGGGTACATAGGTAGTTTATGGGTGTTAGTGTACTTTAGAGCACAGTAGTTAAGAGCTTTATGAACCGGCGTTAGCCCAGAAAGCTCTTAACTCCTGGCTTTTTTCTGCGGCTGGAGTTTTGTCGTTAGATTTCTAACGCTCACTTCAGCCAAGACTCTAAATACCGGCATTAGAAAGATCCCATTGAAAAGATAGGATATGCAAATGGCGTAGGGGGATCTGCGGTATGGAAAAGTCGCGGCTGCAAAGTGAACGTTAGACCCTTTCCTGACTGACTCTAAATACCAGCGGTAGCCCAAAACCAGCGTTAGGAGCCCCTAACGCTGGTTTTGACAGCTAACGCAGAACTCTAAATCTAGGCGAGAGATTGTGCTATATCTGAAAACTAGTTTGTAAATGGTTAGCAGGGGGTTGTTTTGTTCTGGGGGACAGGGAAATCAGTAAAAAGAATAAACATAAAATAATATACTCATTTGACAAAATAAATCTGCAGTTTTAATTGTAAAATTATTGTTATTCATGAAGGTTTATAATGATGTAGTTTACAATTTGTGTTTAGTGTCCCTTTAAGAAGCTGCTAATGGACTCTAATATTTTCCTCAATAGATCCTATTTTCATTTACAAATTTCACTTACAACGTTACTCCCCCCCCAAAAAAAAGACATCATTATCGTGCTCACTCCCTAAATATTCCTTCCCTGGACTCTAACCCACTTATTTTCTAAACCTTGCACCATCTCCAAAAGGTCCTGTTCCTAATTTAAGGTGTCTGTGTATATAAGACCCCTCTGGAAATGTTATCTGTATATTAGTTTAAAATACCGAAACAGTTAAACTTTAGCTACAACAGTGGTTTTCAACCATTAGATCTTATCAATGTATTAGATTATCAAGAGACAGGAAACCCAATATTTTTCTTTCATAGAATTTTAAACAACTTTCCAATTTACATTAATGATAAAATTGTATGCACTACTGGGAGCTAGCTAAACATATTAGGTGACTGAGCCAATGACAAAAGACATGTATGTGCAGCCAGCAATTAGTAGATAGCTCACAGTACTGCATTGCTGTTCCTGAGCCTACTGAATTATTCTTTTCAACTAAAGAATTCCACGATAACAAAACAAATTAAACAATGGAAAAAAATTGTAAAGCTGTTTAAAATGATATGCTCTGTCTTAATCATGAAACAAAAATGTGTGGTTTCATATCCCTTTAATGTTTATATGAAAACATAAAAATGCCAGAGAATGAGTCACAAATGATCTCAGTCCCGTGACTTGCGAGTTCCTGCACAAATATTGATGACATGATTTGCAGAGGGTGCAATTCTGCTAGTTCTTCCAGGATCTGTTTGGTATTTAACCTTAAATATACAAAATCGAACACATGAAACATAGCAACAGGCTATATGTCAGTTCTATATATACATCTGTATAACTCCTCCTAGTTTTCACTCAACACGTTCACACAATTCTCAGGAGAGATTACATTTCAGAGTCAACCAAATTGGAGAGCTTTCTAAACAATAAGCAAAGAGGTTGGTCTACAAGGCTGGAGTCCCATCTCTGTGAATACCTAATGTAGGCTCAAACTATATCACTTATATGTCTAGTACCAAGTAATAGCAACAAAAGGGTCAATGATCAGATACCAATATTACTTATAGGCATACCGTGTATATAGAGCAGGTTTAAACCTCCAAACAGCAGGCCTTCCTTCAAACAATTCCAGCAGCAAAATCCCAATGAATGATCACTGACCAGATACTGCAATAAAGTAAGGGCACTCACCTACTTCCAGAAGAACCCTACGTATCTGTCAATCCTCTGGCAACAACAATGAAGAAAATCCATCAAATTTAAACTTCATCTTTATTAATTTGGTTAAAACGTGTTCATCCAACATGGACTTGTTCAAGACAAAAAAATGCGTTGTATACCAGAGGTGCTTACGCGTTTCAGCATAAGTCGTAATCAAAGCCTGAATACACCTGGTACACAGCAATGTTGTTACATTGTGTAATGCTAATGAATTGTAGCTTATTTGTAAGGAATTAATCATGTGGCAATGGACATATAGAATCGACTATTTCACCTTAAAGGGACACTCAAGTCAAAATAAACTTTTATGAATCAGATAGAGCAGCAGTTTTAAAACACTTTCCAATTTACTTGCATGATCATATTTTACATAGTCTTTTTATAGTTAACACTTTCTAGGGAACAAGATCCTACTAGTCTTTGATTGGCCGATGTCTGTCACATGATACAGGGGGCCGGAAAATATATTTGAAATTCAGAGTAGTTGTTATTGCATTGTCTTTTTATTATGCACATGTTAATTATACTACAGGGAGTGCAGAATTATTAGGCAAGTTGTATTTTTGAGGATTAATTTTATTATTGAACAACAACCATGTTCTCAATGAACCCAAAAAACTCATTAATATCAAAGCTGAATAGATTTGGAAGTAGTTTTTAGTTTGTTTTTAGTTATGGCTATTTTAGGGGGATATCTGTGTGTGCAGGTGACTATTACTGTGCATAATTATTAGGCAACTTAACAAAAAACAAATATATACCCATTTCAATTATTTATTTTTACCAGTGAAACCAATATAACATCTCAACATTCACAAATATACATTTCTGACATTCAAAAACAAAACAAAAACAAATCAGTGACCAATATAGCCACCTTTCTTTGCAAGGACACTCAAAAGCCTGCCATCCATGGATTCTGTCAGTGTTTTGATCTGTTCACCATCAACATTGCGTGCAGCAGCAACCACAGCCTCCCAGACACTGTTCAGAGAGGTGTACTGTTTTCCCTCCTTGTAAATCTCACATTTGATGATGGACCACAGGTTCTCAATGGGGTTCAGATCAGGTGAACAAGGAGGCCATGTCATTAGATTTTCTTCTTTTATACCCTCTCTTGCCAGCCACGCTGTGGAGTACTTGGACGCGTGTGATGGAGCATTGTCCCGC
Organism: Bombina bombina; assembly: GCF_027579735.1. Lineage (NCBI taxonomy): Eukaryota > Metazoa > Chordata > Amphibia > Anura > Bombinatoridae > Bombina > Bombina bombina. The sequence goes on from NC_069505.1 coordinate 582,651,273, forward strand.
ATGAAAATCATGTTTTTCTTGAAGGATGCAGAGTTCTTCCTGTACCACTGCTTGAAGAAGGTGTCTTCCAGAAACTGGCAGTAGGACTGGGAGTTGAGCTTGACTCCATCCTCAACCCGAAAAGGCCCCACAAGCTCATCTTTGATGATACCAGCCCAAACCAGTACTCCACCTCCACCTTGCTGGCGTCTGAGTCGGACTGGAGCTCTCTGTCCTTTACCAATCCAGCCACGGGCCCATCCATCTGGCCCATCAAGACTCACTCTCATTTCATCAGTCCATAAAACCTTAGAAAAATCAGTCTTGAGATATTTCTTGGCCCAGTCTTGACGTTTCAGCTTGTGTGTCTTGTTCAGTGGTGGTCGTCTTTCAGCCTTTCTTACCTTGGCCATGTCTCTGAGTATTGCACACCTTGTGCTTTTGGGCACTCCAGTGATGTTGCAGCTCTGAAATATGGCCAAACTGGTGGCAAGTGGCATCTTGGCAGCTACACGCTTGACTTTTCTCAGTTCATGGGCAGTTATTTTGCGCCTTGATTTTTCCACACGCTTCTTGCGACCCTGTTGACTATTTTGAATGAAACGCTTGATTGTTCGATGATCACGCTTCAGAAGCTTTGCAATTTTAAGAGTGCTGCATCCCTCTGCAAGATATCTCACTATTTTTGACTTTTCTGAGCCTGTCAAGTCCTTCTTTTGACCCATTTTGCCAAAGGAAAGGAAGTTGCCTAGTAATTATGCACACCTGATATAGGGTGTTGATGACACCCCTTCTCATTACAGAGATGCACATCACCTAATATGCTTAATTGGTAGTAGGCTTTCGAGCCTATATAGCTTGGAGTAAGACAACATGCATAAAGAGGATGATGTGGTCAAAATACTCATTTGCCTAATAATTCTGCACTCCCTGTATTCTATTGTATTGAGTGGTCCTTTAAAGGGACATGAAACCCATTTTTTTTCGTTCATGATATAGAAAGAGCATGCAATTTTAAACAACTTTCTAATTTACTCCTATTATCTAATTTGTTTTATTCTCTTGATATTCTTCGCTGAAAAGCATACCTAGATAGGCTCAGTAGCTGCTGATTCGTTGCTGCACTTAGAAGCCTCATGTGATTGGCTCACCCATGTGCATTGCTTTTTCTTCAACTAAGGATATCTAAAAAATGAAGCAAAATAAATAATAGAAGTAAATTGGATTGTTTTTTAAATTTGCATTCTCTTTCTGAATCATGAAAGAACATTTTTGGGTTTAGTGTACCTTTAAATTAAATTTTGTAGATGTTTCTTTTCATTAATTTTTTACCCATTAGGAACTATTGAGGAAATGTACATAGAAGCTGTGTACCAGGTGTATTCAGGTCTATGTTGGATGAATACATTTTAACCAAATAAATAAAGATGCAGTTTTTAATTGGATGGATTAACTCTCTGTTTTCTTTATTAGTACAAATTTGCCTACAAACTTGTATTTGCTTTTATTGACAATACCATCCAATATCACTTCACCTTGTAATTATTAGATACTTCTGTTTTCTTGCTATAGAATAACATATTAGCCAGTTGCTTGCAGTAATTGTTATTCAATGGCCAGGTTCCACCAACCACTCTGGGCTTGAGTCTGCTACCAAAAAAGGCCAGTCACTGTCACAAAGTTAGTATAAAGTACATTATTTGGCAATTTTTATCTGGTGAAGCCAATTAGGGAAAGTCATGTAGCAGGGTTAGCCTTGACAACTTTGGAGTGTGCATTTCCAACTTTTCCACAATTTTTAGAGATAATTTACATGAAAATGGGCAAAATAAAGAATAAATATACTGCAATTTTGTTTTACTGGGCATTATAAAACATTTTATATTACCATCTTAATGAGACATAAAACTAGGCATGCGTATTCTGAGGTTTCAAACGCCTCCTAATGTGCAAGGAACTTCTTGTCAAAATTCAACACACTAATATCTGTGCAAATCCTCAGGAATGAATCCATGGGGACAGTCATAATGTCATCAGAATGCTGCCTGCAAAATGTTTAAGCAGAGACCAATGCTGTGCAAGGACAGATATGCGAGTTGAAAGTAGAGAAAACCTGTTTGGGATTGAAGTACAATATAGATAGTAAGGATGAGAAATACATTTTTTTTTGTGTCTGAACAATAGAGGAAGTGAGCTTGAAGAGGGAGGTGGGTGTAAAATAGTATTGTGTATATTGTCTGGTAGCAGAAGATTATTGTAGTGTTAGACAGGAGTGGTTTAATAGAATGTGGAATTTGTGATGATCAGTTGCAGATTGCAGACAGATATAGACTTGGGGCGCGATCCGATATAGATCGCAGTTTGCGGCGCAAGCGAGGGAACCGGCGTCGCCCGCAGTTTCAGCTCGCAACTCGAGCTATCCTATATAAGTCGCCGTCAGATGCTAACGTGCCGTAAGTCTGACAAACCAGCGATGTCCAGAAATCTGCGCAAGTACAAATTTCTGGCGTCGCCAGTGACTTGCGGCACGTTAGAAACTGCCGGCGCCTATAAAACCTGACTAAAGTCTAAAACACCCGCACTGTCTAACACGCCTCCCTAACATAGCCCGACAAGTCTAACACGCCTCCCTAACAAAGCCCGACACGTCTAACCCTCTATCCGCTATCCCCCTCACTATCCTAACAATAAAAAAGCTATTAACCCCTAAACCGTCGCTCCCGTACCCCGCCGCCAGCTATATTATATCTATAACCCCCTAAAGTGAGCCCCTAACACCGCCGCCATCTATATTAAAATTATTAACCCCTAATGTAAGCCCCTTACACCGCCGCCATCTCTATTAAAATGATTAACCCCTTATTTAATCTACCTACCCCGCCGCCAGCTATGTTATCTATATTAACCCTAAGTATATTATAGTTAATATAGGTATTACATTATATATATTAACTATATTAACCCTAATTATATTAGGGTTAATATAGTTAATATAGTTACTATAGTATTTACATTAACTATATTAACTCTATCTAACCCTAACACCCCTAACTAAATTTATATTAAATTAATCTAATTCATTTATAAACTAAAATATTCCTATTTAAATCTAAATACTTACCTATAAAATAAACCCTAAGATAGCTACAATATAATTAATAATTACATTGTAGCTATGTTAGGGTTAATATTTATTTTACAGGTAAATTGTTAATTATTTTAACTAGGTATAATAGCTATTAAATAGTTATTAACTATTTAATATCTACCTAGTTAAAATAATTACCCAATTACCTGTAAAATAAATCCCAACCTAAGTTACAAATACACCTACACTATCAATAAATTAAATAAACTACAAACATCTATCTAAAAATACAATTAAATGAACTAAACTAAATTACAAAAAAAAACAAACACTAAATTACAAAAAATAAAAAAAGATTACAAGATTTTTAAGCTAATTACACCTATTCTAAGCCCCCTAATAAAATAATAAACCCCCAAAATAAAAAAAATTCCCTGCCCTATTCTAAATTAAAAAAATTTCAAAGCTCTTTACCTTACCAGCCCTTAAAAGGGCCTTTTGTGGGGCATGCCCCAAAGAATTCAGCTCTTTTGCATACAAATACAATACCCCCCCCCCATTACAACCCACCACCCACATACCCCTATTCTAAAACCACCCAAACCCCCCTTAAAAAAGCCTAACACTACCCCCCCTGAAGATCTCCCTACCTTGTCTTCACCACACCGGGCCGAACTCCTGATCTGATCCGGGCGATGTCTTCCTCCAAGCGGCAAAGAAGAATTCTTCCTCCGGCGATGTCTTCCTCCAAGCGGCAAAGAAGAATTCTTCCTCCGGTGACGTCTTCCTCCAAGCAGCAGCAAAGTCTTCATTCTTCCGGCAGCATCTTCAATCTTCTTTCTTCGCTCCGCCGCCGCGGAGCATCCATTCCGGACGACTACTGAACTTGGAATGAGGTACCTTTAAATGACGTCATCCAAGATGGCGTCCGCCGAATTCCGATTGGCTGATAGGATTCTATCAGCCAATCTGAATTAAGTTAGAAAAATCTGATTGGCTGATTGAATCAGCCAATCAGATTCAAGTTCAATCCGATTGGCTGATCCAATCAGCCAATCAGATTGAGCTCGCATTCTATTGGCTGATCGGAACAGCCAATAGAATGCGAGCTCAATCTGATTGGATGATTGGATCAGCCAATCGGATTGAACTTGAATCTGATTGGCTGATTCAATCAGCCAATCAGATTTTTCTAACTTAATTCCGATTGGCTGATAGAATCCTATCAGCCAATCGGAATTCGGCGGACGCCATCTTGGATGACGTCATTTAAAGGTACCTCATTCCAAGTTCAATAGTCGTCCGGGATGGATGCTCCGCGGCGGCGGAGCGAAGAAAGAAGATTGAAGATGCCGCCGGAAGAATGAAGACTTTGCTGCCGCTTGGAGGAAGACGTCGCCGGAGGAAGAATTCTTCTTTGCCGCTTGGAGGAAGACATCGCCGGAGGAAGAATTCTTCTTTGCCGCTTGGAGGAAGACATCGCCCGGATCGGATCAGGAGTTCGGCCCGGTGTGGTGAAGACAAGGTAGGGAGATCTTCAGGGGGGGTAGTGTTAGGCTTTTTTAAGGGGGGTTTGGGTGGTTTTAGAATAGGGGTATGTGGGTGGTGGGTTGTAATGGAGGGGGGGGTATTGTATTTGTATGCAAAAGAGCTGAATTCTTTGGGGCATGCCCCACAAAAGGCCCTTTTAAGGGCTGGTAAGGTAAAGAGCTTTGAAATTTGTTTAATTTAGAATAGGGCAGGGAATTTTTTTTATTTTGGGGGTTTATTATTTTATTAGGGGGCTTAGAATAGGTGTAATTAGCTTAAAAATCTTGTAATCTTTTTTTATTTTTTTGTAATTTAGTGTTTGTTTTTTTTTGTAATTTAGTTTAGTTAATTTAATTGTATTTTTAGATAGATGTTTGTAGTTTATTTAATTTATTGATAGTGTAGGTGTATTTGTAACTTAGGTTAGGATTTATTTTACAGGTAATTGGGTAATTATTTTAACTAGGTAGATATTAAATAGTTAATAACTATTTAATAGCTATTATACCTAGTTAAAATAATTAACAATTTACCTGTAAAATAAATATTAACCCTAACATAGCTACAATGTAATTATTAATTATATTGTAGCTATCTTAGGGTTTATTTTATAGGTAAGTATTTAGATTTAAATAGGAATATTTTAGTTTATAAATGAATTAGATTAATTTAATATAAATTTAGTTAGGGGTGTTAGGGTTAGATAGAGTTAATGTAGTTAATATAAATACTATAGTAACTATATTAACTATATTAACCCTAATATAATTAGGGTTAATATAGTTAATATATATAATGTAATACCTATATTAACTATAATATACTTAGGGTTAATATAGATAACATAGCTGGCGGCGGGGTAGGTAGATTAAATAAGGGGTTAATCATTTTAATAGAGATGGCGGCGGTGTAAGGGGCTTACATTAGGGGTTAATAATATTAATATAGCTGGCGGCGGTATAGGGGGATTAGATTAGGGGTTAATAATTTTTATATAGGTGGCGGCGGTGTAAGGGGTCAGATTAGGGGATAGATAAGGTAGATGACAGCGGTGTAAGGGGTTCTAATTAGGGGATAGATAAGGTAGATGGCGGCGGTTTTAGGGGCTCACAGTAGGGGGTTAGTTTATGTAGATGGCGGCGGGGTCTGGGAGCGGCGGTTTAGGGGTTAATAACTTTATTAGGGATTTCGGGGGGGGGGGATTGCGGTTGACAGGTAGATAGACATTGCGCATGCGTTAGGTGTTAGGTTTATTTTAGCAGCCAGTTTAGGGAGTTATGGGGCTCCAATAGTCAGCGTAAGGCTTCTTACGGCTGCTTTTTGTGGCGAGGTGAAAATGGAGTAAGTTTTCTCCATTTTCGCCACGTAAGTCCTTACGCTGCATATTGGATACCAAACTGCGCGGGTTTGGTATACCTGCCTATGGCCCAAAAAACTACGGGCGACGGCAGAAATATACGCGCGTAACTTCTAGTTTACGCCGTATATAGGATACCAAACCCGCGCAAATATTGGCGTCGCCGGCTTTTGCGGGCGACGATTTTTATCGGATGGACCCCTTGGTGAGTGGCTGAAAAATGGTGGCATTAGGTGTTTTGGATAGATTAGTGATATTAGTAGTATAAAGTACCATAAAGGCTTTAAATGCCATAAGGGTTAATATATTGCAGGTAGTGGTAAGACATGAGTGTGTTGGGTACATTTTTGTAAAAGAAAGGGAAAGAACTTTATTTACAGTAAATAATACTGTGCTCAGCTGTTGCAAGTCCTTTTCTGTTCCTGTGAAGAGTGGGTTTTTACCTGCCCTCCCATATTTAGATATGCCTGATGACGGAGTGTTCTATGGCTTCCCTGGGCTAGGTAGTGTTATTTGAATCGGACTAGACTTGGTAAACCCATGGATTGTAATTTTTGTCTTCCCCTAGTTTGAGCCAGGCTTGTGTATATAATCCCTCATATAAATAGTCTAGAGAAGTGTTTCTCAACCACGGTCCTCAAGTACTATATCAGGCCAGATTTGAATTATAGCTGAACAAGAGCACAGGTGAAATAATCAGCTTATTCATAAATAAATATTTCTACATATATCTGATGGTATTTTGGTACAATATATATATATATACACACACATGAATATATAAAGGTATAGATATATACAGATATACTGTATACAGTATAGGAATATCTATTTAGAAATACAAAGAACATATTCTGTTATGTGCATTAGAATGTGAAATACGTACAGTAAATGCACAGTATAACACCTTATAAAATATGAATATTGCATAAATATGCTATTACATGTTTTCATCTACTTAATGGCAAAGGGCTCCAATGCACTTATTTATATGTCTATATATGGGTACATACGTATTTATGTGTTTATATGGGTATATATATATATATATATATATATATATAAACAAATGTGATGGTGCACAAAAAAGGATAAAAGTCCCAGGTAATCACGATGGTAATGCTCAGCAGGTGAACTTCAGGGAAAAAAAGAAGAAACACATATAAGTTCCCACGGGAATAGGGCCCTCAATTCCCCCTGTTTTTGTCTGTAAATTTTTGTCTTATCGTATCGTTTCTCCATTGTACTGTTATCCTTGTACCCATGGGCAGCGCTGCGGAATCTGTTGGTGCTTTATAAATAAAGAATAATAATGATAATAATAAAATATAGCAAAGAATAAAAGCAGAAACACATATACGGCTAGATTACGAGTTGTGCATTAGGGTTAAAAAGCAGTGTTAAGAGGTCCTAACGCTGCTTTTTAACGCCCGCTGGTATTACGAGTCTTGCAGGTGCAGGTGTACCGCTCACTTTTTTGGCCAGACTCGAAAATACCGCAAATCCACTTACGTCAATTGCGTATCCTATATTTTCTATGGGACTTGCATAGTGCCGGTATTACGAGTCTAACCAAAAGTGAGCTGTAAACCTTCTCCGGTCAAGACTGATACCACATTTAAAAGTCAATAGTTAAGAGTTTTATGGGCTAACGCCGTAGCATAAAACTCTTAACTAAAGTGCTAAAAAGTACACTAACACCCATAAACTACTTATTAACCCCTAAACCGAGGCCCCCCCACATCGCAAACACTAAATACAAATGTTTAACCCCTAATCTTCTGAACCAGACATCGCCGCCAGTATAAAAAATATATTAACCCCTAAACCGCCACCCTCCCGCATCGCAAACACTAGTTTAATTTTATTAACCCCTAATCTGCTGTCCCTAACATCGCCAACACCTACCTACATTTATTAACCCCTAATCTGCCACCCCCAATGTCGCCGCAACTATATTAAATGTATTAACCCCTAAATCTTATGTCTAACCCTAACACCCCCCTAACTTAAATATAATTTAAATAAATCTAAATAAAATAACTATCATTAACTAAATAATTCCTATTTAAAACTAAATACTTACCTATAAAATAAACCCTAAGCTAGCTACAATATAACTAATAGTTACATTGTAGCTAGCTTAGGATTTATTTTTATTTTACAGGCAACTTTGTATTTATTTTAACTAGGTACAATAGTTATTTAATAGTTATTAACTATTTAATAGCTGCCTAGTTAAAATAAAGACAAATTTACCTGTACAATAAATCCTAACCTAAGTTACAATTACACCTAACACTACACTATAATTAAATTAATTACCTAAACTAAATACAATTAAATACAATTTAAAAAAATTAAAGTACGAAAAAAATCAAACACTAAATTACAGAAAATAATAAAATATTTACAATTATTTTAAACTAATTACACCTAATCTAATCCCCCTAATAAAATAAAAAGCCCCCCAAAATAATAAAAAAGCCCTACCCTACACTAAATTACAAATAGCCCTTAAAAGGGCCTTTTGCGGGGCATTGCCCCAAAGTAATCAGCTCTTTTACCTGTAAAAAAAAAGTACAATACCCCCCCAACATTAAAACCCACCACCTACACACCCAACCCTACTCTAAAACCCACCCAATACCCCTTAATGAAACCTAACACTAACCCCTTGAAGATCACCCTATCTTGAGAAGTCTTCACCCAGCTGGGCCGAAGTCCTCCACGAAGCCGGGCGAAGTGGTTCTCCAGACGGGCAGAAGACTTCATCCAGGCGGCATCTTCTATCTTCATCCATCCGGCGCGGAGCGGCTCCATCTTCAAGACATCCGAAGCGGAGCATCCTCTTCCAACGAAGTCCAACTGAAGAATCAAGGTTCCTTTAAATGACGTCATCCAATATGGCGTCCCTTGAATTCCGATTGGCTGATAGAATTCTATCAGCCAATCGGAATTAAGGTAGAAAAAATGAAGTTCAATCCTTTTGGCTGATCCAATCAGCCAATAGGATTGAGCTGGCATTCTATTGGGTGATTTGATCAACCAATAGAATGCAAGCTCAATCCTATTGGCTGATTGCATCAGCCAATAGGATTTTTTCTACCTTAATTCCGATTGGCTGATAGAATTCTAGTGTTTTATTAAGTGGGTATTAGGTGGGTTTTTGAGTAGGGTTGGGTGTGTGGGTGGTGGGTTTTAATGTTGGGGGGTATTGTACTTTTTTTACAGGTAAAAGAGCTGATGCAATGCCCCGCAAAAAGCCCTTTTAAGGGCTATTTGTAATTTAGTATAAGATAGGGCTTTTTATTATTTTGGGGGGCTTTTTTATTTTATTAGGGGGATTAGATTAGGTGTAATTAGTTTAAAAATGTTTTAAATATTTTATTATTTTCTGTAATTTAGTGGGGTTTTTTTTCGTACTTTAGATAATTTTTTTAAATTGTATTTAATTGTATTTAGTTTTGGTAATTAATTTAATTATAGTGTAGTGTTAGGTGTAATTGTAACTTAGGTTAGGTTTTATTTTACAGGTAAATTTGTCTTTATTTTAACTAGGAAGTTATTAAATAGTTAATAACTATTTAATAACTATTGTACCTAGTTAAAATAAATGCAAAGTTGCCTGTAAAATAAAAATAATTCCTAAGCTACAATTAGTAACTATTAGTTATATTGTAGCTATCTTAGGGTTTATTTTATAGGAAAGTATTTAGTTTTAAATAGGAATAATTTAGTTAATGATAGTTATTTTATTTTGATTTATTTAAATTATATTTAAGTTAGGGGGTGTTAGGGTTAGACTTAGGTTTAGGGGTTAATAACTTTATTATAGTGGCGGCGACGTTGGGGGTGGCAGATTAGGGGTTAATAAATGTAGATAGGTGTCGGCGACATTGGGGGCGGCAGATTAGGGGTTAATTATATAATGCAGGTGTTGGCGATGTCAGGGGTGGCAGATTAGGGGTTAATAAGTGTAAGATTAGGGGTGTTTAGACTTGGAGTTCATGTTAGGGTGTTAGGTGTAGACATAACTTTTATTTTCCCATAGGAATCAATGGGGCTGCGTTAAGAGCTGATCGCAGCCCCATAGGAATCAATGGGGCTGCGTTAAGAGCTGAACGCTGCTTTTTTGCAGGTGTTAGTTTTTTTTTTTCAGCCGGCTCTCCCCCATTGATTCCTATGTGGAAATCGGGCACGAGCACGTTTTGCCAGCTCAGCGCTGACTGAAGCAGCGCTGGTATTGAGGTGAGATGTGGAGCTAAATTTTGCTCTCCGCTCACTTTTCTGTGGCTAACGTCGGGTTTCTTAAAACCCGTGATACCAGTGTTATCTGTAGGTGAGCGGTGAGGGAAAACTGCTCGTTAGCGCCGCCACCTGTTACCGCAAAACTCGTAACCTAGGTGATAGTGAAGAAAAAAAAGAGGAAACACATACAGGGGGATATCTATCGTCGGGAGTTATAGTTAACTTTAAGTTTTTTTTGGGTGCGTTTTATTTTTAGAGTAGGGTCTGGGCAGGTAAAAGAGCTAGATGCCAATACAAATGCCCTTTTCAGAGCAATGGGGAGCTTAGGTTATTTTAGATAGAGTTTTTATTTGGGGGGGGGGGGTTGGTTGTGTGGGTGGTGGGTTTTACTGTTGGGGGTGTTTGTATTTTTTTACAGGTAAAAGAGCTGATTTCTTTGGGGCAATGCCCCGCAAAAGGCCTATTTAAGGGCCATTGGTAGTTTATTGTAGGCTAGGGTTTTTTACTTTGTGGGGGGCTTTTTTATTTTGATAGGGCTATTAGATTAGGTGTAATTCTTTTTTATTTTTGATAATGTGGTTTGTTTTTTTCGTAATTTAGTGTTTTTTATTTTTTGTAATTTAGCGTTTATTTTTTTGTAATTTAGTAATTTTTTATAAGGTTAAATAGTATATTTAAATAATTTGAGTAGGGTTAGGTTTTTTTAATATGTAATTTAGTTAATTTAATTGGTAGTTTAATTTAAGTGTAGTATAATAGTTAGGGTAGGTTAATTAATAGTTTTAAAATGATTTCTTTTAATTCTAAAGGTAAATTTAAATTTATTTGAAGATGGGATGTTGTAATTTTAATTTAAAGTTAGCGGCTTGTTAGGTTTAGGGGTTAGTAGCTTAATTTTGTTTATGGCGATGTGGGGGGCTAGCGGTTTAGGGGTTAATAGGTTTAGTTAGTGGTAGTGATGTGGGAGACCAGAAGTTTAGGGGTTAATACGTTTATTTAGTGGCGGCGGGTGCCGGGAGCGGCAGAATAGGGGTCAATAACTTTATTTAGTGGCGACGGATTCTGGGAGCGGCGGGATAGGGTTAATAACATTATGTAGGTGGCAGCGATGTCAGGGGCAGCAAATTAGGGGTGTTTAGACTTGGGATTATGTTAGGGTGTTAGGTGTAAACGTTTTCAACCATAGAAATCAATGGGATATCTGGCAGCATTGAACATAAGCTTTCGCTGCTTTCAGACTCCCATTGATTCCTATGGCATCCACGGCCTCCAGGGTGGCGGATTGAAAGCCAGGTACGCTGGGCTGTTATAGCCACGAGCGTACCTGTTAACTATTTGATAACAAATGTGTATTCGGAACATCTGTAATGACGTAAGCATCGATCTGTGTCAGATTGAGACCGGCGGATCGTATGTTACGTCACAGATTTCAACTTTTGTCAGTCAATAGGCTTTGATAACTAGGTCGGAACAAGCTCGCAACAATTATGCTGCATTATTCCAGCGTATTTGTGGTTGACGGCTTGATAAATATCCCCCGTAGTGTAGAAAAAAAGAAGAAACAAATATACACATTTATCCTTTTTTGTTCATGCTGAGCATTACCACCGTGATTACCTGGGACTTTTTTATCCTTTTTTGTGCACCATCACATTTGTTTTTGTAGTTTATTACTTCTTAAATTGTGATTTAAGCAAGTTTATATATTGTTTTTTGGTTCTTATATATATATATATATACAAACATATACATTTTTAAAGATGTATATGTATGTTTTTCAATGTTAAATCCCTTTTTTTGTTCTTACACCTGAGATCTTTGAGACTTTATAACTTTTGTGTGCAATATTTTTTTTGAATACTTTTTATTAGATGGTATGATTATGAGTGTAACTGTGCCTTATTATATATGTTTGATGTGTTTTGTGACACTTTTTATTCTTGCAATATAGTTCACCAGAGCTATAAAGTCACACTAATGATTCTACCGTTAAATCGTGATTGCACTCATGCGATTGCGTTTACTTTCAACTCTTAATACGAGTGGTAAACCTGATGAGCACAAACCATCGCAATATACCCCTTATCGCTTTACACTCAACAGAAATTGTGACCAAAGAGAAAGAGAGCTGCAGATCTGGGGGTCGATCCGATATAAATCGTCGCCCGCAAAAGCCGGCAACGCCAATATTTGCGCGGATTTGGTATCACATATACGGCGTAACCTAGAAGTTACGCCCGTATATTTCTGCCGTCGCCGGCAGTTTTTTGGGCCATAGGCAGGTATACCAAACCCGCGCAGTTTGGTATCCAATATGCAGCGTAAGGACTTACGTGGCGAAAATGGAGAAAACTTACTCCATTTTCACCTCGCCACAAAAAGCAGCCGTAAGAAGCCTTACGCTGACTATTGGAGCCCCGTAACTCCCTAAACTAACTAGAAAATAAACCTAACACCTAACGCATGCGCAATGTCTATCTCCCTGTCAACCGCGATCTGCTAAAATAAACCTAACACCTAACGCATGCGCAATGTCTATCTCCCTGTCAACCGCGATCCCCCCCGAAATCCCTAATAAAGTTATTACCCCCTAAACCGCCGCTCCCGGACCCCGCCGCCATCTACATAAACTAACCCCCTACTGTGAGCCTCTAAAACCGCCGCCATCTACCTTATCTATCCCCTAATCTGACCCCTTACACCGCCGCCACCTATATAAAAATTATTAACCCCTAATGTAAGCCCCTTACACCGCCGCCATCTCTATTAAAATGATTAACCCCTAATTTAATCTACCTACCCCGCCGCCAGCTATATTATCTATATTAACCCTAAGTATATTATAGTTAATATAGGTATTACATTATATATATTAACTATATTAACCCTAATTATATTAGGGTTAATATAGTTAATATAGTTACTATAGTATTTATATTAACTATATTAACTCTATCTAACCCTAACTAAATTTATATTAAATTAATCTAATTCATTTATAAACTAAAATATTCCTATTTAAATCTAAATACTTACCTATAAAATAAACCCTAAGATAGCTACAATATAATTAATAATTACATTGTAGCTATGTTAGGGTTAATATTTATTTTACAGGTAAATTGTTAATTATTTTAACTAGGTATAATAGATATTAAATAGTTATTAACTATTTAATATCTACCTAGTTAAAATAATTACCCAATTACCTGTAAAATAAATCCTAACCTAAGTTACAAATACACCTACACTATCAATAAATTTAATAAACTACAAACATCTATCTAAAAATACAATTAAATTAACTAAACTAAATTACAAAAAAAAACAAACACTAAATTACAAAAAATAAAAAAAAGATTACAAGATATTTAAGCTAATTACACCTATTCTAAGCCCCCTAATAAAATAATAAACCCCCAAAATAAAAAAAATTCCCTGCCCTATTCTAAATTCAACAAATTTCAAAGCTCTTTACCTTACCAGCCCTTAAAAGGGCCTTTTGTGGGGCATGCCCCAAAGAATTCAGCTCTTTTGCATACAACAAATACAATACCCCCCCCCCCATTACAACCCACCACCCACATACCCCTATTCTAAACCCACCCAAACCCCCCTTAAAAAAGCCTAACACTACCCCCCTGAAGATCTCCCTACCTTGTCTTCACCACACCGGGCCGAACTCCTGATCCGATCCGGGCGACGTCTTCCTCCAAGCGGCAAAGAAGAATTCTTCCTCCGGCGACGTCTTCCTCCAAGCGGCAGCAAAGTCTTCATTCTTCCGGCGGCATCTTCAACCTTCTTTCTTCGCTCTGCCGCCGCGGAGCATCCATCCCGGCCGACTGCTGAACTTGGAATGAGGTACCTTTAAATGACGTCATCCAAGATGGCGTCCGCCGAATTCCGATTGGCTGATAGGATTCTATCAGCCAATCGGAATTAAGTTAAAAAAATCTGATTGGCTGATTGAATCAGCCAATCAGATTCAAGTTCAATCCGATTGGCTGATCCAATCAGCCAATCAGATTGAGCTCGCATTCTATTGGCTGTTCCGATCAGCCAATAGAATGCGAGCTCAATCTGATTGGCTGATTGGATCAGCCAATCGGATTGAACTTGAATCTGATTGGCTGATTCAATCAGCCAATCAGATTTTTTTAACTTAATTCCGATTGGCTGATAGAATCCTATCAGCCAATCGGAATTCGGCGGACGCCATCTTGGATGACGTCATTTAAAGGTACCTCATTCCAAGTTCAGCAGTCGGCCGGGATGGATGCTCCGCGGCGGCGGAGCGAAGAAAGAAGATTGAAGATGCCGCCGGAAGAATGAAGACTTTGCTGCCGCTTGGAGGAAGACGTCGCCGGAGGAAGAATTCTTCTTTGCCGCTTGGAGGAAGACATCGCCCGGATCGGATCAGGAGTTCGGCCCGGTGTGGTGAAGACAAGGTAGGGAGATCTTCAGGGGGGTAGTGTTAGGCTTTTTTAAGGGGGGTTTGGGTGGGTTTAGAATAGGGGTATGTGGGTGGTGGGTTGTAATGGGGGGGGGGGGTATTGTATTTGTTGTATGCAAAAGAGCTGAATTCTTTGGGGCATGCCCCACAAAAGGCCCTTTTAAGGGCTGGTAAGGTAAAGAGCTTTGAAATTTGTTTAATTTAGAATAGGGCAGGGAATTTTTTTTATTTTGGGGGTTTATTATTTTATTAGGGGGCTTAGAATAGGTGTAATTAGCTTAAATATCTTGTAATCTTTTTTTTATTTTTTGTAATTTAGTGTTTGTTTTTTTTTGTAATTTAGTTTAGTTAATTTAATTGTATTTTTAGATAGATGTTTGTAGTTTATTAAATTTATTGATAGTGTAGGTGTATTTGTAACTTAGGTTAGGATTTATTTTACAGGTAATTGGGTAATTATTTTAACTAGGTAGATATTAAATAGTTAATAACTATTTAATATCTATTATACCTAGTTAAAATAATTAACAATTTACCTGTAAAATAAATATTAACCCTAACATAGCTACAATGTAATTATTAGTTATATTGTAGCTATCTTAGGGTTTATTTTATAGGTAAGTATTTAGATTTAAATAGGAATATTTTAGTTTAGAAATGAATTAGATTAATTTAATATAAATTTAGTTAGGGTTAGATAGAGTTAATATAGTTAATATAAATACTATAGTAACTATATTAACTATATTAACCCTAATATAATTAGGGTTAATATAGTTAATATATATAATGTAATACCTATATTAACTATAATATACTTAGGGTTAATATAGATAATATAGCTGGCGGCGGGGTAGGTAGATTAAATTAGGGGTTAATCATTTTAATAGAGATGGCGGCGGTGTAAGGGGCTTACATTAGGGGTTAATAATTTTAATATAGATGGCGGCGGTGTTAGGGGCTCACTTTAGGGGGTTATAAATATAATATAGCTGGCGGCGGGGTACGGGAGCGGCGGTTTAGGGGTTAATAACTTTATTAGGTTGCGGCGGGGTAAAGGAGCGGCGGTTTAGGGGTTAATAGCTTTTTTATTGTTAGGCTAGTGAGGGGGGATAGCGGATAGAGGGTTAGACAGTGCGGGCTATGTTAGGGAGGCGTGTTAGACAGTGCGGGCTATGTTAGGGAGGCGTGTTAGACAGTGCGGGTGTTTTAAACTTTAGTCAGGTTTTATAGGCGCCGGCAGTTTCTAACGTGCCGTAAGTCACTGGCGACGCCAGAAATTTGTACTTACGCAGATTTCTGGACATCGCTGGTTTGTGAGACTTACGGCACGTTAGCATCTGACGGCGACCTATATGGGATGGCTCGAGTTGCGAACTGAAACTGCGGGCGACGCCGGTTTCCTCGCTTGCGCCGCAAACTGCGATCGATATCGGATCGCGCCCTTGGTGGTCTCACAAGATGAAAGTGAGGTTTTTATTGTTAGGAGGAAAGACTGTGTTTTTTTTAACTTGCTACAAGTGGACATAGGGAGAACTGGATGGGGCATCAAAACTGCTAATAATGCGAGTGAGGATGAGTTATATAATAAAAGGAAACAAAGAAAGTGAATGTCTCAAACAGGATACATTGAAAAGAATAGGGTAAATCACAAATAAAAATAAAAATAAAGTAAATAGGCAAATATACATATAATACTAATAAAATACCCACATTCTGCATATTTTTTGATATAACTATTATTTAGGGTGAGTAAACTTTTTTGCTTATTTTTTTTCTAGTGAGGATGAGTATTTAGGTTTGTATAGATAGGGTGGGTGAGGATGAGTATTTAGGTTTGCATAGATAGGGTGAGTGAGGATGAGTATTTAGGTTTATATGGATAGGGTGAGTTAGGATAAGTATTTAGGTTTGTATGGATAGGGTGAATGAGGATAAATATTTTTTTTTGTATTGATGGGGTGAGGATGAGTATTTACTTTTGTATGGGTGGGGTGAGTGAGGATGAATATTTATTTTTGTATGGATAGGGTGAGTGAGGATGAGTATTTACTTTTGTATGGATGGGGTGAATGAGGATGAGTATTTACTTTTGTATGGATAGGGTGAGTGAGGATGAGTATTTACATTTGTATGAGTGGGGTGAATAAGAATGAGTATTTAGGTTTGTATGAATGGGGTGTGTGAAGCTGAGTATTTACTTTTGTATGGATAGGATGAGCGAGGATTAGTATTTAGGTTTATATGGATAGGGTAAGTGAGGATAAGTATTTAGGTTTGTATGGATAGGGTGAGTGAGGATGAATATTTAGGTTTGTATCGATAGGGTGAGTGAGGATAAGTATTTAGGTTTGTATGGATAGGGTGAGTGAGGATGAATATTTAGGTTTGTATGGATAGGGTGAGTGAGGATGAATATTTACTTTTGTATTGATGGGATGAGTGAGGATGAGTATTTACTTTGTATTGATGGGATGAGTGAGGATGAATATTTACTTTTGTATTGATGGAGTGAGTGAGGATGAATATTTACTTTTGTATGGATAGGGTGAGTGAGGATGAGTATTTACTTTTGTATGGCTAGGGTGAGCGAGGATGAGTATTTACTTTTGTATGGATAGGGTGAGCGAGGATGAGTATTTACTTCTGTATGGATAGGGTGAGTGAGGATGAGTATTTACTTTTGTATGGATGGGGTGAGTGAGGATGAGTATTTACTTTTGTATGGATAGGGCGAGCGAGGATGAATATTTAGGTTTATATGGATAGGGTAAGTGAGGATAAGTATTTAGGTTTGTATGGATAGGGTGAGTGAGGATGAATATTTGGTTTGTATGGATAGGGTGAGTGAGGATAAGTATTTAGGTTTGTATGGATAGGGTGAGTGAGGATGAGTATTTAGGTTTATATGGATAGGGTGAGTGAGGATGAATATTTACTTTTGTATTGATGGGATGAGTATTTACTTTTGTATTGATGGGATGAGTGAGGATGAATATTTACTTTTGTATGGATAGGGTGAGCGAGGATGAGTATTTACTTTTGTATGAATAGGGTGAGCGAGGATGAGTATTTACTTTTGTATAGATAGGGTGAGCGAGGATGAGTATTTACTTCTGTATGGATAGGGTGAGTGAGGATGAGTATTTACTTTTGTATGGATAGGGGGACTGAGGATGAGTATTTACTTTTGTATAGATAGGGTGAGTGAGGATTAGTATTTACATTTGTATGAGTGGGGTGAGTAAGGATGAATATTTAGGTTTGTATGAATGGGGTGATTTAGGATGAGTATTTACTTTTGTATGGATAGGGTGAGTAAGGATGAATATTTAGGTTTGTATGGATAGGGTGAGGGAGGATGAATATTTACTTTTGTATTGATGGGATGAGTGAGGATGAGTATTTACTTTGTATTGATGGGATGAGTGAGGATGAATATTTACTTTTGTATTGATGGGGTGAGTGAGGATGAATATTTACTTTTGTATGGATAGGGTGAGTGAGGATGAGTATTTACTTTTGTATGGCTAGGGTGAGCGAGGATGAGTATTTACTTTTGTATGGATAGGGTGAGCGAGGATGAGTATTTACTTCTGTATGGATAGGGTGAGTGAGGATGAGTATTTACTTTTGTATGGATGGGGTGAGTGAGGATGAGTATTTACTTTTGTATGGATAGGGCGAGCGAGGATGAATATTTAGGTTTATATGGATAGGGTAAGTGAGGATAAGTATTTAGGTTTGTATGGATAGGGTGAGTGAGGATGATTATTTTGGTTTCTATGAATAGGGTGAGTGAGGATGAGTGTTTAGGTTTGTATAGATAGGGTGAGTGAGGATGAGTATTCAGTTTGTATGAATGGAGTGAGTGAGGATGAAGATGTAGGTTTAAATGGATGGGGTGTGTGAGGATGAGTATACAGGTTTGTATGGATGGGGTGCATGAGGATGAGTATTCAGGTTTTTTTAAATGGATGGGGTGAGTGAGAATGAGTGTTTAGGTTTGTATGAATGGAGTGAATGAGGATGAATATGTAGGTTTAAATGGATGGGGTGCGTGAGGATGAGTATTCAGGTTTGTATGAATGAGGTGAGTGAAGATAAGGGTAGGTTTGTATGAATGAGGTGAGTGAGGATGAGTGTAGGTTTGTATGAATGAGGGGAGTGAGGATGAGTGTAGGTTTGAATTAATGGGGTGAGTGAGGATGACTATTTAGGTTGGTAAGGATGGAGTAAGTGAGGATAAGCGTTAAGGTTTGTATGGATGAGGTGAGCAAGGTTGAGTGTAGGTTTGTATGGAAGGGGTGAGTGAGGATAAGCGTTTAGGTTTTTATGGATGAGGTGAGCGAGGATGAGTGTTTAGCTTTGTATGGATGGGGTGAGTGAGGATGAGTGTTTAGGTTTGTATGGATGGGGTGAGCGAGGATGAGTGTAGGTTTGTATGAATGGGGTGAGTGAGATGAGTGTTTAGGTTTGTATGGATGAGGTGAGCGAGGATGAGTGTTTAGCTTTGTATGGATGGGGTGAGTGAGGATGAGTGTTTAGATTTGTATGGATGGGGTGAACGAGGATGAGTGTAGGTTTGTATGAATGGGGTGAGTGAGATGAGTGTTTAGGTATGTATGGATGAGGTGAGAGAGGATGAGTGTAGGTTTGTATGAATGGAGTGAGTGAGAATGAGTGTTTAGGTTTGTATGGATGAGGTGAATGAGGATGAGTATTTAGGTTTGTATGGATGGGGTGAGTGAGGATGAGTGTAGGTTTGTATGAATGGGGTGAGTGAGAATGACTATTTAGGTTGGTAAGGATGGGGTAAATGAGGATGAGTATTTAGGTTTGTATGGATGAGGTGAGCGAGGATGAGTGTAGGTTTGTATGAATGGGGTGAGTGAGGATGAGTGTTTAGGTTTGTATCGATGAGGTGAGTGAGGATGAGTGTTTAGGTTTGTATGGATGGGGCGAGTGAGGATAAGTGTTTAGGTTTGTATGGATGAGGTGAGCGAGGATGAGTGTAGGTTTGTATGAATGGGGTGAGTGAGATGAGTGTTTAGGTTTGTATGGATGAGGAAAGAGAGAATGAGTGTAGGTTTGTATGAATGAGGTGAGTGAGGATGAGTGTAGGTTTGTATGAATGAGGTAAGTGAGGATGAGTGTAGGTTTGTATGAATGGGGTGAGTGAGGATGACTATTTAGGTTGGTAAGGATGGGGTAAGTGAGGATGAGCATTTAGGTTTGTATGGATGAGGTGAGCGAGGATGGGTGTAGGTTTGTATGAATGGGGTGAGTGAGGATGAGTGTTTAGGTTTGTATGGATGAGGTGAGTGAGGATGAGTGTTTAGGTTTGTATGGATGAGGTGAGCGAGGATGAGTGTTTAGGTTTGTATGGATGGGGTGAGTGAGATGAGTGTTTAGGTTTGTATGGATGAGGTGAGAGAGGATGAGTGTAGGTTTGTATGAATGGAGTGAGTGAGGATGAGTGTTTAGGTTTGTATGGATGAGGTGAGTGATGATGAGTATTTAGGTTTGTATAAATGGGGTGAGTGAGGATGAGTGTTTAGGTTTGTTTGGATGGGGTGAGTGAGGATGAGTGTAGGTTTGTATGAATGGGGTAAGTGAGGATGAGTGTTTAGGTTTGTATGGATGAGGTGAGCGAGGATGAGTGTTTAGGTTTGTATGAATGGGGTGAGGATGAGTGTTTAGGTTTGTATGGATGGGGTGGGCGAGGATGAGTATTTAGGTTTGTATGGATAGGGTGACTGTGGATTGTTTAAGTTTGCATGGAAGGGGTGAGTGAGGATGATTATTTAGGTTTGTATGAATAGGGTGAGTGAGGATGAGTATTTAGGTTTGCATGAATGGGGTGAGTGAGGATGACTATTTAGGTTTGTATGAATGGGGTGAGTGAGGATGAGTGTTTAGGTTTGTATGGATGGGGTGAGTGAGGATGAGTGTTTAGGTTTGTATAGATGGGTGGGCGAGGATGAGTATTTAGGTTTGTATGGATAGGGTGACTGTGGATTGTTTAGGTTTGTATGGAAGGGGTGAGTGAAGATGATTATTTAGGTTTGTATGCATGGGGTGAGTGAGGATGAGTTTTCAGCTTTGTATGGATGGGGTGAGTGAGAATAAGTATTTAGTTTTGTTTGAATGGGGTAAGTGAGGATGAGTATTTAGATTTGTAAAGATTGTTATTTACTTTTTGTATGCAGTGGATGGGTTTGATTAGGTGACACTATTTTCCCACGTCTGGTTTCATGTCACTTAGTAGAAGACTTAAATTGCCACATATACTACTTGCAGCCAAGTGGTAAAATGACTGCTCAGTTGGGAAAATATTCACAGTTGGATCAATAGTTGGGGCCTTTGGGGTGGTATCTTGCACAGTCAATTTGAGATTCTCCAGTATTTTTGTGGAGGAAAGATGGTAACACTATTGGCCAAGTGGAGGACTAAATATGCTATATTTATTTTTTAATAAAATATATAAACTTGATTTTGGAAGCATTTGGTGGACATTTATAAAATTAACCAGAATCTAATCTCTAGTTAATTTTACATGGTGCTAATTGATACTGCAAGCTCATGGTTTCAACAACCAGCCACGTGTATTAATAAATTAGCGCTCCACTTGTAATCTAGCCCTAAATCAATACTACACAGGTTATTTCTGATAACAGCGCACAGAACAATGGAAAAACCATTGACTGTGTGCAAAGCTACTCAGACAAGCACAAGTCTTTGTTATGTTTCCTGTTACTACATAGTAATTCTGAACTGTGTTGATTTATGCTAACAATTTGCGCTAATGGACAGCTGCAATTTAACACAATCAGATATATTGTAACCCCTATGGTAATCCCAGCAACCCTATAGTAATCCCAGTGTCCCTATGGTAATCCCAGTGCCCCTATGGTAATCCCAGCACCCCTAAGGTAATCCCAGTGCCCCTATGGTAATCCCAGCACCCCTATAGTAATCCCAGTGCCCCTATGGTAATCCCAGTGCCCCTATGGTAATCCCAGCACCCCTATAGTAATCCCAGTGCCCCTATGGTAATCCCAGCACCCCTGTGGTAATCCCAGTGCCCCTATGGTAATCCCAGCACCCCTATAGTAATCCCAGTGCCCCTATGGTAATCCCAGCACCCCTATGGTAATCCCAGTGCCCCTATGGTAATCCCAGGAGCCCTATGGTAATCCAGCACCTCTATGGTAATCCCAGTGCACCTATGGTAATCCCAGGAGACCTATGGTAATCCAGCACCCCATGGTAATCCCAGTGCCCCTATGGTAATCCCAGTGCCCCTATGGTAATCCCAGGAGCCCTATGGTAATCCAGCACCTCTATGGTAATCCCAGTGCCCCTATGGTAATCCCAGCCCCCTTATGGTAATCCCAGTGCCCCTATGGTAATCCCAGCACCCTTATGGTAATCCCAGTGCCCCTATGGTAATCCCAGGAGCCCTATGGTAATCCCAGCACCCTTATGGTAATCCCAGTGCCCCTATGGTAATTTCAGCACTTTATGGTAATCCCAGTGTGCCTACGGTAATCCCAGTACCCTTATGGTAATCCCAGTACCCCTATGGTAATCCTAGGAGCCCTATGGTAATCCAGCACCTATATGGTAATCCCAGTGCCCCTATGGTAATCCCAGCACCCTTATGGTAATCCCAGTGCCCCTATGGTAATCCCAGGAGCCCTATGGTAATCCCAGCACCCTTATGGTAATCCCAGTGCCCCTATGGTAATCCCAGTGCGCCTACTGTAATCCCAGCACCTTTATGGTAATCCCAGTGCCCCTATGGTAATCCCAGGAGCCCTATGGTAATGCCAGCACCCTTATGGTAATATGAGTGCCCCTATGGTAATTCCAGCACCCTTATGGTAATACCAGTGCACCTATGGTAATCCCAGCAACTTTATGGTAATCCCAGTGCCCCTATGGTAATCACAGGAGCCCTATGGTAATCCCAGCACCCTTATGGTAATCCCAGTGCCCCTATGGTAATTCCAGCACCTTTATGGTAATCCCAGTGCGCCTACGGTAATCCCAGCACCCTTATGGTAATCCCAGTGCCCCTATGGTAATCCTAGGAGCCCTATGGTAATCCAGCACCTATATGGTAATCCCAGTGCCCCTATGGTAATAGCAACACCCTTATGGTAATCCAGCACCCCTATGGTAATCCCAGGAGCCCTATGGTAATCCCAGCACTGATATGGTAATCCCAGTACCCCTATTATAATTCCAGCACCCCTTCCACCTCTGGCCTGTTAGCTCCCACTTTGGTAATCCCACCGGCCTCCAGGGGGCAGTACTGCCCACTTTGGATTAAGCAAACTCATGGGAGGAAAACAGTTATTTTAAAGGGACATAAACCCCAAAATTTTCTCTCATGATTAAGATAGAGTGTACAATTTTAAATAATTTACTAATTTACTTCTATCTAATTTGCTTTGTCCTCTTGGTATCCTTTGTTTAAAAGCATACCTAGGTAGGCTCAGGAGCTGGGAGATAGCTGTTGATTGGTGGCTGTACATATATACCTCTTATTGAGATAGCAATGTGTTCAGATAGATTTCATTAGTGCATTGCTGCTCCATCAATAAAGGATACCAAGAGAATGAAGAAAAATTGATAACAGAAGTAAATTGGAAGGTTTAATTGTATGTTTTATCTGAATCCTAAATGAAAAATTGTGGGTCTCATGTCCCTTTAAAGGCTGTACATATATATATATATATATATATAGTTGCAAGAAAAAGTATGCGAACCCTTTGGAATGATATGGATTTCTGCACAAATTGTTCATAAAATGTGATCTGATCATCATCTAAGTCACAACAATAGACAATCACAGTCTGCTTAAACTAATAACACACAAAGAATGAAATGTTGCCATGTTTTTATTGAACACACCATGTAAACATTCACAGTGCAGGTGGAAAAAGTATGTGAACCCTTGGATTTAATAACTGGTTGAACCTCTTTTGGCAGCAATAACTTCAACCAAACGTTTCCTGTAGTTGCAGATCAGATGTGCACAACGGTCAGGAGTAATTCTTGACCATTCCTCTTTTCAGAACTGTTTCAGTTCAGCAATATTCTTGTTATGTCTGGTGTGAATCGCTTTCTTGAGGTCATGCCACAGCATCAAAATCGGGTTGAGGTCAGGGCTCTGACTGGGCCACTTCAGAAGGTGTATTTTCTTCTGTTTAAGCCATTCTGTTGTTGATTTACTTCTATGCTTTGGGTCATTGTCCTGTTGCAACACCCATCTTCTGTTGAGCTTCAGCTGGTAGACAGATGGCCTTAAGTTCTCCTGCAAAATGTCTTGATAAACTTGGGAATTAATTTTTCCTTTGATGATAGCAATCCGTCCAGGCCCTGATGCAGCAAAGCAGCCCCAAACCATGATGCCCCCACCACCATACTTCACAGTTGGGATGAGGTTTTGATGTTGGTGTGCTGTGCCTCTTTTTCACCACACATAGTGTTGTGTGTTTCTTCCAAACAACTCAACTTTGGTTTCATCTGTCCACAGAATATTTTGCCAGTACTGCTGTGGAACATCCAGGTGCTCTTGTGCAAACTGTAAACGTGCAGCAATGTTTTGTTTGGACAGCAGTGGCTTCCTCTGTGGTATCCTCCCATGAAATCCATTCTTGTTTAGTGTTTTACGTATTGTAGATTCGCTAACAGGGATGTTAGCATTTGCCAGTGACTTTTGTAAGTCTTTACCTGACACTCTAGGATTCTTCTTCACCTCATTGAGCAGTCTGCGCTGTGCTCTTGCAGTCATCTTTACAGGATGGCTACTTCTAGGGAGAGTAGCAGTAGTGCTGAACTTTCTCCATTTATAGACAATTTGTCTTACCGTGGACTGATGAACATCAAGGCTTTTGGAGATACTTTTATAACCCTTTCCAGTTTTATGCAAGTCAACAATTCTTAATCGTAGGTCTTCTGAGAGCTCTTTTGTGCAAGGCATCATTCACATCAGAAAATGCTTCTTGTGAAATGCAAACCCAGAACTGGTGTGTGTTTTTTATAGGGCAGGGCAGCTGTAACCAACACCTCCAATCTCATCTCATTGATTGGACTCCAGTTGGCTGACATCTCACTCCAATTAGCTCTTGGAGATGTCATTAGTCTAGGGGTTCACATACTTTTTCCACCTGCACTGTGAATGTTTACATGGTGTGTTCAATAAAAACATGGCAACATTTCATTCTTTGTGTGTTATTAGTTTAAGCAGACTGTGATTGTCTATTGTTGTGTGTAAATCAGAAGCACAGATACAAGACAGTTAAAGCAGGATGATATTTAGAACAATAAGGAAAGACATCATTGAGTGTTGTTAGTAAATTCCATGGAAGTTTTAAGTACTGCTGTTTTTCATTTTATGACACTTTTAATTTTACTTTTATTGTCAAATTAACTTTGTTAACATGGTATCCTTTGTTTAAAAGCATATGTATATATCCTCAGCAGCATCAATTACTGTGAGCTATGCATGTGATTGGTCGATAAATACATATGCCTATTGTCATTGGCTCACCACTGTGTTCAGTCAGCCCCCAGTAGAATGTTGTAGGTGTTAAACACATTTATATGCAATAACTAGAGTAAAAATAAATTGCTGTAGCATGGAATAATATTTTCTTTTTGCCTTTGTGTGCCCCTATAATGTGTACTAGATGGCAGTTATGTTTGCAACAATGTTTATGACAATGTTATACAATTACATTTTCATGATTCTGATACAATATGCAATTTTAAGAGACTTTAATTCTCTATTGATATCCTTTATTGAAGAGCATACCTAGGTAGGCACATAAGCAAGGAGTGCACTACTTGTAGCTTGATAGCGATTGGTGGATGCACATATATTCCTCTTGTGTTTAACTTTTTTGCAGGGGTTAAGCACAAAGTTACATACAAGCAACAGTGCAATTAATAAGATATTCCTACACATTAGAGATATGTTGTCTTTGCACATTTATGTCCCTTTAAGACACAAGCATACTCCAGAGCTCACATGGAAGGAAGCTAAGTTTGAACTAAGGATAACAACAGTGTGATTGCCAGGAGGGGGGCAGAGGGCACAACCTGGGTGGTCATTTTCACATTTTTTCACTACCTTAGTCTATGGCACTCCCAGCCCCCAAGAGGAGACCCCTATATGTAATTTCTAGAGATGCTACTGGATACCAAAAGATAGAGGTATATTTGATAATAGAGGGTAACTAGACCTTTAATTGCATGCTCTATCTGGATGATAATTTATTTTTGTATTACAGTGACGTAAAAACCTACATTATTTTCTTTTGTGATTCCGGTAAATCATACCGTTTTTAAAATTACTTTATTCTCATGGTATTCTTTGTTGAAGAGATATCTAGATAGGTAGTGTGCACATTTCTGGGGCAGTACAAGACAGGAAACAGTGGTAAAACTGCTGCCATATATTGCTTATGTCACATGAGTGCTCCTACACCTTTCTACCTGCATTTCAACAAAGAATACCATGAGAAAGAAGTTAATTTGATATTGAAGTAAATTTGAATTTTTATTTGTTTTTTTTATTTTATATCTTCACAATGTCTCAATCATGAAATAATTGTTTGGGGTTTTATGTCCCTTTAATAAAAACATTCAGAGACTAGAACTGCAGGAAAGGAATGCATACATTACATTAATATGTCACTGCATCTACAACTTACTTAAAGGGATACTAAACTCACATTTTTTAATTTCATGCTAGAGCAGCAATTTTAAGCAACTCTCTGATTTACTCCTATTATCAATTTTTCTTCATTCTCTTGCAATCTTTATTTGAAAAGCAAGAATGTAAGCTTAGGAGCCGGCCCATTTTTGGTTCAGCACTTGGGTTGCTAAATGTAGCCACCAATCAGCAAGCCCTATCCAGGGTTCTGAATAAAAAAGGGGCCGGCTTCTTAGCTTTGATTCCTGCTTTTTCAAATAAAGATAGCAAGAGAACGAAGAAAAATTGATAATAGGAGTCAATTAGAAAGTTGCTTAAAATTGCTGCCCTATCTGAATCATGAAAGAAAAAATTTGGGTTTAGTGTCCCTTTAATTTCCTGCCAATAAACTTTATCTAAATTGTAGAGTAACTACAGGTATAACACAGCAGTCTCTCTGGCATTTATCTGTTGAGAGGATTTGTCTAGTTGGGCAGTTGGAAAAAAATCCAACTTGTTTTATGTTTGTTTTGTGGAAAAAAATCTCCTATACAGGCCTAGATTACAAGTGGAGAGCTAATATATTGCGTGACCGCAAACAGACAAATTTGCCAGTTTTTTTGGCGCACAATACTTAATCAGCCATTACAAGTGGCTACTAATTGCTATGACAAGCTTGCGGTAGCAATTAGCGCTAATAAATTAGCCAGAGATCAGATCTCTGGGTAATTTTATAAATGTGCCCCAAATGCCCCTAAAATAGAGTGGTGTGTATTTTATTAAACATTTTAAAATTGTAGCATTTTTATTTTTTAATACAATAACTTCACCAGGCAATTTTTGGGGGCTTAAGTTGGTGGGTGTAAAGTGCCTTTACATTGTGGTCTATGGGAACTGTGTGTTCCCTGTAAATATATATGTATATGCTTATATACATATATATTTATGTGTTATTATGTGTATATACATATATATTTATGTGTTACTATGTGTATATACATATATATTTATGTGTTACTATGCTTATATACATATATATTTATGTGTTACTATGCTTATATACATATATATTTATGTGTTACTATGTGTATATACATATATATTTATGTGTTACTATGTGTATATACATATATATTTATGTGTTACTATGCTTATATACATATATATTTATGTGTATACATATATATTTATGTGTTACTATGTGTATATACATATATATTTATGTGTTACTATGTGTATATACATATATATTTATGTGTTACTATGTGTATATACATATATATATATTTATGTGTTACTATGTGTATAAACATATATATTTATGTGTTACTATGTGTATATACATATATATTTATGTGTTACTATGTGTATATACAGATATATTTATGTGTTACTATGTGTATATACATATATATTTATGTGTTATTATGTGTATATACATATATATTTAAGTGTTATTATGTGTATATACATATATATTTATGTGTTACTATGCTTATATACATATATATTTATGTGTTACTATGTGTATATACATATATATTTATGTGTTACTATGTGTATATACATATATATTTATGTGTTACTATGTGTATATACAGATATATTTATGTGTTAATATGTGTATATACATATATATTTATGTATTTCTATGTGTATATACATATATATTTATGTGTTAGTATGTGTATATACATATATATCTATGTGTTACTATGTGTATATACATATATATTTATGTGTTACTATGTGTATATACATATATATCTATGTGTTACTATGTGTATATACAGATATATTTATGTGTTAATATGTGTATATACATATATATTTATGTATTTCTATGTGTATATACAGATATATTTATGTGTTACTATGTGTATATACATATATATTTATGTGTTAGTATGTGTATATACATATATATTTATGTGTTACTATGTGTATATACATATATATTTATGTGTTACTATGCTTATATACATATATATTTATGTGTATACATATATATTTATGTGTTACTATGTGCATATACATATATATTTATGTGTTACTATGTGTATATACATATATATTTATGTGTTTATATGTGTATATACATATATATTTATGTGTTACTATGTATATATACATATATATTTATGTGTTACTATGTGTATATACATATATATTTATGTGTTACTATGTGTATATACATATATATTTATGTGTATACATATATATTTATGTGTTACTATGTGTATATACATATATATTTATGTGTTACTATGTGTATATACATATATATTTATGTGTTAATATGCTTATATACATATATATTTATGTGTTACTATGTATATATACATATATATTTATGTGTTACTATGTGTATATACATATATATTTATGTGTTACTATGCTTATATACATATATATTTATGTGTTACTATGTGTATATACATATATATTTATGTGTTACTATGCTTATATACATATATATTTATGTGTTACTATGTGTATATACATATATATTTATGTGTTACTATGCTTATATACATATATATTTATGTGTTACTATGTGTATATACATATATATTTATGTGTTAATATGCTTATATACATATATATTTATGTTACTATGTATATATACATATATATTTATGTGTTACTATGTGTATATACATATATATATTTATGTGTTACTATGCTTATATACATATATATTTATGTGTATACATATATATTTATGTGTTACTATGTGTATATACATATATATTTATGTGTTACTATGTGTATATACATATATATTTATGTGTTACTATGTGTATATACATATATATTTATGTGTTACTATGCTTATATACATATATATTTATGTGTTACTATGTGTATATACATATATATTTATGTGTTACTATGTGTATATACATATATATTTATGTGTGTATATACATATATATTTATGTGTTACTATGTGTGTATATACATATATATTTATGTGTTACTATGTGTATATACATATATATATTTATGTGTTACTATGTGTATTTACATATATATATTTATGTGTTATTATGTGTATATACATATATATTTATGTGTTAGTATGTGTATATACATATATATTTATGTGTTACTATGTGTATATACATATATATTTATGTGTTACTATGTGTATATACATATATATTTATGTGTTACTATGTGTATATACATATATATTTATGTGTTACTATGTGTATATACATATATATTTATGTGTTACTATGCTTATATACATATATATTTATGTGTTACTATGTGTATATACATATATATTTATGTGTTACTATGCTTATATACATATATATTTATGTGTATACATATATATTTATGTGTTACTATGTGTATATACATATATATTTATGTGTTACTATGTGTATATACATATATATTTATGTGTTACTATGTGTATATACATATATATTTATGTGTTACTATGCTTATATACATATATATTTATGTGTATACATATATATTTATGTGTTACTATGTGTATATACATATATATTTATGTGTTACTATGTGTATATACATATATATTTATGTGTTACTATGCTTATATACATATATATTTATGTGTTACTATGTGTATATACATATATATTTATGTGTTACTATGTGTATATACATATATATATATTTATGTGTTACTATGTGTATATACATATATTTTAATGTGTTACTATGTGTATATACATATATATTTATGTGTTACTATGTGTATATACAGATATATTTATGTGTTACTATGTGTATATACATATATATTTATGTGTTATTATGTGTATATACATATATATTTATGTGTTATTATGTGTATATACATATATATTTATGTGTTACTATGTGTATATACATATATATTTATGTGTTACTATGTGTATATACATATATATTTATGTGTTACTATGTGTATATACATATATATTTATGTGTTACTATGTGTATATACATATATATTTATGTGTTACTAGGTGTAAATACATATATATTTATGTGTTACTATGTGTATATACATATATATTTATGTGTTACTATGTGTATATACATATATATTTATGTGTTACTATGTGTATATACATATATATTTATGTGTTACTATGTGTATATACAGATATATTTATGTGTTACTATGTGTATATACATATATATTTATGTGTTATTATGTGTATATACATATATATTTATGTGTTGTTATGTGTATATACATTTATATTTATTTGTTACTATGTGTATGTACATATATATTTATGTGTTACTATGTGTATATACATATATATTTATGTGTTATTATGCTTATATACATATATATTTATGTGTTACTATGTGTATATACATATATATTTATGTGTTACTATGTGTATATACAGATATATTTATGTGTTACTATGTGTATATACAGATATATTTATGTGTTATTATGTGTATATACATATATATTTATGTGTTACTATGTGTATATACATATATATTTATATGTTATTATGTGTATATACATATATATTTATGTGTTACTATGTGTATATACATATATATTTATGTGTTAATATGCTTATATATATTTATGTGTTACTATGTGTATATACATATATATATATATGTGCTACTATGTGTATATACATATATATTTATGTGTTACTATGTATATATACATATATATTTATGTGTTAATATGTGTATATACATATATATTTATTTGTTAATATGTGTATATACATATATATTTATGTGTTAATATGTGTATATACATATATATTTATGTGTTAATATGTGTATATACATATATATTTATGTGTTACTATGTGTATATACATATATTTTTATGTGTTAATATGCTTATATACATATATATTTATGTGCTACTATGTGTATATACATATATATTTATGTGTTAATATGTGTATATACATACATATTTATGTGTTAATATGTTTATATACATATATATATATTTATGTGTTAATGTGTTTATATACATATATATTTATGTGTTACTATGTGTATATACATATATATTTATGTGTTAATATGTGTATATACATATATATTTATGTGTTACTATGTGTTTATATATATTTATGTGTTATTATGTGTATATACATATATATTTATGTGTTACTATGTGTATATACATATATATTTATGTGTTACTATGCTTAAATACATATATATTTGTGTTACTATGTGTAAATACATATATATTTATGTGTTACTATGTGCATATACATATATATTTATGTGTTATGTGTATATACATATATATTTATGTGTTACTATGTGTAAATACATATATATTTATGTGTTATTATGTGTATATACATATATATTTATGTGTTATGTGTATATACATATATATTTATGTGTTATGTGTATATACATATATATTTATGTGTTTCTATGTGTATATACATATATATTTATGTGTTACTATGTGTATATACATATATATTTATGTGTTAATATGTGTATGTACATATATATTTATGTGTTATTATGTGTATATACATATATATTTATGTGTTACTATGTGCATATACATATATATTTATGTGTTACTATGTGTATATACATATATATTTATGTGTTAATATGTGTATATACATATATATTTATGTGTTAATATGTGTATATACATATATATTTATGTGTTAATATGTGTATATACATATATATTTGTGTTACTATATGTATATACATATATATTTATGTGTTACTATGTGTATATATATATATATTTATGTGTTACTATGTGTATATACATATATATTTATGTGTTACTATGTGTATATACATATATATATATTTATGTGTTACTATGTGTATATACATATATATTTATGTGTTACTATGTGTATATACATATATATTTATGTGTTATTATGTGTATATACATATATATTTATGTGTTACTATGTGTATATATATATATTTATGTGTTATTATGTGTATATACATATATATTTATGTGTTATTATGTGTATATACATATATATTTATGTGTTACTATGTGCATATACATATATATTTATGTGTTACTATGTGTATATACATATGTATTTATGTGTTACTATGTGTATATACATATATATTTATGTGTTACTATGTGTATTTACTGTACATATATATTTATGTGTTACTATGTGTATATACATATATATTTGTGTGTTACTATGTGTATATACATATATATTTATGTGTTACTATGTGTATATACAGATATATTTATGTGTTACTATGTGTATATACATATATATTTATGTGTTACTGTGTGTATATACTTATATATTTATGTGTTAATATGTGTATATACAAATATATTTATGTGTTACTGTGTGTATATACATTTATATTTATGTGTTACTGTGTGTATATACTTATATATTTATGTGTTAATATGTGTATATACAAATATATTTATGTGTTACTGTGTGTATATACATATATATTTATGTGTTAATATGTGTATATACATATATATTTATGTGTTACTATGTGTATATACATATATATTTATGTGTTACTATGTGTATATACATATATATTTATGTGTTAATATGTGTATATACATATATATTTATGTGTTACTATGTGTTTATATATATTTATGTGTTATTATGTGTATATACATATATATTTATGTGTTACTATGTGTATATACTTATATATTTATGTGTTAATATGTGTATATACAAATATATTTATGTGTTACTGTGTGTATATACATATATATTTATGTGTTACTGTGTGTTTATATATATTTATGTGTTACTATGTGTATATACATATATATTTATGTGTTATTATGTGTATATACATATATATTTATGTGTTACTATGTGTATATATATATATTTATGTGTTATTATGTGTATATACATATATATTTATGTGTTATTATGTGTATATACATATATATTTATGTGTTACTATGTGCATATACATATATATTTATGTGTTACTATGTGTATATACATATATATTTATGTGTTACTATGTGTATATACATATATATTTATGTGTTACTATGTGTATTTACTGTACATATATATTTATGTGTTACTATGTGTATATACATATATATTTATGTGTTACTATGTGTATATACATATATATTTATGTGTTACTATGTGTATATACATATATATTTATGTGCTAATATGTGTATATACATATATATTTATGTGTTACTATGTGTATATACATATATATTTATGTGTTACTATGTGTATATACATATATATTTGTGTGTTACTATGTGTATATACATATATATTTGTGTGTTACTATGTGTATATACATATATATTTATGTGTTACTATGTGTATATACATATATATTTATGTGTTACTGTGTGTATATACTTATATATTTATGTGTTAATATGTGTATATACAAATATATTTATGTGTTACTGTGTGTATATACATATATATTTATGTGTTACTGTGTGTATATACTTATATATTTATGTGTTAATATGTGTATATACAAATATATTTATGTGTTACTGTGTGTATATACATATATATTTATGTGTTAATATGTGTATATACATATATATTTATGTGTTACTGTGTGTATATACATATATATTTATGTGTTAATATGTGTATATACACATATAAACACATAAATATATAAGTATATAGTCATATACATATATAGTTAAAATTTGCTGCCATCGCTCTGCGACTTCGCTGCGCTTTGGTTCTGTGCTGTGTACCGTCATGAGAACAAGGCTCTAATTGGAGCCTATGGAAGGGCATTCTCGTGAGCGCAATGCTTCCCAGCAATGCAAATGCAAGCTTGCATTGCTGTCAACTAGTAATACAAGGTATTACTCAGTGGAGCGCAAATATCGCTTTCACGAAAGCGATATTTAGTGCTTCACTTGTTTTCTGGCCCACAATAAGTTAAAGCAAGTTAAAAGGAAAGTGAAGTCATAATTAAACTTTCTTGGTTTAGATAGAGCACACCCCCACCCAACATTTATTTTAATGATGGAATTTTCTTCTTAAAATTCAACTTCCTTTGTTGAAACAAAATAGCTTTTTATGAGATCATACTGAGCTAGGCTTACGTTTGTGCATGTGACTTGATCACTATATGGCAGTGTTTCACAATTGCAGTTCTCAGGGCACACTAAGAAGACAGATTTTTCAGGATATCTGAACCATAAAAGTAATCAGCAACCAGTAACCATGGTTATCAACCTTCTCTTACCTATGGTATTCCTGTAAATCTGACTCGTTATTGTGCCCTAACAGTAGTGTCTGTAACAATGTTATACATATAGAATGCTCAAGACAAAGCCACACCCCTGAGGTACCTAGGTATATATCATGGATACCAAGTGCAAGAGGTCAATTTGTCAATAGAAGTTAAAGGTACAATCTACACTAGAATTGTTATTTTTTTAAAAAATAGATAATCCCTTTATTACCCAATTCCCCAGTTTAGCATAACCAACACTGTTATATAAATATTCTTTTTACCTCTGTGATTACCTAGTATCTAAGCATCTTCTGACAGCCCCCTGATCACATGACATTTTATTTATTAGCTATTGACTTGCATTTTAGCCAATTAGTGTTGTGCTGACTCTTAAATAACTCCACGGGCATGAACACATTGTTATCTATATGGCTCACATGAACTAGCATTCTCCTGTTGGAAAAAAAATAATAAAAAAACATGCAATAAGAGGCTGTCTGTAGTGGCTTAGAAAAAGGCACACATTTAGAGGTTTGAATGTTATAAAGTATATTAATATAACAATGTTGGTTGTGCAAAGCTGGGTAGAAAGGCGTTATCCATCTTTTTAAACAATAACATCTTTAGTTTTGACTGTCCCTTTAACTAGGAAGTTTTTTGGACACCCTATCTGAATTGAGAATCTTTCATTTTGACATACTATGAGATGGAGCATACATGAATATGCTATCATATAATTTTCATAACATTTTTAAAAAATATTTTAATAATTTAATAAATATTAATCACACATGTTAATTAAAAAAACATAGAATACATTATTGTATTTCATCTTATATACATACAGTACTGATGGTTCATATTTTTATATAATAAAACATAATAAATATATATTTTTAAGCAATCATCATGATTAAGTTAAACATGCCCCTAAAGTAATTGACTTTGGATTGCCAGCAATACCAATGTACACCAATTCAAAATAATGTGGTGCATCTTATTTAATATATTTAATATATAGAAAATAATAATATTATTTGCATCTGCATTTTGATACAATAAGATAATGTGCAACACAGTGATCAAAAGGTTTTACCCTCACACTGGGAAATATAAATCTATTTATATCTTATAATGCCATTAATTACCATTGTGGCAATATGCATTTACTGCAGAAATATATAGTCTTTACACAAAGTAACCACTAGGGGTCACTGTGCAATTTATGATTTGTATTCATTCACTATATCCTCATGAACTCACAAGTGAAAATTCACAAAACAGATTCTTTGGTCTCTAGAGCTTTACTAAAGTTAGCTAATCTCTCCATTCTTTAGTGAATCAGGTGCATACAATATTATAAAAAACAAATTAATTTAGAGTTGTTGATAATGCAGATGAAGAAAGGATTCCTGTATAGATCCTTAAGTCAATTTTATCCAATTGTGTCCAATTGAATTTTAGTGCAATATTTTACCTTATTTCTATTGTAATTTACACTCTGGCTACAAGATGTCACTGTACCATAATCAAATGAATCTAAATCTGTAATACACATTCTTGCCACAAGGTGTCATTACATGAATTGAACTATACCTCCTTAAATCTATGTGCCAGCAGAATAACTATATTTATAGTTGAATGCACAATTATTTAACACAATGACTACACACAATGTCACTGTGCTATAATCATACACATTTATCTCCTGTAAAAGACAGGGCATCACAGTAGCATGTTAAGTAAACAACTGTTACACATTAGATCAAATATTCAGTCTCCCAGTAACCCTGTTGATTGAAGGCTCTAGAAACCTTGCAGAGGAGGTGAGTTGATTGAAATAATTCTATGAAGAATCGCTCTTCATGTCTACACAGTGGTCACGGTATAACTGGTGATACCACTAAATAGCTTTATGCAATATGCAAGCTGAAAAAGAAAAGAGAAAAACAGTTATACTTTCTGGAATTTATGTGGAATTCAAAAAACAGCAAACTATGGATAAATAGATAAAAATATTATAGCGCCAAACAAGACAAGAAAAACACAGGCTCCTCTGAAATCTCCTAATCTGATACAAAAATAGTTAAAAACATAAGAGGAGCGCCACAGGGAAGGGCTAAAGTATTATATATCTAGTGTATACAATTAAATATGTAAAAATTATTTATTGCACAAAATAATGTATCCTTGAAAAACGCCCAATAGAGAAGGGCCGAAATGCGTTGACTAGAAGACATAGAGTGCCAATTTGTATTTTGTCTGATAAGCAAAACATTTTATGCGCATTTCGCTAGTTATTTTTAAGCACCCTACACTATGCGGTTTTCGTTTTTGTGTTCTATATAGATCTCTTCATTGGAGAATCCCACAGACCACTATTTGGATTCACCTAATCACCTATTTTTGGAATATATTTTTTTATTTTTATTATTTTTTAACTTTTATTTTTATTTTTAATTTTATTTTTATTCTTATTTTTATTTTTACTCTTTTTGGATTCACTTTGACATACACACTTATATATTTTTTCACTTTTCTTTTTTCTACCGTGTTCAAACGGATTTACAGATACATTTTTTGAACACTATACACTTTTTTGGATCACAGTTTAGGAGATACTTTGGGACTACGATCTAAACTCTCTGATTCTTTCACCAATTATTTGTCGCATTCTTTGCTAGATATTTTGTTTTTATGTATCTACTTTTATTTTTATTAACCCATTATTTTGCGCAATAAATCATTATATATTTTTTATATATATATTTTATGTATTTAAAGTGAAGGTCAATATTGATGAATTAGTGCCCGTTTTTTTAATAATCCTATTAAAAACAAGGGCACTTTAATTCATCAAAATTGACATTTCACTCCTTTTCTTCAAAAACTTACCTTTTAATCCAGAAAGCCGCTGCACTGCTTCCTCCGCCCGTCGCAAGCCCTCATTGCGGGGTCCAAAATGACTAATCCGGTTTTATCCAATCACGGCGTTGCATCAGGCCATGATCCCCCGAGGGGAAAGCCGTGATTGGAGGAAGCCGGATTCATCATTTCTGACGTAAAAAGAGGCTTCCGACGGCCGGGGAAATCGCTGGAGCGGCTTTCAGGATTAAAGGGACAGTCTACACCAGAATTTTTATTGTTTTAAAAGATAGATAATCCCTTTATTACCCATTCCCCAGTTTTGCATAACCAACACAGTTATATTAATATACTTTTAACCTCTGTGATTATCTTGTATCTAAGCCTCTGCAAACTGCCCCTTTGTTTCAGTTCTTTTGACAGACTTGCAGTTTAGCTTATCAGCGCCTGCTCCCAGATAACTTCACGTGCATGAGCACAGTGTTATCTATATGAAAAACATGAACTAACACCCTCTAGAGGTGAAAAACTGTTAAAATGCATTCTGAAAAGAGGTGGCCTTCAAGGTCTAAGAAATTAGCATATGAACCTCCTAGGTTAAGCTTTCAACTAAGAATACCAAGAGAACAAAGCAAATTTGGTGATAAAAGTAAATTGGAAAATTGTTTAAAATGACATGCTCTATCTGAATCATGAAAGTTTATTTTGGCCTAGACTGCCCCTTTAAAAGGTAAGTTTTTGAAGAAAAGGAATGAAATGGCAGTTTTGATTAATTAAAGTGCCCTTGTTTTTAATAGGTTTATTAAAAACCGGGCACTAATTCATCCAAATTGACCTTCACTTTAATTATATATACTAGATATATAACACTTTAGCCCTTCTCTGTGGCACTCCTCATGTTTTAAACTATGTTAATTTACATAGCTTATACCTCCCAAAATGTTCAAATATTGACTAAGAATTCAGTAAAGTAGGAGGGGCCAGATAAGCTCAGGGGCGGGGTCTGAGTGAATCAGGTGTGGGGTTTAAGCAGTCCCAGATTTCTTAAAGGTACATGATACCCAAATGATGAAGCACTTGAAACTGATGCAGCATAACTGTAAAAAGCTGACTGGAAAATATCACTTGATTATCTCTATGTAAAAAGGAAGATATTTACCTCACAATTTCCTAAGTATTCACACTCCATTGTAAAGAGACTTTAAGCAGCCAATCAGAATGGTAGTCCCAGGATTTGCAAAGGGGCGTGCATCTGGCATGTGCAGGCACAGTCATGTTATTTCACTGCTCAGTTTAAGTTTTCTATAAAATCTAACAAGATTTCAGTGAAATCTCATTAAATTACAGTAAAGTAAAGCATTACCTCGGCACTGCTGCTACTGATTGGCTGATTTTTTTAATTAAATTTGCAGCTGGAGAGCAGCTGAAGTATTACTGTTCACAGAGTACTCTGGTGAGCTGAAGAAAATGTGAGGTAAAATATCTTCCTTTTTTACATAGAGAGTTAAGATGATATTTTCATATCAGCTTTTTGCAATTATGCTGCACATCATTTTCAAGTGATTTAGCATATGAGTATTATGTCCCTTTAAAGAGAAAACTGCAGAGAGGGAAACCGAGGAGGGTAGTATCCAGGATTATGGTGCAATTAGGAGATTAAATATTTAGATTTCAGGAGTTTATGTTTGTTTTACAAAATAAATTAGGCTTTAAAGGGACAGTCTAGTCCAAAATAAACTTTCATGATTCAGATAGGGCATGTAATTTTAAAATATTTTCCAATTTACTTTTATCACCAATTTTGCTTTGATCTCTTGGTATTCTTAGTTGAAAGCTAAACCTAGGAGGTTCATATGCTAATTTCTAATCCATTTGAAGGCCACCTCTTTTCTCAGGGCATTTTGACAGTTTTTCACCAATAGAGGATGTTAGTTCATGTGTGTCATATAGATAACACTGTGCTCATACACGTGGAGTTCAGGTGAGCCTGCTCTGATTGGCTAAAATGGATGTCTGTCAAAAGAACTGAAATAAGGGGGCAGTTTGCAGAGGCTTAGGTACAAGGTAATCACAGAGGTAAAAAGTATATTAATATAACTGAGATAAGGAGCAGTCTGCAGAGGCTTAGATACAAGGTAATCACAGAGGTAAAAGGTGTATTAATATAACTGAGATAAGGAGCAGTCTGCAGAGGCTTAGATACAAGGCAATCACTGAGGTAAAAAGTATATTAATATAACAGATAAGGAGCAGTCTGCAGAGGCTTAGATACAGGGTAATCACAGAGGTAAAAAGTATATTAATATAACTGAGATAAGGAGCAGTCTGCAGAGGCTTAGATACAAGGTAATAACAGAGATAAAAAGTATATTAATATAACAGATAAGGAGCAGTCTGCAGAGGATTAGATACAGGGTAATCACAGAGGTAAAAAGTATATTAATATAACAGATATGGAGCAGTCTGCAGAGGCTTAGATACAAGGTAATCACAGAGGTAAAAAGTATATTAATATAACAGATAAGGAGCAGTCTGCAGAGGCTTAGATACAGGGTAATCACAGAGGTAAAAAGTATATTAATATAACTGAGATAAGGGACAGTCTGCAGAGGCTTAGATACAAGGTAATCACAGAGGTAAAAAGTATATTAATATAACTGAGATAAGGAGCAGTCTGCAGAGGCTTAGATACAAGGTAATCACAGAGGTAAAAAGTACATTAATATCACTGATATAAGGGGCCGTCTGCAGTGGCTTAGATACAAGGTAATAACAGAGATAAAAAGTATATTAATATAACAGATAAGGAGCAGTCTGCAGAGGATTAGATACAGGGTAATCACAGAGGTAAAAAGTATATTAATATAACAGATATGGAGCAGTCTGCAGAGGCTTAGATACAAGGTAATCACAGAGGTAAAAAGTATATTAATATAACAGATAAGGAGCAGTCTGCAGAGGCTTAGATACAGGGTAATCACAGAGGTAAAAAGTATATTAATATAACTGAGATAAGGGACAGTCTGCAGAGGCTTAGATACAAGGTAATCACAGAGGTAAAAAGTATATTAATATAACTGAGATAAGGAGCAGTCTGCAGAGGCTTAGATACAAGGTAATCACAGAGGTAAAAAGTACATTAATATAACTGATATAAGGGGCCGTCTGCAGAGGCTTAGATACAAGGTAATCACAGAGGTAAAAAGTGTATTAATATAACTGAGATAAGGAGCAGTCTGCAGAGGCTTAGATACAAGGTAATCACAGAGGTAAAAAGTGTATTAATATCACTGATATAAGGGGCCGTCTGCAGAGGCTTAGATACAAGGTAATCACAGAGGTAAAAAGTGTATTAATATAACTGAGATAAGGGGCAGTCTGCAGAGGCTTAGATACAAGGTAATCACAGAGGTAAAACGTATATTAATATAACAGATAAGGAACAGTCTGCAGAGGCTTAGATACAAGGTAATCACAGAGGTAAAAAGTATATTAATATAACAGATAAGGGGCAGTCTGCAGAGGCTTAGATACAAGGTAATCACAGAGGTAAAACGTATATTAATATAACAGATAAGGAGCAGTCTGCAGAGGCTTAGATACAAGGTAATCACAGAGGTAAAAAGTGTATTAATATAACTGAGATAAGGGGCAGTCTGCAGAGGCTTAGATACAAGGTAATCACAGAGGCAAAAAGTGTATTAATATAACTGAGATAAGGAACAGTCTGCAGAGGCTTAGATACAAGGCAATCACTGAGGTAAAAAGTATATTAATATAACAGATAAGGAGCAGTCTGCAGAGGCTTAGATACAGGGTAATCACAGAGGTAAAAAGTATATTAATATAACTGAGATAAGGAGCAGTCTGCAGAGGCTTAGATACAAGGTAATCACAGAGATAAAAAGTATATTAATATAACAGATAAGGAGCAGTCTGCAGAGGATTAGATACAGGGTAATCACAGAGGTAAAAAGTATATTAATATAACAGATATGGAGCAGTCTGCAGAGGCTTAGATACAAGGTAATCACAGAGGTAAAAAGTATATTAATATAACAGATAAGGAGCAGTCTGCAGAGGCTTAGATACAGGGTAATCACAGAGGTAAAAAGTATATTAATATAACTGAGATAAGGGACAGTCTGCAGAGGCTTAGATACAAGGTAATCACAGAGGTAAAAAGTATATTAATATAACTGAGATAAGGAGCAGTCTGCAGAGGCTTAGATACAAGGTAATCACAGAGGTAAAAAGTACATTAATATCACTGATATAAGGGGCCGTCTGCAGAGGCTTAGATACAAGGTAATCACAGAGGTAAAAAGTGTATTAATATAACTGAGATAAGGAGCAGTCTGCAGAGGCTTAGATACAAGGTAATCACAGAGGTAAAAAGTGTATTAATATCACTGATATAAGGGGCCGTCTGCAGAGGCTTAGATACAAGGTAATCACAGAGGTAAAAAGTGTATTAATATAACTGAGATAAGGGGCAGTCTGCAGAGGCTTAGATACAAGGTAATCACAGAGGTAAAACGTATATTAATATAACAGATAAGGAGCAGTCTGCAGAGGCTTAGATACAAGGTAATCACAGAGGTAAAAAGTGTATTAATATAACTGAGATAAGGGGCAGTCTGCAGAGGCTTAGATACAAGGTAATCACAGAGGTAAAACGTATATTAATATAACAGATAAGGAGCAGTCTGCAGAGGCTTAGATACAAGGTAATCACAGAGGTAAAAGTATATTAATATAACAGTGTTGGTTATGCAAAACTAGGGAATGCGTAATAAAGGAATTATCTAGCTTTTTAAACAATACAAATTCTGGTGTAGACTGTCCCTTTAAATTAAACCTATGCCAGATATCCATTTTCTGATGTCC
Source organism: Bombina bombina (assembly GCF_027579735.1). NCBI lineage: Eukaryota > Metazoa > Chordata > Amphibia > Anura > Bombinatoridae > Bombina > Bombina bombina. The sequence goes on from NC_069505.1 coordinate 582,693,634, forward strand.
AACAGATCTCTATAACTAGAATATTTTTTTCTTGATAGAGATCATATATTTCCTAGCTTAGATATTTATTTTTATATCGTTACATGTTTTTATATTTCACTAGATATATTGAAAATCAGCTTTTTTGGTATTTAGGAAAAAATTGGTTATGAAGACAACGCAAGTGTTGTGGGACAAGGCCAAACTTTGTGGCATCTGTTCCTTTGTCCTGCCCATCCTCCCTGCATATCTCACCATTTATAAACTGCCTCTCTGCTCCAGACAGTATCACTACAGATCCCAAAAACCTCACGCATGTTTTAGAGCTCTGTCCCTCTGTTTTACTTAAAGGGACAGTCAAAATTAAACAATTATTTTTATCATCAAATTTGCTTTGTTCTCTTGGTATTCTTAGTTAAAAGCTAAACCTAGGTAGGTACATATGCTAATTTCTAAACACATGAAGGGCGCCTCTTATCTCAGTGCATTTGACCGTTTTTCACAGCTAGATGGTGTTAGTTCATGTGTGCCATATCGATAACATTGTTCTCATCCCCGTGGAATTACTTATGAAAGAGCACTGATTGGCTAAAATGCAAGTCTGTCAAAAGAACTGAAATAAAGGAGCAGTCTGCAGAGGCTTAGATACAAGGCAATCACAGAGGTTAAAAGTGTATTAATATAACTGTGTTGGTTATGCAAAACTGGGGAATGGGTAATAAAGGGATTATCTATCTTTTTAAACAATAACAATTCTGGAGTAAACTGTCCCTTTAATACTCTGCTTTCCATATAAAGGTTTCAGTTCAAATCTCATACCATCTATTGCCCCACTCAAACCCCCATCAGCTTTTCCCACAGTACACCTTGTTTTTTTCTCTGTTTTACTGTATCTGGATACTACCAAGAACATGTTTGTTAGTTATGTCACTGCTGATTGTATGCATTGTCCCCAGACACTGCCCTAAGTCAGTCCACTCCACACCCACCCACCAATAACCATTCAGATCTGCCTCATGCCTGGCTATCTGGAGTTTTGCTCTCTATATCAAGTCATAATCACTCACTTTAGTTACTTGTTATGCAAATAAACCACCATTTTTAAAATGTGCACAGCAGTCCCCTGTCTTCTGCTGCACATGTATTATTATATTTGGAATATTTTATCATGTTCCTGCAGCTTTTTTCAAAGTTCAATCACTAACGCACCATTGAAAACTTCGGGCTAGTTTACAAGTGAAGCGCAATCATTAACGCACCAAAAAAATCATATATATATACCTATAGATATATAGGTATAGTTTTATATATATATATACATTTCAATATCGTTAAGGGTTTTCTTGTTTATACTAGAGCTGGTCACCGGAAATAGCAGCGAGACCACGCTATAAACAACAAAATGCCCATAGAAAGATCCTAAAGGGGTTATAAAGATACATCTGCATATTATTCTGAGGCTAATCTTTTCTTTTAATTCCCTCATTCTTTTTAGCATTTATTTAGTGTCTAATGCACCTTTAACCATTCTTTTGAATTGATGATGTTTGCAATTAATAATTTATTTTAATAGAATGTCATTTTGAAGCAAAAATATATTTAAAAAAAATGCAAACGAGAATGAATATTCTAACAAACAAATTTATGTCATGTAAAAGTTTCCTAGTTTAAAACTGTGATATGAGGTATAGTTTAAACTTTTGAGTAAACCAAGAAATAAATAATTGTGTTAAAATGTGAATTGAGCGTGTGTGAGAAAAAAAAATCAATAATGATAAAAAAACATAAACAAATATGTCTGACCAGCCAAAAGTTGACATTCTAAACACATTTTCAAAATGCTAAAAACTGTGGAAATAGATGCTATGGGGTAGATTTATTAAGCAGCGGATGCTAAAACATACCCCCGAAGTTTCAGGTCCGCCTGAAACTTGAGCTAAAATGCAGCAGTCGTAAGACCGCTGCCCTCTTAACTCATCCGCCACCTCTGAGGTGGCGAGCAGCAATCATAATTGACAACCCCTGCAAGCGGGCAATTAGCCGCAAATGTGCAGGGGGCGCCATTGCACTAGCATTTCACCAGAAAGGCTTGTGCAATGATAAATGCCGAAAGTGTATGCTGTCGGCATATAGCAATGTCGGGCGGACATGATCCGCAACAGCAAATCATACATTTGATAAGTCTACCCCTATGTGTGCAAATATAAATATATGCCAGTGTTTGGATGATATTGGAGAAGTATGTCTAGAAATAGCAACATAAAACAGTTATAGGAAGTTTTACTTACCATAAACGCTGCACCTACAAGCAAGATGGCACCCAAACAAGCGGCAAGACTAATAAGAATAACAGACCAAGCTGGAAGACCGTTGTCTGCTGATGAAACTGTTAAAAAATGGAAAGCATTATTATTATTTTTTTTAATAATTTGATATGCAATCTCTTTTAGGTTGTTTTTTGTATATGAACTTTACTTTTTAGTCTTTAAACAACAACCCATTAAAATGAGACCTCCTTATCACTTTCTATGCACACAAATGCTTCCTTATTCTGTGTCTGTCTGTAAACCAAAGCCCAATACTTAAAGGGACTTTAAACTGCTGTGCACAATTACAAAAGAATAGCAACTATTCACTTTGTTATTGCATTTCTTCTTGTTCCTTCAGCTCTTTTCAAATCACTTCCCCTGTCTTAATAGCTTAAAGTGATTGTAAACGTCTTTTAAATCCACACTGTAATTATTAATAAAAAGAGAGGCATTTTAATTCATTAAAATAATTCAAGACGCTTCATTCTTAACATAATAACCATTTAGTGATCGTAAATATCTCTCTGTTCCTCCACCCGCATCTCATGCTCGATTTTTATCTATGATGACGAATACAACTTCAGCCAATCATCGATTTGTCATCGAACACTAAAGAAGTATGAGGTGCGTGCAGAGGAACGATGCAAAGTTTAGGATCACTAAATGGGCTTTATTTTAAGAATGAAGGGTCTTGAATTATTTTAATGAATGAAAGTGTCCCTCTTTTTTATTTATAATTACATATAGTATGGGTTTAAAAGACAAAGTTTAAAGGTGCCAGATACTGAAGCTCCGCCTTATTTATACTGGGCGGCGCCATCTTGGAACTCGGGTATTCTCACAGCCTGTGACAGAAGCAGTGCACACTCACAGATCAGTGATATGGGCCACGTTTTTTTTACAGCTGTATCATTTGCTTGGAGTTATGCATGATATATCATGTGAGCTTTACATTTTATGCATTTTTTTACATAGTTTTACAGTTACACAAAATACGCTTGAAAAAAAGAACTCAACAATAATATAGAACAATACAATTCCTGCTTTGTGTTATGCACCCTAACCCGAAGTACTTTATATAGTTGTCAACTTTATTGATATGTAAATGCAAACTGCTTCTGTCACAGGCTGTAAGAATACCTGATCTCCAAAATGACGGCCACCAGTATGAAGGGGCAGAGCATCAGTATCTGGCTATTTTAAGTTATTATTAACAGGAAAACTGATGCAATAACATAGTGAGTAGTTACTACACTGGGAATATACAGTAATTTCTTCTGCTTTTGACAGTCAATACATAAATATCAAAGTTTTCAGTATAGGGGGAGATGATACTGGCAAAAACATCTATTCAAAATACCAAAAAAAGGCAAATGAGTTATTTGTAAACAATTTAATACACTCCAGCAGGTAAAATAATCTATCTATCCATCTATCTATCTATTTATCTATCCATCTATCTATTTATCTATTGGAAATCTCAATACGCAATCTTTGTCATAGTGCATGGCAAATGATTAAAAATTAAGTTTATTTTTTCTCAGTCTCTAGAAATAAACTCACCTGATGTTGGTTGGCTGGTAATACCAGTTCTGGCAGTGGTTGCTGTAGAATTAGTAATTGTAGATCCACTGCTTACTGTGAAGGATGTCACAGTGCTAGTTATTGAATTTGCAGAAGTCAGTATGTTACTTGACGTTAATGGCTGCCCACTCATTGCACGGGTAGAAGAAGTCACTGTGTTATTGTTTTGTGATGGTTGACTGCTGTTTTCAGTAGAAGAAGAGGTCCCTGTGTTGGTGACTGAAGATGGTTGGCTGTACGTCACATTGATAAAAGTGGTCACCATATTACTGGATGCTAAAGGTTGCCCACTTGTAACATTGGTTATTGCCGGTTGGCCACTGGTTTTGGCAGTGGAAGAGGTCATTATAAGGCTGACTGAGGCTTGTTGGCTATAAGTCATATTATTAAAGGAGGTGACTTTGTTACTGGATGTTAATGGTTGCCCACTTGTTATATTGTTGGAAGAAGTCACTGTGTTACTAGTTATTTCAGGTTGGCTACTGGTTCCTGTAGAGGAAGAAGTCACTCTGTTACTTATTGATGAAGTTTGGCTATGTGTTACATTGCTAAAAGAGGTTACTGTGTTACTGGCTGTTGCTGGATGGCTACTGGTTCCTGTAGAAGAAGTTGCTGTATTATTTATTGATGAACTTTGGGTATGTGTTACATTGCTAGAAGAGGTTACTGTGTTACTGGCTGTTGCTGGAAGGCTACTAGTTCCTGTAGAAGAAGTTGCTGTATTATTTATTGATGAAGGTTGGGTATGTGTTACATTGCTAGAAGAGGTTACTGTGTTACTGGCTGTTGCTGGATGGCTACTGGTTCCTGAAGAAGAAGTTGCTGTATTATTTATTGATGAAGGTTGGCTATGTGTTACAGTGCTAGAAGAGGGTACTGTGTTACTGGCTGTTGCTGGATGGCTACTGGTTCCTGTAGAAGAAGTCACTGTATTATTTATTGATGAAGGTTGGGTATGTGTTACATTGCTAAAAGAGGTTACTGTGTTACTGATTAATGCTGGATGGCTACTGTCTCCTGTAGAAGAAGTCACTGTGTTACTTATTGATGAGGATTGGGTATATGTTACATTGCTTGAAGATGTTACTGTGTTACTGGCTGTTGCTGGATGGCTACTTGTTCCTGTAGAAGAAGTTGCTGTATTATTTATTGATGAACTTTGGGTATGTGTTACATTGCTAGAAGAGGTTACTGTGTTACTGGCTGTTGCTGGATGGCTACTAGTTCCTGTAGAAGAAGTTGCTGTATTATTTATTGATGAAGGTTGGGTATGTGTTACATTGCTTGAAGAGGTTACTGTGTTACTGGATGTTGCTGTATGGCTACTGGTTCCTGTAGAAAAAGTTGCTGTATTATTTATTGATGAAGGTTGGCTATGTGTTACAGTGCTAGAAGAGGGTACTGTGTTACTGGTTGTTGCTGGATGGCTACTGGTTCCTGTAGAAGACATCACTGTATTATTTATTGATGTAGGTTGGGTATGTGTTACATTGCTAGAAGAGGTTACTGTGTTATTGACTGTTACTGGATGGCTACTGTCTCCTGTAGAAGAAGTCACTGTGTTACTTATTGATGAGGGTTGAGTATGTGTTACATTGCTAGAAGAGGTTACTGTGTTACTGGCTGTTGCTGGATGGCTACTGGTTCCTGTAGAAGAAGTTGCTGTATTATTTATTGATGAAGATTGGGTATGTGTTACATTGCTAGAATAGGTTACTGTGTTACTGGCTGTTGCTGGATGGCTACTGTTTCCTGTAGAAGAAGTTGCTGTATTATTTATTGATGAAGGTTGGGTATGTGTTACATTGCTAGAAGAGGTTACTGTGTTACTGGCTGTTGCTGGGTGGCTACTGTCTCCTGTAGAAGAAGTTGCTGTATTATTTATTGATGAAGGCTTGGTATATGTTACATTGCTATAAGATGTTACTGGATTACTGGCTGTTGCTGGATGGCTACTGGCTCCTGTAGAAAAAGTTGCTGTATTATTTATTGATGAAGTTTGGCTATGTGTTACAGTGCTAGAAGAGGGTACTGTGTTACTGGTTGTTGCTGGATGGCTACTGGTTCCTGTAGAAGACGTCACTGTATTATTTATTGATGAAGGTTGGGTATGTGTTACATTGCTAGAAGAGGTTACTGTGTTATTGACTGTTGCTGGATGGCTACTGTCTCCTGTAGAAGAAGTCACTGTGTTACTTATTGACGAGGGTTGGGTATGTGTTACATTGCTAGAATAGGTTACTGTGTTACTGGCTGTTGCTGGATGGCTACTGTTTCCTGTAGAAGAAGTTGCTGTATTATTTATTGATGAAGGTTGGGTATGTGTTACATTGCTAGAAGAGGTTACTGTGTTACTGGCTGTTGCTGGGTGACTACTGTCTCCTGTAGAAGAAGTTGCTGTATTATTTATTGATGAAGGCTTGGTATATGTTACATTGCTATAAGATGTTACTGGATTACTGGCTGTTGCTGGATGGCTACTGGCTCCTAAAGAAGAAGTTGCTGTATTATTTATTGATGAAGGTTGGGTATGTGTTACATTGCTAGAAGCGGTTACTGTGTTACTGGCTGTTGCTGGATGGCTACTGGTTCCTGTAGAAGAAGTTGCTGTATTATTTATTGATGAAGGTTGGGTATGTGTTACATTGCTAGAAGAGGTTACTGTGTTACTGGCTGTTGCTGGATGGCTACTGTCTCCTGTAGATGAAGTCACTGTATAATTTATTGATGAAGGCTGGCTATGTGTTACATTGCTAGAAGAGGTTACTGTGTTACTGGCTGTTGCTGGGTGGCTACTGTCTCCTGTAGAAGAAGTTGCTGTATTATTTATTGATGAAGGCTTGGTATATGTTACATTGCTATAAGATGTTACTGGATTACTGGCTGTTGCTGGATGGCTACTGGCTCCTAAAGAAGAAGTTGCTGTATTATTTATTGATGAAGGTTGGGTATGTGTTACATTGCTAGAAGAGGTTACTGTGTTACTGGCTGTTGGTGGATGGCTACTGGCTCCTAAAGAAGAAGTTGCTGTATTATTTATTGATGAAGGCTGGCTTTGTGTTACATTGATAGAAGAGGTTACTGTGCTATTGGCTGTTGCTGGATGGCTACTGGTTCCTGTAGAAGAAGTTGCTGTATTATTTATTGATGAAGGCTGGGTATGTGTTACATTGATAAAAGAGGTTACTGTGCTACTGGCTGTTGCTGGATGGCTACTGGTTCCTGTAGAAGAAGTTGCTGTATTATTTATTGATGAAGGCTGGCTATGTGTTACATTGATAGAAGAGGTTACTGTGCTACTGGCTGTTGCTGGATGGCTACTGGTTCCTGTAGAAGAAGTTGCTGTATTATTTATTGATGAAGGCTGGCTATGTGTTACATTGCTAGAAGAGGTTACTGTGTTACTGGCTGTTGGTGGATAGCTACTGGCTCCTATAGAAGAAGTCACTGTATTATTTATTGATGAAGGTTGGGTATGTGTTACATTGAAAGAAGAGGTTACTATGTTACTGGCTGTTGCTGGGTGGCTATTGGTTCCTGTAGAAGAAGTCACTGTGTTACTTATTGATGAAGGTTGGGTATGTGTTACATTGCTAGAAGAGGTTACTGTGTTACTGGTTGTTGCTGAATAGCTACTGGCTCCTGTAGAAGAAGTAACTGTATTATTTATTGATGAAGGTTGGGTATATGTTACATTACTAGAAGAGGTTACTGTGTTACTGACTGTTGCTGACTGGCTACTCATTCCATTAGTAGGAGAGGTCACTGTTTTGCTGAATGATGCTGGTTCACTATAAGTTACATTGCTAGAAGATGTCACTGTGTAACTAAAAGTAGATGGTTGTCCACTTGCATCATTGCTGGAAGAGGTCACTGTGTTACTAGTTCTTGCTGGTTGGCTACTGGCTTCTGTAGAGGAAGAGGTCATTGTGTTAATTGATGATGCTGGTTGGCTATATGTCACATTACTAAAAGTGGTCACTGTGTTAATGAATGTTGATGGTTGCCCACTTGTTACATTGGTTATTGTGGGTTTGCTAATTCCTGTAGAGGAAGAAGCAATGTAACTGGTTGACAATGGATTTACAATAGTTGCAGTGTTAGAAGAGATGTCGGTGCTACTTGATGTTGCTGAGTTTAAAGTCGAAAATGTCTCTGTTCCTATGGGTGTTACTGATTGGCTATTTGACCCAGTTATTGAAGAAACAACTATGGTGCTCATGTTTGTTGATGGATTTATACTGGTATCCTTTCTGGAAGTGCTTAACAAATTACTAATTGCTGTAACTGGTTGACTGCTGACCCCAGTATTAGTAGAAGTTACTGTATTACTGAGGGTTGCTGTTTGGGTACTTGTTGCAGTCCTGTAAAATGTTACCATGCTACTTGTTATTGCTGGATGGTTACTAGTCTCAGACCTGGATGAAGTCTCTATGTTACTGGACAATGTTGGTTGGCTACTTGTCTCAGTAGTTGAGGAGGTCACATTGTTATTGGTAAATAGTGTTTGGCTACTGGCCCCGATATTGGAAGAAGTCACAGTGTTACTAAATGTTGCTTGTTGGCTACTGGCCTCAGTACTTGAAGAGGCCAGTATGTTACTGGATGATGAGTGTGGGCTACTTATACCAGTACTGGAAAGTGAGAATAAATTATGGGTTGAGACTTTCTGGCTACTGGTCCCAGTAATTGAAGAAGTGACAGAAGTACTGATTGATAGCGGTTGGCTACTTTCACCTTTATGTGAAGTTGTGACAATAGTTGAAACTGGTGGGCTACTGGTTGAAGTACTGGAAAAAATGATCATGCTACTGGTTGTTTTCAGTTCAGTACTAAATCCGGTATTTGAAAACGTTGTTTTTGTTGGGCTACTTATCCTATTGTCACTGCTTGTTAGTGGTTGGCTTGTTTTTTCACTGCTTAATGTACTTTCTTTGTTAATGGTTGAGCCAGTTTGATTAGAAGTTATAAATGTGTAAATACTTGATGTTGGTTGGTTACTGATTGCAGTTAGAGAAGAGGTTGTAGGGCTTCTGGAAGAAGATCCTGTTATTCTTGAAGATGCTGACTGACTAGCCCAAGTGCTGGAAGGAGTAACTGTGTTAAATGTGAGTAGACTAACAGTAGATTGTCCTGTACTAGTGCTGCTTAGAGGTTGATTACTGGTCCCAATGTTAGAAGATGTAACTGTGTTTGGTGATGTCACTTGACTACTTGTCTCAGCTATTCCTGTACTTTTGATGAATGTTGATGAACTACTGGCTCCAGCACTAAAAGAAGAATCCATGCTAGTTGCAACTGGTTGGCTACTAGAACCAGTAATAAATGATGTTGCTGGGCTATAGGTGGGTGCTGATGTGATACTCGTCTCACCATTAGAAGAGGTTTTTGTTACTTGAGTAGTGGAGTCATCAATTAAAGATGTTCCTTTGTTACTGGTAAATGCTGCTCGGCTACTGATTTCAGTATTTGAAGATGTGATATGGGTACTTAACTTAACAGAGGGCATTGCTGTGTTACTGGTGAACAGCATTTGACTACTTGTCTCCGTAGCATAAGGGGAAACATTGGTGCTTGAAGCTTGCTGGCTGCTAGACTTGCTGATTAGTGATGCATCTGTTCTACTTGTAGATGCTGGTTGATTGCTGGTACTAGTAAAGGAAGTTGTTCCAACATTACTGGAAGATATTGGTTGGCTACTGGATCCAAAACTAGTGAATTGGGACTGGTAACTTGTTACGGTACTGTAAGAATTAATTTTGTTGGTTGAAGCTTGCTGGCTACTGGACGTTTCTGTGCTTATGATGGGGGGTACTTGGCTACTAATTTCTGCACCAGATGTCACAATTTTTGTTGAAACTAGTTGGCTAGAAGATGTTTCTGTATTAAAGGTGGATACTGGGTGGTTACTGGTATCATCATGAGAAGATGTTTCTAAGTAATTTGTGGGTCCTGATTGACTACTAGTCAAACTGGTGTAAAAGGAAGTTGGTTTGCTACTAGATTGAGTAATGGAAGGTATCCCAGTGCTGAACAAACCTGTATGGCTATTGGTCTCAGTAGTGAAAGACGTTCTACCATTACTTGTTGATGCTTGCTGGCTCTTAGTTTCAATTATAGAAGATGTTTCTTGGCTACTTGTGGGTCCTGACTGACTACTAGCCCAAGTATTGTAAAAAGTTACAGCTGATGTTGGTTGTCTACTAGTCTGAGTGATAAAAGATGTCTCAGTACTACTGGGGAATACAGGTTGGCTACTGGTTTCAGCACTTGAGTATACCATAGTATTGGTTGAATCTGTTTGGCTACTGGTCTTACTAGTGAAAGAGGTTCCAACATTACTTGTTGATGTTAGATGGCTACTGGTTTCATCAATAGAAGATGTCTCTAGATTACTTGTGGGTCTTGATTGACTACTAGCCTTAGTACTGTAAAAAGTCACAGCAGATATTGGTTGGCTGCTAGTCTGGGTGATAAAAGATGTCTCAGAATTACTGGTGAATACAGCTTGGCTACTTATACTAGCACTTGAATAATCCATAGTGTTGGTAAAATCTGGTTGGCTACTGGCTTTAGTAATTAAAGAGGTTCCATCAATATTTTTTGATGTTTGCTGGCTACTGGTTTCAACAATAGAAGATGTCTCTAGATTACTTGTTGATTCTGGTTGACTACTAGCCTCAGTACTGTAGAAAGCTGGTGTTGCTAGGGTACTTGCCTGAGTCATAAATGATGTATCAGGATTACTGGTGAAAACAGGCTGGCTACTGGTTCCAGCACTTGAATAATCCATAGTGTTAGTTAAATCTGGTTGGCTACTGGTTTCAGGGTGACTACTAATGCCACTGATAGAAATTGTGTCAGTGTATGTTGATGCTGGTTGGATACTGGTGCCATCAATAAAAGAGGTTTCTGGGATATTTGTTGATACTAACTGACTGTTATCCTCAGTACTATGTAAAGTCCCAGCTGAAGATGGTTGAGTAATGTGAGATGTTTCAGCATTACTGGTGAACACTTGTTGACTACCGGTTTTAGCACTAGTTAAGGTCAAACCTGATGTTACTGGTTGTTGACTGGTCTCAGTAATTGTATATATTGGAATATAACTTGTTGATCCTTGTTGACTGCTAGTAGTGTATGTTTCAAGAAGTTGACTAGTAGACTCTGTTTCGGCATATGTTCCAATGTTACTGGAGGTTTCTGGCTGACTACTAATGCCATTGATAGCAGTTGTGACAGTGTATGTTGATGGTTGGCTACTGGTGTCATTAATAAAAGAGGTTTCTGCGATATTTGTTGATTTTGATTGAGTGTTATCCTCAGTACTATATAAAGTCCCAGCTGAAGTTGGTTCGCTATTTGGATTAGTAATGGGAGATGTTCCAGTATTACTGGTGAAAACTGGTTGGCTTGTGCTTTCAGCACTTGAATAAACCCTGGTGTTGGTTGAATAAGATTGGCTACTGATCTCAGTAGTGAAAGGGATTCCACCATTACTTGTTGATGAAGACACTCCTATGCTACTTAAAGATTCTGATTGGATATTGGTTGTGCTATAGGTTGCTGTTGAGCTTGACATTGGTTGGCTACTAGACTCAGTGATGAAAGATATTCTTGTACTACTGCTGTTTTCAGACTGGGTACTGGTTCCCTCATTAGAAGTAGTGTTTGTTGATACTGGTTGACTGCTGAAATCATTTATTACAGATGTTGTGATTTTGATGGATTCTGTACTATGAGAGGCATCAAGTTCTGCTGTTGCTGGCTGGCTACTGGATTCAACAATGGAAGAAGTTATTGTGTTAACTGACACTGTTTTGCTACTGGTTACAGTGGTAAAAGAAATGTCTATGTTACTAGTTAATTCTGATTGGCTGCTACTTACAGAGCTGTAAGAACTCACAGTGTCAGTTGAGGCAAGTGGACTACTTGAAACTGTTGCTATGTTATTGGTAATTTCTGATTGACTTAGTGTGCTGGTGCCGTAGGAAGTATCCGTGTTTGTTACTGGTTCACTACTGAATGCAGGAAGGGAAGATGCTTTTGTGGTTGCCAATTCAGTGTTGATACTGAATTCAGTAATGATAGAAGTTCCGTGGTTGCTTGTGGATTCCAATTGTCTGCTGGTCTGATCGGTTGAAGACATTTCTGTAGTCACTGATGTTGATTCGGTGTTGGAATCTGTAATTGAGATTGGTCCAGTGTTACTGGTAATTTCTAATTGGCCACTTGTGCTGATGATGATGGTACTATCAGTATTTGTTACTGGCTGACTACTGGAAAATGGAAGAGAAAATGTTTCTGTGTTTGTCAATTCAGGTTGGCTAGTAGATTCCAGTTGTCTACTGGTTAGGGTAGTTGAAGACATCTCTGTAGTGGCTTCAGTACTGTAGGAAGTCGCTATGCTTATTGAATCTGTTGGATTAATAGATTCAGTGATGTGAGATGTTTCAGTGAGACTGGTAGATGCTGTTTGGGTACTGGTTGGATAATTAGAAGAAATATCATTACTTGTTGCTTGTTGGGTACTAAATCCTGTAAGAGTAGATGATTCTGTATTTTCTGATATTTTTTGGCTGCTGGACTCAGTAATGAGAGAAGTTTCTTTGTTGCTAGTGGAAGACGTCCTTGTGTTAATTGATGTTGATTGGCTAATGGTCTCATGAGCAGAAGATGTTTTTGTGTCTGTACTGGACAGTGTCACAGTATTACTGCTTAATGTTGATTGAGTACTAGTCCCAGTACTTAATGTAGTTTCTGCCCCAGTGGTTGAAATAGGGGTGGTGGTACTAATCACACTGGTGGGGGTCGAAATGGAGGTGGTTGTACTATTTATTGTGTTAGTAGTTGGGGAGGTAGTAGGCGTGGGTGGGTTTAATATATTAATGAGGTTTTTGATAATCTCTATTAATTGATTAAGCAGGTTTGTAAGGGTTTCCAGTATTGAAGGACTTGACTGGCATGCGGCTGGTGGAACTGAAAAGAGAACAAATTAATTATTAGTTTAGCAAATTAATTATACACATGAAACACTTGCTTGTTAAAGAGATACTGAACTCAGTTCCCCATAACACTTTTAATAAAGAATACCAAAAATAACAATGTTGTAAATCAATTATTTATGGTCCCAGTTTGTAATTTCCCCCTTAAAGCAAATACTGAAAGGTACATCAAAACCATTTTTTCCTTTGAAAATGCAAATAAATCATAAAATTAAAAATAAATACATTCCAGTAACTTACAGTTACTAGGAGAAATACACTCACTCTTTCACCCTGCACATTACAGGTTCATTTCGAGCTCTACAATTTAAGCAGAGTAAGATATATGAATAATTCCTGTGTGCGGCGTTTATAAGTGTAAATATCCACAGAGCTCCAATCTACCTCACCTGGCTACACGGCGGCATAAACAACAGGTTCATTTCTGGCTCATACACAATAGCTGAGCTGGATATATGAATAATTCCTGTATGCCTACAAGCTACCTCCAGTTGTAGTTATAATACTACCATTTATCCAAAGGACTGCTGAATAAAGAGCACCTTACAAGGAATTTCTATCCACTTGGAGTTAAAACGGACATTTGTTTCCATTTCATCTACATTGTTGCTGTTTGGAAATCAGCTGATTTACTTTTCTGCTACAGGAGAGATTGGAGGACAGCGACCTGCTACTTGCAAGTATCCCTTCTGTTACGGAATAGTTTTGACATTCTATTATATTATTTTTTTTTCTCCTTTTTTCTATACCGGTATATATATTTTTCAAATACAAAGCTACATTACAATTGTTTGGATACTATTGGACCAGTACGATTAGTCACATGACGTGACGTCACCACCCACGGATCACACTTTTCACAGTCTCTAACGGACACTAACAGAAGCTGCTGGTTTGTTATTCACCACAAATCTGTTTTATTATTTAAATTTTCATTCTCATTAAGTGCCCATAAGATTGGACTGCCTCAGCACATTTACAGCAAAATCAAGTTTTTTATGGTGTATTGTTATTTTTAACTTAGCAATCGCTAATTTTAAAAGGTTATGAAATACATATAGGTTAAAATTCTATCTTTCTGATGCCGGCATCTTAGATTCATATGAGTCTTCTGAATTATATTTTATCATATGTCATATGTGTAACTTGCCTACTTTGTTGATATTTATTTATTTCATTTTTTATTAAATTGACATTTTATCGTCACCATTGGTACCTTTTTTCCAATCACATATAATCAACATCTTGATTTATTACTTTATAAATTTTATTATTTTTTGGTTTGCTCTTTACAGAGCGCTTATCCCCCCCCCCCCCCCCACACTTTTTATTACTTGTTTAAGTCTATATTTGGAGATTATATTAGACCACTTAGGGATTTAAGCTTACACCTCACTAGTTAGCACTCACACCACTCTCCCCTTTGTTTTAAATAAAATGTTCCCTAAGATCTGAAGAAATTTCTTAATGTTTCAGTGTATTTGATTAGATTATTTTATATTTGCAATGTTTCTTAGTGCTGTCATTTTTTAAATTATTTTTTTCATGTTTAATTTATTTTCTGTTCTTCCCTCTATTTTTTTTTCTCTAAGTATGTTCTATCTATTTATTTCTACATTCATGTGTCCATTTTGGTAATGGGTCTTGATTTATGTTTTTCTTTTAGTCAATAACATTAAAGTGTGCAATTAATAGTTTTGTATGTTTAAAAAACAAAACAAAAACTTTATTGCAATTATTAATGAACATTTAGATAATAAAATGTAATTTGGGGGGGGCGGAGCCAACAGCCGAAGAGAACAGTCGCATCTGTTTTGAGCTCCGACAATTCAGAAGCTATTAAGCCCAAAAACACTGCTTTATCTTATATGCAGGACACTTATTTTATCCATTGACACTAAGAGAGTGAGTTAGACCACTATCCTACTTTTTGTAGCCCGAGGATTCCTAGTACACACTTCACAGCAATGCTGGCCATTGAGGCCTATAGGCCAACCCAAATCCCTTATGGAAGATACCTTCGCGGGCAATTCCTGAAAGTTCCCCAAGCCTCTACACAAACTGTAAACTACTAAATGACACTGCTACAATCAGTAGCGAGAGATTGGGACTTATGACAGCGACCTGCAGTTATTGAGGGTCCAGGGACATCTCTGGTCACTATTGTTATCTACATATAAGACAACGCTAGAGAGTCACTACGAGATGATTGTACCTGACATAGTATCTGTTGATATCTGTGGCCCGAGGACATTAACCTGTTCTGAGTAAGGACCCACTTATCCCTATAGCCCAAGGTGAAATTAAGATACATGGATAGAGATAACAAAATGGAGGATTTCCATACCACAGCACGGGCCATGTAGGTGCAGTTGGGACAGACCATGCAGGATCGATTTGAAAGCCTATCACTACTTATTCGTTACCTGAGCACACAGGGTGACCTAAGTAACACAGAGGAATCAGATGGAACAATCTCTCTTCCCCAACAGGAACCCGCACTATGCTATGTTGCCACACGGGGTGAATTAGGCAATATCGAGGAACTTGGCGAAACATCCACTCTCACCCATCAGAAGCCTACGCTGATGGCGCTATGCCGAGATGTTCAGTCGGTGGCCCTCAGTGGTGGTCCGGACATTGCACTAGTGTCGCGTGAGTCAGTTGTCCCTTCCTACCTAAATTCAGCAGTGGAGTCGTCCGTTTGCCAGGGGCGAATTGTAGGCCGACAGGAGCAGGATTATGCAATAAACCTCTTCAACCCCCAACACTACAAAATGTACTCTCAGCCGCAAGGTTTGTGCACATTGGGGCATTGTTTAATGGGTCCTAATAGTTGTTTTTGAATTATCTGCCTTTCTTTTGTATTTTTTCTTTTTGTTTTTTCTTATTTTTTGATTTTTTCCATATGAGTTAGATGCTCTATCAATGCAAAGTTTCCATATCCTATCTTCTGTTCATATGTGTGTCATGCTACCAAACACCATACGATTCGTAGTGTCATCCTATCTCACAGTTAAACAACTTTAGAGATTCCGCCATGTTCTTTAGATTACCTATATATATATGGCTCCGCCCTCCACCCTTTCCCCCATTTGCAAAGCGGTGCTCACCCGCTGAATTTTGGCAAACAGTCAATACATTTTTTCTGATTTACTGTTATAGCAATAAATATATTAAATAATAATAATAATAATAATAATAATAATAATAATATAATTTTAAAAAATAAATAGGTTATTGCGTGGTTAGCAGACATTTTGAAATGGTTTCAAATTTGAAAAAATTATGCTTATTACATTGTGGGCTATTTCAGACAGGCAGACATTGATCCAGAATATAGATATTATTTCCTTGTCTAATTATCATTCAATATAATTGCAATAATGTGTATTTCTACCTCATTTTACATTTTTTTTTAATATAAGATGCACCTTCATATAATACACACTAAAAGGTTTAAAGGTAACGTTTAAAGGGAGAAATTCATTGTAAGCTCTGAGGCTGAGACACTTCTCTTGGGTAAGTGAATATGGCCTTTGGGTTTATTGTAATCCTCCATATATGCTTATTAAATGAGTTATGTACATAACACTCCCAGACTTTTGTAAAAAGATATATTAATAGCCTTTACTAAAGGATAATAATATATCCCCTTGTGTTTTTATGGTAGATTGAGGGCAAAGTTCTGCCACCAGACACTTCTCTCACCTCTTAAGCCTTCTCGCTCTTTATCTTCGTTTTTATGCCTAAATACAGAAACACACATAAATACATGCATGCACAAGACACACACACTCACAGACACACAAATGCACTCACATACATACATACACACATACACACATAATACATATACATGCATGCACAACACATACACATATGCACACACCAGTGACGTGCGGTTAGGTCAGAGGCTGGTGAGGCAATGGCTTTGATTCACTTGAGAAACACATATATGAACCCGATAGAGCCTTATACTGAGCAGCAAGGACTATAGTTGGCACTAATATTTGTGCGCCTCAGAACACCTCAGCCTCTCACTACTGCCTCCCCTGACTACACTTCCCTAACACACTTATAGGCACACAAATGCATTCATACTTACAAACGCACAAACATGCATACACATATACACACTTAAACATAAACACCCATACACAAACTCACAAATAACACATATATACACACTCACACAAGCCCATATATACACTTCCACATAGAAAAATACAGAAACACATATACATACACTTACACGTTCACATGCCTTCATACTTACAAATACACAATGATTTAAATAATAGGAAAACAAGGGATGGGTATACACTTAAGAATCCCTCTAAAATAAACATGTGTAGCAAATGAGGGCAGGGCCTAGTGCAGATACTGTAATTACATAAAAAGTGTGGAGGAGACAAAGAAGCACTATACTGGCACACTGTGTACCAAATCAATGAGTAAGTAGGAGGGAAGGGGGGGCAAAATGTTAAAATTTAACTTTTAATAAATATATCAATGAAAGAGGGAATACAGACATATTAAATTCTAAAAAACACAAATACTCATGCCTGCCCCTGTCCGTTTACAACAAACAAAATTAAAGCAATATCCAATAGTATACCTTATAGTCTAGACTAGCACAAAATGGGTAATTATCCCCATTTTCACAGTGTGCTACAAATAAAAGGTCCCTATCTAGCTAGATGCTGCAATGGCTTAATCTATGCTCTCACAGTACTACTGTGCAATTATTTAATTAATCTGGGTATTCCCGTGCTTGGTCTACTAGAAAAATGTCCACAATGGAACAAATCAATATAAAGTATCAATTATATTGCAACAAAGGCACACATGTTAATGAGCAGGAACAAGGAGCAGTGCGAACGCCTGACGTGCATTTCGCCACTGCTTTTTCAAACGGGATAATTACCCATTGTGTGCTAGTCTAATGTATACTATTGGATATTGCTTTCATTTTGTTTGTTGTGAGCGGACAAGGGGGAGGCATGAATATTTGTGTTTTTTAGAAATTTAATATGTCTGAATTCGCTTTTTTATTTATATATTTAACATAATATTCTATTAGTGTGCCAGTATAGTGCTTCTTTCTCTCCCCATACACAATAATGCCTGCACACATACACACTTAAAGGAATATGAAACCCAAAAATGTTTTTTTTATGATTCAGACAGAAAATAACATTTAAAAAAAGTTTCCACATTTACTTCTATTAATAAATTTGCTTAGTTTCCGTGATATTTCGTGTTGAAGAGATACCTAGGTAGGCATCTGGAGCACTACAGGAATTAGTGCTGCCCCTTAGTGTTCTTGCAAATGGATAACATTATTGCAGAACTGCTGCCATATAGTGCTCCAGAAATGGGCCGGCTCCTAAGCTTATGTCACTGCTTTTTAACAAAAGATACCAAAAGAACAAAGACAATTGGATACCATAAGTAAAAAGGAAAGTTGGTTAAAATCACATGCTCTATCTGAATCATGAAAGAAAAAAATTGAGTTTCATATCCCTTTAAACTTATCTAAGCAGCCACAACCAAAGACACATACACACATAATACATACACACACTCACACAGGCCCATACATTTTCACACACAGACAAACACACACATAGGGGCTGATTTATCAAGCTCCGTACGGAGCTTGATGCCCCTTGGGAGGTTCGCCGGAAACAGAAATTATGAAGCAGCGGTCTAAAGACCACTGCTCCATCGCGGACAGAAATCAACCCGATTGAATACGATCGGGTTGATTGACATCCCCTGCTAGTGATCGATTGGCCGAGAACCTGCAGGGGGCGGCATTGCACCAGCAGTTCACAAGAACTGCTGGGGCAATGATAAATGCCGACAGCGTATGTCGGCATTTATCGATGTGCGGAGGACATGATACGACACATCGTACATGGTATCACATTAATAAATATACCCCATGCACTCATTTACATACACATACTTACAAACACACTTAAACATAGATAAACTCACACACAAGCACACTCCTCTCTCCTGAGAACAAAGGACCACTCCCTGTTTGCATTAACAACTGCATATGTCACCATACAGTATCTCTTTTGGATGAAGACACAATTGCTGTATCTATTTGCTCCACCCAACAGCTGAATACATTTTCTGCAAACCACCTAATTTTGCCAGAACACAGATTTCCACAGCATCTGCAAGCAATATCTTTTTAAAAGGATATGAAACACTTTAAAGGGACAGTAAACCTTAAAAATAATGTTATATAATTCTGCACATAAGGTTTACTGTCCCTTTAAGTTTGAAATATAAAAGGCAGCAACTGCTACAAACAATATGCTGTTATACTAGCTAGAGTATGTTAATTTATTTCTAAATAGTTCTCTGCAGTGGGCTAGAGTATACATGTGATTTATTCTTAAAATCACAAAGTTCCTTCCACTAAAAAGTGTGCAGTGAAAATAATAAAAAAAACTATCTATCTTTCTATCTATCTGTCTATCATCTTTCTTTCGCTCTCTCTTTCTCTCGCTCTCTCTTTCTCTTTCCCTCTTTCTCTCTCTTTCTCTCTCTCTCTCTCTCTCTTTCTTTCTCTTTTACTCTCTCTCTTTCTCTCTATCTCTTTCTCTCTCTTTTTCTTTCTCTCTCTCTCTTTCTCTCTCTTTCTCTCTCTCTCTCTCTTTCTCTTTTACTCTCTCTCTTCCTCTCTACCTCTTTCTCTCTCTTTTTCTTTCTCTCTCTCTCTTTCTCTCTATTTATCTCTTTCTCTCTCTCTCTCTCTCTCTCTCTCTCTCTCTCTCTCTCTCTCTCTCTCTCTCTTTCTCTCTCTCTCCATGTCTCTGTATCTCTCTCTCTCTCTCTCTTTCTCTTCTGCATGACTTATATTGTATAATTCTAGGTCAAAAAACGGAATATGAAAATTATATGGGGTCATGTTGCATCTTTTAAACGTGACATTTACCGAAAGCAAATAAATCAATATAATAATTATGTAGCACATCTAATATTCTAGCCAATTCAACCATCTCAGATTCTGTCACTTCTCACTTCCAGCTCTGTCAGTTTGTGACACCCTCAGGCAATAATAATGTGTCACGCTAGTAAATTACAACACCTTGCCTAAGTATCACTGGTCTTTGTTATATGTAACCTTCTCTGTTAGCAGAACAAGATCATAATCTACTAATTACATTTTTCCATATACCTGTAGTTAGTATTGATTATGGTTATCAGATGTATTATAAATGGGTAAAATAGTTAATCTTTCAAATATCTCTCTTGCCTTTAAACCAACAAATCAATAAAAGTTTTGACACATTTTTCAGTATAGATAAACAAAATGCACAAACTTTAACAGTGAACGCAAGCTAAAACCCCAACAATATATTGTAATTATAATTAAAAATTAAATATATATTATCCAGAAATCAAACTAGTACACAAATATCTATCTATCTATCTATCTATCTATCTGTCTGTCTGTCTGTCTGTCTGTCTGTCTATCTGTAAAGCAACGCATTATATATTAATAGCATCAAGTTTCTTTCTCTTATAACTGATTTAAAAGTACTGCTCTGCATAACTGTTTTCATCAAATCTGTGCATCAGAAAAGTCACAGACAACAAAAATATATGTCTGCAAAATGTGTAATAATTTACTAAATTATAATATTAGATAACACCTCTTTATTTCCTCTCACAAACTTAGATGTCAAATGTTTATATTAAGTTTCAATTAACAATGGTATATTAATATCCATATTTGCACAATGATGTGTAAATATATTTTACTATTGAAATATCTATCTATCTATATATATATGTGTAATTTTAATAGTAAAATAATTCAGTAGTATAATTTATATAAACACACATTGGTATAATCTAATATATACTGTATATGTGTATGCTAGAATTTAAAAATATTCTTGCAAATAATGTCATGAGCATTTTCATAAAATATTAAAATAGATCAGAAAATGAATAATAAATGATATTTGCTTACCAGTAATTAGAAAAATAAATCCTAGAAATAGCATCTTTCCTGAAGTTCCCATCATGCCAATAAATAACACTTTTCAGTCTCATATACTTTTTAGATTAATAAAGAGCTAAAAGCTTCACCTCTATGTATATATAGCTGGAATGGGGAGGGTGACACAGGTGTGACACACCTTTGACATCACTAATGTAATCAAACGTGTTGTAGGTATTCCTGGAGGGTAGCTATATTGTAGGGAGAGGTGTATGACATTGCTAAATATAGGTAGTAAGAATATACACACAGACTCACACTAGAGAGTGGGCTACAGGTATATGACTTAGGTGTGTGTAGTGTATCAATACGCACGTGTATATTAAACACACTGCACAAGCTACATATTCACAAGTGCAGATATACTACACACACAGTACACATACACACTATGCATATACACAGACTCTTTCTCACACACACACACACACACATACACACTATGCTAAGGTGACCAGATATTTAAAATGAAATCCGGGGACATTTTTTTTTTTTATTGATGATAAAAATGATTCTATTAGCATATTTTCCTCAAATTACATAATATGCAGTGTATGTGGTATGTGTTTATGGAGTAATAGTATGATATATACGTTAGTTCTCACATTTCGTCCATGAGATAAAAAAAAAATTTTTTTTTGGGGATATGACTACCAAATGTTAAGAAGATAAGATAGAGAAAAAAACGTTTCAATGCATACACACACAACTATACATATACACATACACACACAAACATATATATACACACACATGTGTGCACACATACACATGCATACACGCACACATACACAAGCATACAAACATGGGCACACACAGAAACACACATGCCCGCACACATACACATACATACACACACAGACATGCATACACACACAAGCACACACACACAAGCACACATATACACATGCATACACACACATGCACACATACACATGCATGCGCACACATGCCCACACATACACACACATACACACATGCATGCACACACGCACACATACACATGCATACAAACACACGCGCACACATTCACATGCATACAAAAATGCGCACACACAGACACGCGCGCAACATACACATACATACACATGCATACACACATACACATGCATACACACATATTGACCCTGATTGTAGAAATGTCAACCCCATCTTTCAATGCAGAGTAACCAGCAGTAGACCCATTAATTCTGCTGTAATTAGATATTCAGTATTTTATTGCCTTCAGTATTATTTTTTTCACTGAGATGCAGAATTCAGAGTGAGACAGAAAGATAAAATGGATAAGTAAGGAGATGCATTTCAAAATAATAATTTATTTATTTTTCAGCATTTACAAACTCCCAGAGAAGACTGTGCCAGATTACTTGCACTGCAACCATCTATAAGATAGCAGTGGGTTTTGGCACAATTTTTAGCAGTGCTATTATAGTTAATGGAGTGTATCAATATATAAATATGATGGACACCCACATGCAACACTACATTGAGTAGTATGATAACATCTTGACTCATAGAGGTTTGTTTTATACATACAGTATCAGAAACATTACGTTTGCTTGAAAAATTATATATAAAAAGTTTCTGAACCTGTTATCTACTCATACATGGGCATCATTGGAATTGTTTTCGGGGGAGAAGGAGAAAAAAAAAGTACCAAACATAATAATATTTAATATAGACAAACTTATTTAGTTTTATATATGTAATATATTTTTCTAATGCATGAGAAGATTTTCCTATTGAGCAACTTACCTTGTCATCGTTGGTCAGGTCAAAAGCTCAGCTCTTCCCCTTGGATGAAGACTTCAGCCGCTTGGATGAAGACTTCTCCCGGCTTCGATAAGGACTTCTCCCGGCTTCTTGGAGGATGGATGTTGGATCTTCAAAACTGTAAGTGAATCTTCAGGGGTTAATGTTAGGATTTTTCAAGGGTGTATTGGGTGGGTTTTATTTTTAGATTAGGAGTTTGGGCTGCAATAGATCTAAATGCACTTTTAAGGGCAATGCCCATCCAAAGGCCCTTTTCAGGGCAATGGGGAGCTTAGGTTTTTTTAGTTAGGTTTTTATTTGGGGAGTTGGTTGTGTGGGTGGTGGGTTTTACTGTTGGGGGGTTGTTTGTATTTTTTATTTACAGGTAAAAGAGCTGATTTCTTTAGGGCAATGCCCCGCAAAGGCCCTTTTAAGGGCTATTTGTAGTTTATTGTAGGCTAGGGTTTTTTTTATTTTGGGTGGACTTTTTTATTTTCATAGAGCTCTTAGATTAGGTGTAATTAGTTTAAATCTTTGATAATTTACTTTTTATTTTGTGTAACGTAGTGTTTGTTATTTTTTGTAATTTAGTAATTTTTTAGTGTAGATTTAAATTATTTGAGTAGGGTTAGGTGTTTAAATATATAATATAGTTAATTTAATTTGTAGTTTAATGCAATTTAGTCTAACAGTTAGGGTAGATTAATTATTAGTTTAATATAGTTTAATGTAATTTAGTCTAACAGTTAGGGTAGATTAATTATTAGTTTAATATAGTTTAATGTAATTTAGTATAATAGTTAGGGTAGATTAATTATTAGTTTAATATAGTTTAATGTAATTTAGTATAATAGTTAGGGTAGATTAATTAATAGTTTAATATAGTTTAATGTAATTTTAGTATAATATTTAGGGTAGGTTAATTATTAGTTTAATATAGTTTAATTTAAATCTAAAGGTAAGTTTAAATTTATTATAAGATAGGGATGAGTTAATATTTAATATAAAGTTAGCGGGTTGTTAGGTTTAGGGGTTAATAGTTTAATTTACTTTATGGCAATGTGGGGGGCTCGTGGTTTAGGGGTTAATAACTTTATTAGAATGGCGGTGGGCTCCGTGAGCGGCAGGATAGGGGTTATTAACATAATGTAGTTGGCGGCGGTGTAGGGGGCGGTAGATTAGGGGTTAAGAACATAATGTAGGTGGCGGCGGTGTAAGGGGCAGAAGATTAGGGGTTAAAAACATAATGTAGGTGGCGGCGGGGTCCGGGAGTGGCGGAATAGGGGTTAATACGTTTATTAGAGTTGTGGTGGGCTCCGGGAGCGGCGGTTTAGGGGTTAATAACTTTATTTTGTTGCGGCAGGGTCCTGGAGCGGCAGGATAGGGGTTAAACAGTTTGTATAGTGGCAGAGTTTAGTGACAGTATACAATAAAGCTGTTAAAAAGCCGAATAGCAGCGAGATCGATGACTGTCAGTTAACAACATTCCGCTGCCCATCGCACCGTACTTGGTGCACAGCTTTTTGACAGCTTTTTTGTTAAATTTGGAGAGCGTATTCAGGTCCTCGAGCCGCAATGTTAGACGATGTCAAGCGAGCGTATTGGTCCCGGCGAATGCAGCATAGTTGACGGCTTGATAAATAGGCCTCTAAGCATATACACAGACTCTCTCTCACACACAGACACACTATGCATATACACAGACTCTCTCTCTCACACACACACACACACACACACATACACGCTATGAATATACACAGACTCTCTCTCACACACACACACATACACACTATGCATATACACAGACTCTCTCACACACAGACACACTATGCATATACACAGACTCTCTCTCACACACACACACACACATACACACTATGCATATACACAGACTCTCTCTCACACACACACACACATACACACTATGCATATACACAGACTCTCTCACACACACACACATACACACACACATACACACTATGCATATACACAGACTCTCTCTCACACACACACACACATACACACTATGCATATACACAGACTCTCTCTCACACACAGACACACTATGCATATACACAGACTCTCTCTCACACACACACACATAAACACTATGCATATACACAGACTCTCACACACACACACATACACACTATGCATATACACAGACTCTCACACACACACACACATACACGCTATGCATATACACAGACTCTCTCTCACACACACACACACTATGCATATACACAGACTCTCTCTCACACACAGACACACTATGCATATACACAGACTCTCTCTCTCACACACACACACACACACACACACACACATACACGCTATGCATATACACAGACTCTCTCTCACACACACACACACACACATACACACTATGCATATACACAGACTCTCTCACACACAGACACACTATGCATATACACAGACTCTCTCTCACACACACACACACATACACACTATGCATATACACAGACTCTCTCTCACACACACACACACATACACACTATGCATATACACAGACTCTCTCTCACACACACACACACATACACACTATGCATATACACAGACTCTCTCTCACACACACACACACACATACACACTATGCATATACACAGTCTCTCTCACACACAGACACACTATGCATATACACAGACTCTCTCACACACAGACACACTATGCATATACACAGACTCTCTCTCACACACACACACACATACACACTATGCATATATCACAGACTCTCTCTCACACACAGACACACTATGCATATACACAGACTCTCTCACACACAGACACACTATGCATATACACAGACTCTCTCTCACACACAGACACACTATGCATATACACAGACTCTCTCACACACAGACACACTATGCATATACACAGACTCTCTCTCACACACAGACACACTATGCAAATACACAGACTCTCTCTCACACACACACACATACACACTATGCATATACACAGATTCTCTCACACACACACAAACATACACACAGACACACTATGCATATACACAGACTCTCTCTCACACACAGACACACTATGTATATACACAGATTCTCTCTCTCTCTCTCTCTCTCACACATACACACACACACACACACTATGCATATACACAGATTCTCTCTCACACACACACAGACACACTATGCATATACACAGATTCTCTCTCTCTCTCACACACACATACACACAGACACACTATGCATATACACGTACTCTCACACACACATACACATTATGCATATACACAGACTCTCACACACACACACACACACACATACACACTATGCATATACACAGGCTCTCTCTCACACACATACACACTATGCATATACACAGACTCACACACACATACACACTATGCATATACACAGACTCTCACACACACACATACACACTATGCATATACACAGACTCTCACACACACATACACACTATGCATATACACATACTCTCACACACATACACACACGCATATACACAGACTCTCACACACACACACACACACACACACATACATACACACTATGCATATACACAGACTCTCACACACACACACATACACACTATGCATATACACAGACTCTCACACACACAGACACACACTAGACCAGGACTTACACAGAGAGATGCTTAATGCACACTGCATACATACTAAACAAATATCAATACACAAACACACACAAACTACACATTCAGTGCTAGATTACAATTGGAGGAATATTGTTTGCACATATAATATCCGGTTTTCATGGCCATTGCGCACAAGTTAAATTCTGCTCATATTACAAGTCGAAAGCAAACACTTGAATGATTACCGCGACTTCATAGCTCATGTTAACTGTTAAATAAAAAATGTCACAAAACACATAAAAATACACTCTAAGTACAGTTACACTCATAATAGCACTACTGTATCTAATAAAAATTGTTTAAAAAAAATTCCAATAAAAAGTTATATGGGCTCAAAGATATGATAGCGAATCATGTCCGCTCGACATCACTAAATGCCGACAGCCCAAGCAATGCCGCCCCTGCCAATCGGCCGCTAGCAGGGGGTGTCAATCATTCAGATCGGATTGAATCGGGATGACTGCAGATCAGAGAAGTTAGGGAGTAGCTGTCTTACGAATCTGCAGTTCTACTCCGAGGTCTCAGGTGTTAGAAAAAAAAGATATGCAAAGGGCTTTAACATAGAGATACATACAAGTCTAAATATGTATGTGTTTCTATCTATCATCTATCTATCTATATACTGTATGAGTGCGATCCGATATAGATCGTAGTTTGCGGCGCAAGTGAGGGAACCCCCGCCGCCCGTAGTTTCAGCTCGCAACTCGAGCTATCCAATATACCCCGCTGTCAGAGGCTAAAGTGCCGTAAGTCTGACAAACCAGCGATGTCCAGAAATCTGCGTAAGTACAAATTTCTGGAGTCGCCAGTGACTTACGGCACTTTAGAAACTGCCGGCGCCTACAAAACCTGACTAAAGTATTAAATCTCCCGTACTGTCTAACACGCCTCCCAAACATAGCCCGACACGTCTACCCCTCTATCCGCTATCCCCCCTCACTCTCCTAATAATAATAAATGTATTAACCCCTAAACCGCCGCTCCCGGACCCCGCCGACCTAATAAAGTTATTAACCCCTAAACCGCCGCTCCCGGACCCAGATCTAAATACTTACCTATAAAATAAACCCTAATTAATAATTACATTGTAGCTATTTTAGGGTTTATATCTATTTTACAGGTAACTTGGTATTTATTTTAACGAGGTACAATAGCTATTAAATAGTTAATAACTATTTAATAGCTACCTAGTTGAATCCGATTGGCTGATTCAATCAGCCAATCGGATTGAACTTGAATCTGATTGGCTGATTCAATCAGCCAATCAGATTTTTCTACCTTAATTCCGATTGGCTGATAGAATCCTATCAGCCAATTGGAATTCGACGGACGCCATCTTGGATGACGTCATTTAAAGGTACCTCATTCCTCGTTCAGTCGTCGTGCCGGATGGATGCTCCGCGGCGGAGGAGCGAAGAAAGAAGATTGAAGATGCGCTTTGCTTGAAGACATCGCCGGATGGAAGAAGACTTCTCTGCCGCTTGCTTGAAGACATCGCAGGGATGAAGACTTCTTCTTTGCCGCTTGATTGAAGACCGCCGGATGGAAGAAGACTTCTCTGCCGCTTGATTGAAGACATCGCCCGGATCGGATGAAGAGTTCTGCCCGGCTGGGTGAATACAAGGTAGGGAGATCTTCAGGGGGGTAGTGCTAGGTTTTTTTAAGGGGGGTTTGGGTGGGTTTAGAATAGGGGTATGTGGTTGGTGGGTTGTAATGTTGGGGCATGGTATTGTGTTTTTTCTTTACAGGCAAAAGAGCTGTTTCCTTTGGGGCATGCCCCGCAAAAGGCCCTTTTAAGGGCTGGTAAGGTAAAAGAGCTGTTAACTTTTTTCATCTAGAATAGGGTAGGGAAATTTTTTATTTTGGGGGGCTTGTAGTTTATTTAATTTATTGATAGTGTAGGTGTATTTGTAACTTAGGTTAGGATTTATTTTACAGGTAAATTGGTAATTATTTTAACTAGGTAGCTATTAAATAGTTCTTAACTATTTAATAGCTATTGTACCTAGTTAAAATAAATATCAAGTTACCTGTAAAATAAATATAAACCCTAAAATAGCTACTATTATTAATTACATTGTAGCTATCTTAGGCCTAGATTTAGAGTTTTGTCGGTAACGAACCGAAAATCTAACGCCCGCGTTTTTCTGGCCGCACCATAAAAATAACTCTGGTATTGAGAGTCCACATAAAGGCTGCGTTAGGCTCCAAAAAAGGAGCGTAGAGCATTTTTAACGCAGCTTCAACTCTCGATACCAGAGTTGCTTACGGACGCGGCCAGCCTCAAAAACGTGCTCGTGCACGATTCCCCCATAGGAAACAATGGGGCTGTTTGAGCTGAAAAAAAACCTAACACCTGCAAAAAAACCTCGTTCAGCTCCAAACGCAGCCCCATTGTTTGCTATGCGGTAACCCTTCCTACGTCTGCACTTAACACTCTAACATGTACCCCGAGTCTAAACACCCCTAACCTTACACTTATTAACCCCTAATCTATCGCTGACCCCTGCATATTATTATTAACCCCTAATCTTCCGCTCCGTAAACCGCTGCTACTTACATTATCCCTATGTACCCCTAATCTGGTTCCCTAACATCGCCGACCCCTATATTATATTTATTAACCCCTAATCTGCCCCCCTCAACGTCGCCTCCACCTGCCTACACTTATTAACCCCTAATCTGCCGAGCGGACCTGAGCTCGCATTCTATTGGCTGTTCCGATCAGCCAATAGAATGCGAGCTCAATCTGATTGGCTGATTGGATCAGCCAATCGGATTGAACTTGATTCTGATTGGCTGATTCCATCAGCCAATCAGAATATTCCTACCTTAATTCCGATTGGCTGATAGAATCCTATCAGCCAATCGGAATTCGAGGGACGCCATCTTGGATGACGTCCCTTAAAGGAACCGTCATTCTTCAGTTGGACGTCGCCGGAAGAAGATGGGTCCGCGGTGGAGGTCTTCAGGATGGAGCCGGTCGTCATCGGATGAAGATAGAAGATGCCGCTTGGATCAAGATGGTTGCCGGTCCGGATCGCCTCTTCTTCCCGGATAGGATGAAGACTTTGGAGCCTCTTCTGGACCTCTTCAGGCACCGGATGATGGATCGCCAACCCCCGCTTGGGTTGGATGAAGATTTTGGAGCCAGGACGGATCGGTGATACCTGGTGAGGTGAAGACAAGGTAGGATGATCTTCAGGGGCTTAGTGTTAGGTTTATTTAAGGGGGGTTTGGGTTAGATTAGGGGTATGTGGGTGGTGGGTTGTAATGTTGGGGGGGGGGGGTATTGTATGTTTTTTTTTTACAGGCAAAAGAGCTGAACTTCTTGGGGCATGCCCCGCAAAGGGCCCTGTTCAGGGCTGGTAAGGTAAAAGAGCTTTTAACTTTAGTAATTTAGAATAGGGTAGGGCATTTTTTATTTTGGGGGGCTTTGTTGTTTTATTAGGGGGCTTAGAGTAGGTGTAATTAGTTTAAAATTGTTGTAATATTTTTCTTATGTTTGTAGATATTTTTTTATTTTTTGTAACTTAGTTCTTTTTTATTTTTTGTACTTTAGCAAGTGTATTTAATTGTATTTAATTGTAGAAATTGTATTTAATTAATTTATTGATAGTGTAGTGTTAGGTTAATTGTAGGTAATTGTAGGTAGTTTATTTAATTAATTTATTGATAGTATAGTGTTAGTTTTAATTGTAACTTAGGTTAGGATTTCTTTTACAGGTAAATTTGTAATTATTTGAACTATTTTAGCTATTAAATAGTTCTTAACTATTTAATAGCTATTGTACCTGGTTAAAATAAATACAAAGTTACCTGTAAAATAAATATAAATCCTAAAATAGCTATAATATAAATATAATTTATATTGTAGCTATATTAGGATTTATTTTACAGGTATTTAGCTTTAAATAGGAATAATTTATTTAATAAGAGTTAATTTATTTCGTTAGATTTAAATTATATTTAATTTAGGGGGGTGTTAGTGTTAGGGTTAGACTTAGCTTTAGGGGTTAATCCATTTATTAGAATAGCGGTGAGCTCCGGTCGGCAGATTAGGGGTTAATAATTGAAGTTAGGTGTCGGCGATGTTAGGGAGGGCAGATTAGGGGTTAATACTATTTATTATAGGGTTAGTGAGGCGGATTAGGGGTTAATAACTCTATTATAGTAGCGCTCAGGTCCGCTCGGCAGATTAGGGGTTAATAAGTGTAGGCAGGTGGAGGCGACGTTATGGGGGGCAGATTAGGGGTTAATAAATATAATATAGGGGTCGGCGGTGTTAGGGGCAGCAGATTAGGGGTACATAAGGATAACGTAGGTTGCGGCGCTTTGCGGTCAGCAGATTAGGGGTTAATAAGTGTAGGCAGGTGGAGGCGACATTGTGGGGGGCAGATTAGGGGTTAATAAATATAATATAGGGGTCGGCGGTGTTAGGGGCAGCAGATTAGAGGTACATAAGGATAACGTAGGTGGCGGTCGGCAGATTAGGGGTTAAAAAAAATTATTCGAGTGTCGGCGATGTGGGGGGACCTCGGTTTAGGGGTACATAGGTAGTTTATGGGTGTTAGTGTACTTTAGAGTACAGTAGTTAAGAGCTTTAGAAACCGGCGTTAGCCCAGAAAGCTCTTAACTACTGACTTTTTTCCTGCGGCTGGAGTTTTGTCGTTAGATGTCTAACGCTCACTTCAGAAACAACTCTAAATACCGGAGTTAGAAAGATCCCATTGAAAAGATAGGATACGCAATTGACGTAAGGGGATCGCGGCTGAAAAGTGAGCGTTAGACCCTATTTTGAGTGACTCCAAATACCGGCGGTAGCCGAAAACCAGCGTTAGGAGCCTCTAACGCTGGTTTTCACGGCTAACGCCAAACTCTAAATCTAGGCCTTATGGTTTATTTTATAGGTAAGTATTTAGATTTAAATAGGAATATTTTAATTAATAATATTAATATTAATTAGATTTATTTTAATAAGAATTTAGTTAGGGATGTTAGAGTTAGATAGGGTTATTATACTTAATATATATATAATATAATAACGATATTAACTATATTAACCCTAATATAATTAGGGTTAATATAGTTAATATATATAATATAATAACTATATTAACTATATTAACCCTAATATAATTAGGGTTAATATAGTTAATATAGCTGGCGGCGGTGTAGGGGGATTAGATTAGGGGTTAATGTGTTTAATATAGGTGGCAGGGATGTAGGGGGATTAAATTAGGGGTTAATGTGTTTAATATAGGTGGCGGCGGTGTAGGGGGATTAAATTAGGGGTTAATATTTTTAAAATAGATGGCGGCGGGGTAGGAGCTCACTTTAGGGGGTAGGTAAGGTAGATGGCGGCGGGGTAGGGGCTCACTTTAGGGGGTAGGTAAGGTAGATGGCGGCGGGGTAGGGGCTCACTTTAGGGGGTAGGTAAGGTAGATGGCGGCGGGGTAGGGGCTCACTTTAGGGGGTAGGTAAGGTAGATGGCGGCAGTGTAAGGGGCTCACATTAGGGGGTAGATAATGTAGATGGAGGCGGTGTAAGGGGCTCACATTAGGGGGTATGTAATGTAGCTGGCGACGGTGTAGGGGGATCACATTAGGGGTTATACTTTTAATGTAGGTGGCGGCGGGGTCCGGGAGCGGCGGTTTAGGGGTTAAATACTTTATTAGGGATTGCGGCGGGGGATCGCAGTTGACCGGTAGATAGACATTGCGCATGCGTTAGGTGTTAGGTTTTATTTTGCAGCTAGTTTAGGGAGTTACGGGGCTCCAATACTCAGTGTAAAGCTTACTACGGCTGCATTTTGTGGCGAGGTGAAAATGGAGTAAGTCCTTACGCTGTATATTGGATACCAAACTGCGCGGGTTTGGTATACCTGCCTATGGCCCATAAAACTACGGGCGAAGGCAGAAATATACGAGCGTAACTTCTAGGTTACGCCGTATATAGGATACCAAACCCGTGCAAAATTCAACGTCGCCGGCTTTTGCGGGCGACGCTGCATATCGGATCGGGCCCCCTATGTGTGTGTACGTACATATGTATTTATATGTGTATATATGTATTTACAGACATATGTAAACATATAAACACATACATACTGTATATATACCTTCTTTTGGGATAGATATGTTCTGATTACCCATTGATAAAGATACCAACCGGTATCGAAACGTTTGGGGGATTTGTCAATTAATGCTGGATACCTAATAAAGGATATTTGATAAGACCGGAGAGTGAAGCGTTTCTCTGCCTTTAGGGGTTGAACGGATATTGCTATATATATATATATATATATATATATATATATATATATATATATATATATATATATATATATATATATATAAATATATGTGCATTGGAGCCCTTAGTAGTCAAGTAGATGAAAACATAAAAAAGCATATATATGCAATATTTATATTTAATAAAGTGTTATATTATACTGTGTATTTACTGTAAATATTTCACATTCCAATGTTCTGCACATAGCAGAATATGTCCTATATATTTTTAAATAGATATTCTTATAAATATCTGTACATATCTATACCTATATATAAAATTGTATTTATATATATGTGTATATATATATATATATATATTAATAAAAATATATAAAAGTGCAAAAGTCCAGCACTCTCTATTCCCAAATTGCTCCGGGGTGCTTCCCAGTATGTATGTATTAAAAGACACAAGAGAGCACTCGCCGTATTTCAATATGTCAAATTTATTCAATGTGAACGTTTTCGGGGAGTGACCCTGTCATCAGACAAAACCAAGCAAAACAATCTTTTGCCTCGTTTTGTCTGATGACGGGGTCACTCCCCGAAAACGTTCACATGGAATATTTGACATATTGAAATACGGCGAGTGCTCTCTTTTGCCTTTATATATATCTATTAACTCCCAAAGAGTTTCAATTCCTTGTTCCAACCAGCCCAGTCTACACATTCCCCCAGGAAGACCAATTGTCTCAGGGATTGGTAGTATTAGTGAACATATTGGCCAATATGTAGATTATTTTCTCAGGCCCTTTCTCCTCTCTCTCCCCTCCTATGTAAAAGATACACCTGATCTCTTAAGAAAGTAAGACGGTATCTCAGTTAAATCAGACACACTTTTGGTGTCCTTAGATGTAGACAGCCTCTATTCTTCCATACCCCATACAATATGGATTGGAGCATGTAAACAATTCTTTGAAACAAGAGGATTAGAGAGTGATAGACATACAAAGTTGATCATTGATCTATTGAGCTTTATTTTATATAATGATATATTCCAGTCTAATTAAAAAAGAAGGTAATAAAATCTCCACTGAGAATTACCCTAAAAGTACAACAACAAATAGTATTTTGGAAGCATCAAGTGGTCACCCAGAACCACTAAAAAAGGGGATTCCATTTAGCCAACTACTAAAATTGAAAAGGAATTGCTTCTCCAAGATCAAATTTGAATATCATGCTAATCAAATGTGTCAAAGATTTATTGATAGGGGGTATTCTCATAAGTTGCTTAAACATACTCTTAACAAAGTAAGAAAAATGAATAGGGATGACCTCCTGTATTCAAAGAAAGAGAAAAAGGTTGAAATAACCTAAGGTTCATTACAACCTACAACTGCTAGTGGCAAAGTATAAGGCACATACTGGCCCAGAAATGGCATATTCGTAACCCACGTAACCCACAAATGACTGCTAAAAAATCACCTAATCTTAAAGATAAGCTAGTCAAAAGCAGGTTTGTAAGGTCAGAAGTAGAGAGCAATTGGCTCAAAAAACGCCAACAGATTAAAGGTAATTATCCATGTGGACATTGTGTCTACTGCCCCTACATGTTAAAATGTAAAACCTTTTCTACAAATACAGGTAAAACCTTTGATATAAGATGCTTTGCCAATTGCAACACAATAGGGGTTGTCTATCTCTTGCAGTGCTCTTGTCCTCTGTTCTATGTTGGAAAAACGAAAAGAATGTTCAAGGACAGAGTGCAGGAGCACAGAGATGACATCCTCTATGAAAGGGACACCAGTGTGGCACGTCACTTTAAGGAGGTACATAGAAGCAGCACTGTGTCCCTAAAATTTATAGCAATTGATAGAGGGATAACAAATGGAAGGGATGGAGATGAAAATAAATGTCTACTAAATAAAGAAGCTAGATGGACATATACCTTAAACACAGTGAGTCCACATGGTTTAAACAAAAGAATAGAATATGCTTCATTTTTGGGTTAAAATTCTAGATGCAATTAGTAATATTTCTTGATATATAATAAGATAAAACATTGACAGCCTTTGAGAATTATTTGATAATATATATCCTAATCTCTAAAAAAATTTCAAAAATGACTAATCCTGCTTATCTTAGAAACTGCTTTATCTATGTTCTTAACTCTTAACCTAATCTAGTGTTAATTAAATAGGCGATCTTTGCCTAACGCTGCACACTGACTCAATATGGGTGGCAGGTTTAAATACAAATATATTCTCCTGACAAATGGTAATCTGTTTAAAGGTTTTTCTTTCTATTTGTGATCACCAAATTATGGAACATATTAAGGAAAACACACCTCCTTGGCTGGAAACCAATAAATGTCTGGAGATTCAGGTGTTAGGTAGTCCTGATGAGGCCCTTGCTTTCGCTCAGCATTCTGGGGCAAAACACGCGTCGACAGACACCTGTGAACAGTCTAACAGTTAAACCGAGTTCGGATGAATTGAACAGAGGCAAATTTTCCTTATCCGCTACAGCCGAGGTCCCTAAGAGCAAGGTGACGCGTCTTTGAATAGTGGAAGTGAAAAAACGTATTGTGTCGGAAGCACTTGTCCCGACTTTACAAGTAAGCCTCACTGGTAATACCTGTACCTGTGACTTTAAGTTTACATTGCTAAGCGGCTGCATCAAATCCGGAGAGATCCGAAAGGTATTATCAAGCATTTGACGTCTGAGGAGGCTGTCCCGGTCATACATGGGTGCTTGAGGAGAGAAATTACCCGGATTATTGCTTACCGCTATTCCCTGTCAAGCTGCATCTGTCTTTGCTTTATGATAACAACGGAACCTGGATTGCAACAAAGTAATACAATTGCTGTGCTAGTTGGAGAGTACGCTCTTACCTCGATACTCTAGCAAATCAATCCTGATGTGTATGGTCTGGTGAAAATTAAAATACCTGAATACTTTCCTTTGCCTTGAGAAACTTTTTGTCTTTCATTCCAGGCTCTGGCCATGGCGTATAAAGAACTCAAAGGACGCTATGTTCCCGTTACACCTTAATTTTAAGGAGATACCATCTCTAAACATCAGGTTGTATCTAACAGTAATAAGCTGCTTGTGTATAGCCTTATACACCTTGTTTGCACCTTGTTTGCATATAATGATATTGTTCAGTGTTACTGTTGTTATTATTTGGTACACAATTTTCATACTAGTTAATTCTAGTTTAGTAGGTTTATCTCCACTGCAATGGTAGTAATACATTCTCAATTGTGTAGACAAGATGTATATGTCTTTTCAGTGAATTTTGCTGCTTTTTGTAAATAAATTTATTGCGATAATTGAGCGTGTGTGCCATTGTTTATTGGTCTCTGACAAGTACTAAGTCACTCACTTTAATTATAGTATTGAGTATACTCCATTGTGTGCTGTAATCCCCCAACTTTTCACAGTGGCCTCTAGTTATCAACGTGTCTACTTACCTGCCATCGCCGGCCCCAATACGCCCACCTAAGCTCGCCTCACATCGCCGCCGCGGACCTGAATACGCTCGCCAAAGTTATAAAAAAAGCTGTCAAAAAGCCACGCACCAAATACGGGGCGATGAGCAGCAGACTGTGATAGTTATCACTCATCCGATCTCGCTGCTCTTCAGCTTTTTCCCAGCTTTATTGATAAGCTGTCACTAAGCACCCACACCAAACTACACTGTTCTACCCCTATACCGGCGCCCCCGGAGCCCCCCACAACTAAATAAAGTTATTAACCCCTAAACCGCCGCTCCTAGACCCCGCCGCAACTATAATAAATGTATTAACCCCTAAACCGCTGCTCCCGGAGCCCACCGCCACTCTAATAAACTGATTAACCCCTAAAACGCCGCTCCCAGACCCCGCCGCCACCTACATAATACCTATTAACCCCTATCCTGCCCCCTATACCGCCGCCATCTGTAATAAATTTATTAACCCCTATCCTGCCGATCCCGTACCCTGCCGCAATTAAATAAATTGTTTAACCCCTAAACCGCTGCTCCCGGACCCCGCCGCCACCTATATTAAACTTATGAACCCCTAATCTGCCCCCCCTACACCATCGCCACCTATAATAAATTTATTAACCCCTATCCTGCCCCCCCTATACCACCGCAACCTATAATAAAATTATTAACCCCTAAACCTACATCTAACCCTAACCCTAATTGTAGGTATTTGTAGTTAATAGTTAATAACTATTTAATAGCTATTGTGCCTAGTTAAAATAAATTGAAATTTGCCTTTAAAATAAAAATAAATCCTAAAATAGCTACAATATAATTATTAGTTATATTGTAGCTATATTAGGGTTTATTTTTCTAGGTAAGTATTTAGTTTTAAATAGGATTAATTTAGTTAATAATATTAATTTTATTTAGATTTATTAAAATAATATTTAAGTTAGGGGGGTGTTAGGGTTAGTGTTAGACTTAGGTTTAGGGGTTAATTAGTTTAATATAGATGGCGGCGGTATAGGGGGGGCTAGGATAGGGGTTAATAAATTTATTATAGGTGGCGACGGTGTAGGGGGGGCAGATTAGGGGTTAATAAGTTTAATATAGGTGGCGACGGGGTCCGGGAGTGGCGGTTTAGGGGTTAAACAATTTATTTAGTTGTGGCGGGGTACGGGATTGGCAGGATAGGGGTTAATACATTTATTATAGGTGGCGGCGGTATAGGGGGGGAAGGATAGGGGTTAATAGGTATTATGTAGGTGGCGGCGGGGTCCAGGAGCGGCGGTTTAGGGGTTAATCAGTTTATTAGAGTGGCGGTGGGCTCCGGGAGCGGCGGTTTAGGGGTTACCATGTTTAATATAGGTGGCGGCGGTGTAGGGGGGCAGAGTAGGGGTGTTTAGACTCGGGGTACATGTTAGGGTGTTAGGTGTAGACAGCTCCCATAGGAATCAATGGGATGTCGGGCAGCAGCGAACATGAACTTTCGCTATGGTCAGACTCCCATTGATTCCTATGGGATCCGCCGCCTCCAGGGCGGCGGATTGATAACCAGGTACGCTGGGCTAGAAAAGTGCCGAGCGTACCTGGTAGTCATTTGATAACTCCCAAAAGTAGTCAGATTGTGCCGAACTTGCGTTCGGAACATCTGGAGTAACGTAAGAATCGATCTGTGTCAGACTGAGTCCGGCGGATCGAAGCTTACATCACTATATTCAACTTTTGCCGGGCAGCAGGGCTTGATAACTTAGGCGAATCAGCCTCGCCACAAATACGCTGCAGAATTCCAGCGTATTTGAGTTTGACGGCTTGATAACTAGAGGCCAGTATCTCATATAGCTCTACTGTGGCCTTTTTCTTTATCTATATTGTTCTGAAGTTTATATATATATTTGTGCACATATCCATCAGATATATTTAAATATCTCTTCAAGAATACATTGAACAATATTATCTTTTCATGTTTGCACGACCTGTGGGTGTTTTTTTTCAACTTTTTCAGCTCCATTGAAGCCTAGGGGGAATGTGATTTTGCGTTC
Organism: Bombina bombina; assembly: GCF_027579735.1. Classification (NCBI taxonomy): domain Eukaryota; kingdom Metazoa; phylum Chordata; class Amphibia; order Anura; family Bombinatoridae; genus Bombina; species Bombina bombina. The sequence goes on from NC_069505.1 coordinate 582,731,711, forward strand.
TCGGCTTCTCAAAGTCTGTAGTTACCACAACTTTGCGATCGAGAGAGCGCAAACTTTTTACTTTCAACTCGTAATACGAGCATGAATCTCTGAGTTCAAACTACCGATTCACTTGTAATATGGCCCTCACACTGGTACACACATACAGACAGACATTTACAGAGTACACACAAACTGCACATAAATAAAACATGCTACACATTCACAAATGCACACTCTACGCTCATACTAAACATGCACAGACACACACTATACATAAACTACACACACTGCACTTTCAAAAGCATACCCATACTATACATACAAACACAACACATACACATTTTCACACACACACACACACACACACATACAGTCACACTCAGACACACAAACTTTTCTCAAACTATACAAACATACACTGCCCACACACATACACTACATATACAAACAGACATTTACAGACTTCGCACACACACTTGCACTACACATATACATACATGCAAATATACAATTGCACATAAACACACACACAAACTATATATACACTTACACATATATACAATCTACACATGCAAACACACACACACTTGCACTACACATAAACATACACACACACTACACATACAATTACATATACACACATGTTACACATGGATTTACATACATGCACACACACAAACTACACATGCACACAGACAATCACATACAAGCACACACACACACATATTCTTTATTACTTCCCTTGATTTGCTTATTTTTATAGCATTACTGATCCCTCTTAATTTGGAATTGTGGAAACCCTTTAAAGGGACACTGAAACCAAAAATTTTCTTTTGTGATTCAGATAGAGCGTGACATTTTAAGCAAATTTCTAATTTACTCCTATTATCAAATTTTCTTCATTCTCTTGGTATCTTTATTTGAAATGCAAGAATGTAAGTTTAGATGCCGGCCCATTTTTGGTGAACAACCTGGGTTGTTCTTGCTGATTTGTGGATAAATTCATTCACCAATAAAAAAGTGCTGTCCAGAGTCAGAACCAAAAAAAATCTTAGATGACCTCTTTTTCAAATAAAGATAGCAAGAGAATGAAGAAAATTTGATAATTGGAGTAAATTAGAAAGTTGCTTAAAATTGCATGCTCTGGGGCCTAGCTATCAAGCTCCGAAAGGAGCTTTACGGCCCGTGTTTCTGGCGAGTCTTCAGACTCGCCAGAAACAGCAGTTATGAAGCAGCGATCACAAAGACCGCTGCTCCATAACCTGTCCGCCTGCTCTGAGCAGGCAGACAGACATCGCCGGAAATCAACCCGATCGAGTACGATCCGGTTGATTGACAACCCTCTGCTGGCGGGAGTCTGCAGGGGGCGGTGTTGCACCAGCAGCTCTTGTGAGTTGCTGGTGCAATGCTGAATACGGAGAGCATATTGCTCTCCATATTCAGCAAGGTCTGGCGGACCTGATCCGCACTGTCGGATCAGGTCCACCAGACTTTGATAAATAGGGGCCTCTCTATCTAAATCACGAAATAAAAAATTTGGGTTCAGTGTCCCTTTAAATATCACTTTCTTGTGTTTAAAATTAGAATTAGCAATAATGCATAACAACAGAAATGATCATTTTATCAGCCAATGACCATAATGCATCATTCATGTGTGATAAATAGAATTCCTCATAGGAGGACAGATTTTGATCTACAGTAGTGATGTCGCTAATAGTTCGCCGGCGAATAGTTCCCGGCGAACATATGCGATGTTCGATCCGCCCCCTATTCGTCATCATTGAGTAAACTTTGACCCTGTATCTCACAGTCTGCAGACACATTCCAGCCAATCAGCAGCAGGCCCTCCCTCCCAGACCCTCCCAGCTCCTGGACAGCAGCCATTTTAGATTCATTCGGAAGTTGCATTGTTAGTGAGAGGAGGGACAGTGTAGCTGCTGGTGATTTAATAGGGAAATTGATAGCTAGGCTAGTGTATTCAGTGTCCACTACAGTCCTGAAGGACTCATCTGATCTCTGCTGTAAGGACAGCACCCCAAAAAAACCTTTTTAGGGCTAGAACATCATTTTTTTTCCCTGTGTAATCTAATTGCAGTTGCCTGCCTGCCAAGCCACTTGCCCAGTGCCACCACTCATATCTGGTGTAACAGTAGTGTAAATTAAAAAAAAACAAACTTTTTTGACTGTGAAACATCAGTCTGCTAGTGTAATCTAATTGCAGTTGCCTGCCTGCCAGGGTGTGTGCCAGGCCCACTTGCCCAGTGCCACCACTCATATCTGGTGTAACAGCAGTGTAAATTTAAAAAAAAAAAACTTTTTTGACTGTGAAACATCAGTCTGCTTGTGTAATCTAATTGCAGTTGCCTGCCTGCCAGCGTGTGTGCCAGACCCACTTGCCCAGTGCCACCACTCATATCTGTTGTAACAGTAGTGTAAATTTAAAAAAACCCCACCTTCTTGACTGTGAAACATCAGTCTGCTAGTGTAATCTAATTGCAGTTGCCTGCCTGCCAGCGTGTGTGCCAGGCCCACTTGCCCAGTGCCACCACTCATATCTGGTGTAACAGTAGTGTAAATTTAAAAAAAAAACTTTTTTGACTGTGAAACATAAGTCTGCTTGTGTAATCTAATTGCAGTTGCCTGCCTGCCAGCGTGTGTGCCAGGCCAACTTGGCCAGTGCCACCACTCATATCTGGTGTAACAGTAGTGTAAATTTAAAAAAACAAAACTTTTTTGACTGTGAAACATCAGTCTGCTAGTGTAATCTAATTGCAGTTGCCTGCCTGCCAGCATGTGTGCCAGGCTCACAGCGTATACTGTGCCCACTTGCCCAGTGCCCCCACTCATATCTGGTGTAACAGTAGTGTAAATTTAAAAAAAAAAAACTTTTTTGACTGTGAAACATCAGTCTGCTTGTGTAATCTAATTGCAGTTGCCTGCCTGCCAGCGTGTGTGCCAGGCTCAAAGCGTATACTGTGCTCACTTGCCCAGTGCCACCACTCATATCTGGTGTAACCGTAGTGTAAATTTAAAAACAAAAAACTTTTTGGACTGTGAAACATCAGTCTGCTTTTTTGTGTCAGGCTCACAGCGTATACTGTGCCCACTTGCCCAGTGCCACCACTCATATCTTGTTTAATAGTAGTGTAAGTGTACATTTAAAAACAAAAAAAACTTTTTGGACTGTGAAACATCAGTCTGCTTTTTTGTGTCAGGCTCACAGCTTATACTGGGCCCACTTGCCCAGTGCCACCACTCATATCTTGTTTAATAGTAGTGTAAGTGTACATTTAAAAACAAAAAAAACTTTTTGGACTGTGAAACATCAGTCTGCTTTTTTGTGTCAGGCTCACAGCGTATACTGTGCCCACTTGCCCAGTGCCACCACTCATATCTTGTTTAATAGTAGTGTAAGTGTACATTTAAAAAAATAAAAACTTTTTGGACTGTGAAACATCAGTCTGCTTTTTTGTGTCAGGCTCACAGCGTATACTGTCCCCACTTGCCCAGTGCCACCACTCATATCTTGTTTAATAGTAGTGTAAGTGTACATTTAAAAAAATAAAAACTTTTTGGACTGTGAAACATCAGTCTGCTTTTTTGTGTCAGGCTCACAGCGTATACTGTGCCCACTTGCCCAGTGCCACCACTCATATCTTGTTTAATAGTAGTGTAAGTGTACATTTAAAAACAAAAAAAACTTTTTGGACTGTGAAACATCAGTCTGCTTTTTTGTGACAGGCTCACAGCGTATACTGTGCCCACTTGCCCAGTGCCACCACTCATATCTTGTTTAATTGTAGTGTAAGTGTACATTTAAAAAAATTAAAACTTTTTGGACTATGAAACATCAGTCTGCTTTTTTGTGTCAGGCTCACAGCGTATACTGTGCCCACTTGCCCAGTGCCACCACTCATATCTTGTTTAATAGTAGTGTAAGTGAACATTTAAAAAAAAATTACAGGCAGAGGCAGGCCACCCCGCAGGTGCCATCGTCGTTGTGGTGCTGTGATTCCCTTTGGCCCTAGAATAATGCCCAGTGTTCAGAGGCCACGTCCCATGAACTCGAAAAGTTCTGAGGAAATAGTTGACTTTTAAACACAGGACACCCAATCTTCTATAGCTTCCGCTCCGAACCTTGACGCACCATCCTCCTCCAGCTTATCTTCGGGCTCCTCTCAAGTTACCACTCGCCCGCCTGCCACCACCACCAACACTAGCACCACAGCCACTTCACTTGATCTGTCAGAGGAGTTTTTTACACATCAGTTGGAAGAAATGAGTGATGCACAACCATCATTGACAGAGGATGTAGATAACAGTGATATGTCTCAGTCAGGCAGCATTACAGACATGGACGTACGGTGTGATGATGATGATGTTGTACCCGCTGCTGCTTCCTTTGTTGATTTGTCAGATACAAGTGAAGCAGTTGATGATGACGATGTGTCCGTGGATGTCACGTGGTTGCCCGCTAGAAGAGAATAAGAACAGGGGGAAAGTTCAGATGGGGAGACAGAGAGGAGGAGGAGGAGGAGACGAGTTGGAAGCAGGGGGAGGTCGTCGCAATGAGCTAGTGGAACAGTCAGACAGCATGCATCGGCATCCGGGGTCAGCCAGACAGCACGCCAATCAACGCATGCTGTTGCCACCACCAGAATGCCGTCATCGCAGAGCTCAGCAGTGTGGCATTTTTTTGTGTGTCTGCCTCTGACAACAGCAATGCCATTTGGAACCTGTGCCAAAAGAAACTGAGTCGTGGGAAGTCCAACACCCACCTAGGTACAACTGCTTTGCGAAGGCACATGATCGCACATCACAAACGCCTACGGGATCAACACATGAGTAGAAGCAGCACACAAACTCAAAGACGCCATCCTCCTCCTGGTCCAGCATCTTCAGCCACGTCAACCACTGCTGTCCTCCTTGCCCCCTCTCAACCATCCGCCACTCCGTCTCTCTTCCGGAGCAGTTCCTGCTCATCTGCCCACAGTCAGGTGTCTGTCAAGGACATGTTTGAGCGTAAGAAGCCAATGTCACAAAGTCACCCACTTGCCCGGCGTCTGACAGCTGGCTTGTCTGAACTCTTAGCCCACCAGCTTTTACCATAAAAGCTGGTGGAGTCTGAGGCGTTCAAAAAATTTGTAGCTATTGGGACACCGGAGTGGAAGGTACCTGGCCAAAATTACTTTGCACAAAAGGCAATCCCCAACCTGTACTCGATTGTGCGAAAGCAAGTAATGGAATGTCTGGCACACAGTGTTGGGGCAAGGGTCCATATGACCACTGATAGCTGGTCTGCAAAGCATGGTCAGGGCAGGTATATCACCTACACTGCGCATTGGGTAAACCTGCTGATGGCTGCCAAGCATGGAATGCGTGGCTCTGCAGAGGAGGAGTTGGTGACACCGCCACGACTTGCAGGCAGGCCTGCTGCCACCTCCTCTACTCCTCCTACTCCATCCTCTTCCATAACCTCCTCGGCTGAGTCCTCTTCTGCTGCTGCATCTTGCTCCACATCAACGGCACCCCCCCCAGCTCCCCAGGTACTATTCCACATCCTGGATACGGCAGTGTCACGCCGTCTTGGGGTTGACTTGCCTGAAAGCAGAGAGTCACACCGGACCAGCACTCCTGTCCACCCTGAACGCACAGGTGGATCCGTGGCTGACTCCATACCAACTGGAGATCAGCAAAGTGGTTTTTGACAATGGAAGTAATTTGGTGGCGGCATTGATATTGGGCAAGTTGACACATGTGCCGTGCATGGCACATGTGTGTAATCTGATCGTACAATGCTTTGTGCATAAGTACCCAGGCTTACAGGACGTCCTGAAGCAGGCCAGGAAGGTGTGTGGCCATTTGAGGCTTTCCTACACGGCCATGGCGCACTTTTCCGATGTCCAGCGGCGAAACAACATGCCAGTGAGGCGCTTGATTTGCGACAGCCCGACACCTTGGAATTCAACACTCCTAATGTTCGACCGCCTGCTCCAACGAGAAAAAGCCGTTAACGAGTATTTGTATGACCGGGGTGCTAGGACAGCCTCTGCGGAGCTGGGAATTTTTTTGCCATGTTACTGGACGCTCATGCGCAATGCCTGTATGCTCATGCGTCCTTTTGAGGAGGTGACAAACCTAGTCAGTTGCACCGAAGGCACCATCAGCGGCATCATACCATTTGTTTTCTTCCTGGAGAGTGCTGGATCAGGCCGTAGATGAGAGTGAAGAGGAAGAGTTGTGGTCACCATCACCACCAGAAACAGCCTTATCAGCATCGCTTGCTGGACCAGCGGCAACGCTGGAAGAGGATTGTGAAGAAGAGGAGTCAGAGGAGGAATGTGGCTTTGAGGAGCAGGAGGAAGACCAACCACAACAGGCATCCCAGGGTGCTCGTTGTCACCTATCTGGTACCCGGTGTTGTACATGGCTGGGGGGAAGAAGATACCTTCAGTGAGATCACTGAGGACGAGCAACAGGACATGAGTAGCTCGGCATCCAACCTTGTGCAAATGGGGTCTTTCATGCTGTCGTGCCTGTTGAGTGACCCTCATATAAAAAAGCTGAAGGAGAATGACCTGTACTGGGTGTCCACGCTACTAGACCCCCGGTATAAGCATAAAGTGCCTGAAATATTACCGAATTACCGCAAGTCGGAAAGGATGCAGCAATTCCAAAATAGATTAAAAAGTATGCTTTACACAGCGTATAAGGGTGATGTCACAGCACAACAGGAATCTAACAGGGGAAGAGGTGAAAGTAATCCTCCGACTCTTACAACCACGCCAGCAAGGACAGGATGCTTTACAGACGTGTTGTTGATGGAGGACATGCAGAGCTTTTTAACTCGTATGCATCGCCACAGCCCTTCGGGGTCCACCCTCATAGAACGACTCGACCGACAGGTAGAAGACTACCTCGCCTTAACTGCAGATCTCGACACTCTGAGGAGCGATGAACCCCTTGACTACTGGGTGTGCAGGCTTGACCTGTGGCCTGAGCTATCCCAATTTGCAATAGAACTTCTGGCCTGCCCCGCTTCAAGTGTCCTGTCAGAAAGGACCTTCAGTGCAGCAGGAGGTATTGTCACTGAGAAGAGAAGTCGCTTAGGTCAAAAAAGTCTAGATTACCTCACCTTTATTAAGATGAATGAGGGATGGATCCCGAAGGGACTGACATTGGGCGATACATTCGAGTAAAAAAGGCCTGATGAGATGAGCTGCCTTGGGCTAAAAATGGTCCACACGCTGCTGTATTTTATCTTCGAATGCCGGATGACTAGCGTGACTTATCCGCCACCAACTAGGGTTCAAGCCGCAATGTTTTAGGGCACTTTCTGCCTGGGAAACAAACATCAATTTTTCTGGCCGCTGCTACAGCAGAGGCTGCAACAATACCTAATTTTTCAGGTGTGTGTACATGCCAAATTTTTCTGGCCTCTGGTGCTGCACTGTGGCTTCAAAACCAAACCAAAAAAAAGGCACGTAACAGGGATTAAACTGATAGGAATAGTACTACTTAACACACCACTCCTATCTGGTGGCACATTAGATTGCACGCGCAGTGCCCCAAATTTGAAGTAGGAGGACCGACTATGCATCTTTTTCCATCTCCCGGTTCCTAAAATCCATGCCATATACACGTCCCCTGGCGCAGCAACTGCTTCTGGGAACCTTACCATGGGTCCCAGACTGCACGTCTTGTAATTCTCTGTCTGGGAAATTATCTATCTATCAAATCTATCTATTTATCTATCAAATCTATCTATCTATCTATCGTATCTATCAAATGTATCTATTGCATCTATTGATCTATCTATATAATCTATGTATCTATCTATCTATCTATCTATCTATCTATCAAATCTATCTATCTCGTGGCCGGACTGTTATCTGAAAGCCACTTGTGTTTCGGCCAAATGTTTGTCTGCCAAATGTCCGTTGGCTAAAAGTCCAGCCACGATTGCAAGCGCAGTGCCCCAATTTTGAAGTTGGAGGACCGACCAAGCATCTTTTTCCATCTCCCAGTTCCTAAAATCCATGCCATATACACGTCCCCTGATAGGGGACGTAACAGGGATTAAACTGATAAGAATAGTACTACTTAACACACCACTCCTATCTGGTGGCACAGTAGACAGCATGCGCAGTGCCCCAAATTTGAATTCGGAGGACCGACCAAGCATCTTTTTCCATCTCCCGGTTCCTAAAATCCATGCCATATACACGTCCCCTGATAGGGGACGTAACAGGGATTAAACTGATAAGAATAGTACTACTTAACACACCACTCATATCTGGTGGCACAGTAGATTGCACGCGCAGTGCCCCAAATTTGAAGTAGGAGGACCGACCAAGCATATTTTTTCCATCTCCCGGTTCCTAAAATCCATGCCATATACATGTCCCCTGATAGGGGACGTAACAGGGATTAAACTGATAAGAATAGTACTACTTAACACACCACTCATATCTGGTGGCACAGTAGATTGCACGCGCAGTGCCCCAAATTTGAAGTAGGAGGACCGGCCAAGCATCTTTTTCCATCTCCCGGTTCCTAAAATCCATGCCATATACACGTCCCCTGATAGGGGACGTAACAGGGATTAAACTAATAAGAATAGTACTACTTAACACACCACTCATATCTGGTGGCACAGTAGAATGCACGCGCAGTGCCCCAAATTTGAAGTAGGAGGACCGACTATGCATCTTTTTCCATCTCCCGGTTCCTAAAATCCATGCCATATACACGTCCCCTGGCGCAGCAACTGCCTCTGGGAACCTTACCATGGGTCCCAGACCGCACGTCTTGTAATTCTCTGTCTGGGAAATTATCTATCTATCTATCAAATCTATCTATTTATCTATCAAATCTATCTATCTATCTATCTATCGTATCTATCAAATGTATCTATTGCATCTATTGATCTATCTATCTAATCTATGTATCTATCTATCTATCTATCAAATCTATCTATCTCGTGGCCGGACTGTTATCTGAAAGCCACTTGTGTTTCGGCCAAATGTCCGTCTGCCAAATGTCTGTTGGCTAAAAGTCCGGCCACGATTGCAAGCGCAGTGCCCCAAATTTGAAGTTGGAGGACCGACCAAGCATCTTTTTCCATCTCCCGGTTCCTAAAATCCATGCCATATACACGTCCCCTGATAGGGGACGTAACAGGGATTAAACTGATAAGAATAGTACTACTTAACACACCACTCCTATCTGGTGGCACAGTAGATTACACGCGCAGTGCCCCAAATTTGAATTCGGAGGACCGACCAGCATCTTTTTCCATCTCCCGGTTCCTAAAATCCATGCCATATACACGTTCCCTGATAGGGGACGTAACAGGGATTAAACTGATAAGAATAGTACTACTTAACACACCACTCCTATCTGGTGGCACAGTAGATTGCACGCGCAGTGCCCCAAATTTGAAGTAGGAGGACCGACCAAGCATCTTTTTCCATCTCCCGGTTCCTAAAATCCATGCCATATACACGTCCCCTGATAGGGGACGTAACAGGGATTAAACTGATAAGAATAGTACTACTTAACACACCACTCATATCTGGTGGCACAGTAGATTGCACGCGCAGTGCCCCAAATTTGAAGTAAGAGGACCGACCAAGCATATTTTTCCATCTCCCGGTTCCTAAAATCCATGCCATATACATGTCCCCTGGCGCCGCAACTGCCTCTGGGAACCTTACCATGGGTCACAGACCGCACGTCTTGTATTTCTCTGTCTGGGTAATTATCTATCTATCAAATTTATCTATTTATCTATCAAATCTATCTATCTATCGTATCTATCAAATGTATCTATTGCATCTATTGATCTATCTATCTAATCTATGTATCTATCTATCTATCAAATCTATCTATCTCGTGGCCGGACTGTTATCTGACATCCACTTGTGTTTCGTCCAAATGTCCGTCAGCCAAATGTCCGTCGGCCAAATGTCCGTCTGCCAAATGTCCGTCGGCTAAAAGTCCGGCCACGATTGCACGCGCAGTGCCCCAAATTTGAAGTAGGAGGACCGACCAAGCATCTTTTTCCATCTCCCGGTTCCTAAAATCGATGCCATATACACGTCCCCTGATAGGGGACGTAACAGGGATTAAACTGATAGGAATAGTACTACTTAACACACCTTATAATAACGCAGAGTGAG
>NC_069505.1:582744376-582811876 GCF_027579735.1 Bombina bombina
ATGGGATTTACCTTGGAAGAAGTGAACGGTACAGCCTCTACCGCCAAGACTCCAACCGCAAAAAAAAGTCAGTAGTTAAGAGTTTTATGGGCTAACGCCAGAACATAAAGCTCTTAACTACAGTGCTATAAAGTACACTAAAACCCATAAACTACCTATGAACCCCTAAACCGAGCCCCCTCAATCGCAAACCCTATAATAAAATGTTTTAACCCCTAATCTTCCGACCGGACATCGCCGCCACCTACATTATCCCTATGAACCCCTAATCTGCTGCCCCTAACATCGCCGACACCTCTATTATATTTATTACCCCCTAATCTGCCCCCCCAAACCTACACTTATTAACCCCTAATCTGCCGACCGGACATCACCGCCACTATAATAAATGTATTAACCCCTAATCCGCAGCACTCCTGCCTCGCAAACACTATAATAAATTGTATTAACCCCTAATCTACCCTCCCTAACATCTCCGCCACCTACCTACAATTATTAACCCCTAATCTCCCGCCCCCAACGTCGCCGCTACTATAATAAAGTTATTAATTCCTAAACCTAAGTCTAACCCTAACCCTAACACCCACCTAACTTAAATATAATTTAAAGAAATCTAAATAAATTTACTATATTTATATAAATTATTCCTATTTAAAACTAAATACTTAACTATAAAATAAACCCTAAAATAGCTACAATATAATTAATAATTACATTGTAGCTATTTTAGGATTTATATTTATTTTACAGGCAACTTTGTATTTATTTTAACCAGGTACAATAGTTATTAAATAGTTAATAACTATTTAATAGCTACCTAGTTAAAATAATTACAAAATTACCTGTAAAATAAATCCTAACCTAAGTTACAAATACACCTAACACTACACTATCAATAAATTAATTAAATAAATTACCTACAATTATCTAAACAAAAATACAATTAAATAAACTAAACTATAATACAAAAAACAAACAAACACTAAATTACAAAAAATAAAAAAATCTTACAAGAATTTCAATCTAATTGCGCATAATCTAAACCCCCTAATAAAATAAAAAGCCCCCCAAAATAATAAAATGCCCTACCCTATACTAAATTACAAAGTAATCAGCTCTTTTACCAGCCCTTAAAAGGGCTTTTTATGGGGCATTGCCCCAAAGTAATCAGCTCTTTTACCTGTAAAAAAAAAATACAAGACCCCCCCAACATTACAACACACCACCCACACACCCCTACTGTAAAACCCACCCGATCCCCCCTTAAAAAAACTAACACTACCCCCCTGAAGATCACCCTACCTTGAGTCGTCTTCAGCCAGCCGGCCACCGATGTGACAGAAGAGGACATCCGGAGCAGCAGAAGTCTTGATCCGATCGGGGCAGAAGAGGTCCTCCAAGCGGCAGATGTCTTCATCCAAGCGGCATCTTCTATCTTCAATCAACCGGAGCGGAGCCATCATGAATCCATCCGACGTGGAGCCATCCTCTTCTTACGATGTCCTAAGGCCGAATGAAGGTTCCTTTAAATGACGTCATCCAAGATGGCGTCCCTCGAATTCCGATTGGCTGATAGGATTCTATCAGCCAATCGGAATTAAGGTAGGTAAAATCCGATTGGTTGATTTAATCAGCCAATCGGATTGAAGTTCAATCCGATTGGCCGATTGGATCAGCCAATAGAATGCAAGTTCAATTCTATTGGCTGATCCAATCAGCCAATCGGATTGAACTTCAATCCGATTGGCTGATTAAATCAACCAATCAGATTTTTCCTACCTTAATTCCGATTAGCTGATAGAATCCTATCAGCCAATCGGAATTCGATGGACGCCATCTTGGATGACGTCATTTAAAGGAACCTTCATTCGGCCTTAGGACATCGTAAGAAGAGGATGGCTCCACATTGGATGGATTCAAGATGGCTCCGCTCCGGTTGATTGAGATAGAAGATGCCGCTTGGATGAAGACATCTGCCGCTTGGAGGACCTCTTCTGCCCCGATCAGATCAAGACTTCTGCCGCTCCGGATGTCCTCTTCTGTCCCATCGGTGGCCGGCTGGCTGAAGACGACTCAAGGTAGGGTGATCTTCAGGGGGCTAGTGTTAGGTGTTTTTAAGGGGGGATCAGGTGGGTTTTAGAGTAGGGGTGTGGTGGGTTGTAATGTTGGGGGGGGGGGTCTTGTCTTTTTTTTTACAGTTGAAACTGATCTGATGAAACTGCCAGGAGCTAGCGGCCGAGAAACGCGTTATTAGCTCAAATAAACCACTTTTATATCCTAATTGGATTGTTTTTAAACCTTTTTATATTCTGCTCTAATCACCCTCTCCTTGACCATACAAAACTTGAATACCCTGAGTTGTTCTACCTAAAACATGGCTACTTGAACATTACGGAGAGACTTCGTCCTGTTTGGTATCCTATCATAGGATCTCTACTCCCAGCTCTTTTGCCGCAAATACATCTGCTAGTCTTGGATTAAAAACCGGAGCTCTGCTGTGAGGACCTGACTCCTGTGGACCACGGCTTCACGACAACTGAGATTTCCTCTGTGGGTTCCTGATAGCCAGATCCACTGCACACCTTACCGCACTGATCCTCAGCGTACTGACTGCTGTTTAAATGTCAGCCTGCCGGCTTGCACTGAACAGCCAATAGAATGCGAGCTCAATCTGATTGGCTGATTGGATCAGCCAATCGGATTGAACTTGAATCTGATTGGCTGATTCCATCAGCCAATCAGAATTTTCCTACCTTAATTTCCGATTGGCTGATAGAATCCTATTAGCCAATAGGAATTCGAGGGACGCCATCTTGGATGACGTCCCTTAAAGGAACCGTCATTCGTCGGGAAGTCGTCGGCCAGGATGGATGTTCTGCGACGGCGGGATGAAGATGGATCCGGAAGAAAGAAGATTGAAGATGCCGCTTGATAGAATACTTCAGCCGGATGATGGATCTCTTCAGCCCCAGCTGGGATCAAGACTTCAGTCGGATGATGGACCTCTTCAGCCCCGGATCGGATGAAGACTTCGGTCCCTCTTCTGGACGGATTGGTGATACCCGGCGTGGTGAAGACAAGGTAGGAAGATCTTCAGGGGCTTAGTGTTAGGTTTATTTAAGGGGGGGTTTGGGTTAGATTATGGGTATGTGGGTGGTGGGTTGTAATGTTGGGGGGGGGATTGTATGTTTTTTTTACAGGCAAAAGAGCAGAATTCTTTGGGGCATGCCCCGCAAAAGGCCCATTTCAGGGCTGGTTAGGTAAAAGAGCTTTTCAATTTTTATTTTAGGGTAGGGCATTTTTTTATTTTGGGGGGCTTTGTTATTTTATTAGGGGGCTTAGAGTAGGTGTAATTAGCTTAAAATTGTTGTAATCTTTTTATAATGTTTGTAAATTATTTTTTTATTTTTTGTAACTTAGTTCTTTTTTATTTTTTGTACTTTAGTTAGTTTATTTAATTGTATTTATTTGTAGGTATTTGTATTTAATTTATTTATTGATAGTGTAGTGTTAGGTTTAATTGTAGATAATTGTAGGTATTGTATTTAATTAATTTATTGATAGTGTAGTGTTAGGTTTAATTGTAACTTAGGTTAGGATTTTACAGGTAATTTTGTAATTATTTTAACTAGGTAGCTATTAAACAGTAAATATCTATTTAATAGCTATTGTACCTAGTTAAAATAAATACAAAGTTGCCTGTAAAATAAATATAAATTCTAAAATAGCTACAATATAATTATTATTTATATTGTAGCTATATTAGAGTTTATTTTACAGGTAAGTATTTAGCTTTAAATAGGAATAATTTATTTAATAAGAAATAATTTATTTTGTTAGATAAAAATTATATTTAACTTAAGGGGGTGTTAGTGTTATGGTTAGACTTAGCTTTAGGGGTTAATAAATTTATTAGAGTAGCGGCGAGGTCCGGTCGGCAGATTAGGGGTTAATACTTGAAGTTAGGTGTCGGTGATGTTAGGGAGGGCAGATTAGGGGTTAATACTATTTATTATAGGGTTATTGAGGCGGGAGTGAGGCGGATTAGGGGTTAATAACTTTATTATAGTAGCGGTGAGGTACGGTCGGCAGATTAGGGGTTAATAAGTGTAGGTAGGTGACGGCGACGTTGGGGGCGGCAGATTAGGGGTTAATAAATATAATATAGGGGTGGGCGGTGTTAGGGGCAGCAGATTAGGGGTACATAGGGATAATGTAGGTTGCGGCGGTGTGCGGTCGGCAGATTAGGGGTTAAATTTTTTTATTATAGTGGCGGTGATGTGGGCGGGCCTTGGTTTAGGGGTACATAGGTAGTTTATGGGTGTTAGTGTACTTTAGAGCACAGTAGTTAAGAGCTTTATGAACCGGCATTAGCCCAGAAAGCTCTTAACTCCTGACTTTTCTCTGCGGCTGGAGTCTTGTTGTTAGATTTCTAACGCTCACTTCAGCCAAGACTCTAAATACCAGCGTTAGAAAGATCCCATTGAAAAGATAGGATACGCAAATGGCGTAGGGGGATCTGCGGTATGGAAAAGTTGCGGATGCAAAGTGAGCGTTAGACCCTTTCCTGACTGACTCTAAATACGAGCAGGCAGCCAAAACCAGCGTTAGGAGCCCCTAACGCTGGTTTTGAAGGCTAACGCAGAACTCTAAATCTAGGCGATTGTTTTTTGGGGGATAATCCTATTTAGCATCACTAGACACATTCCCTATTCCCAGGTCTATTTGGATACACCTTCCTTTCACTTTTGCCTTTTAGTTCCAACATATCAATTTAGAGAAATGATTCTTTATGTATTTTACTCCCTAAAAAATCTTCAATTTGTCTTCTCACATCATGTTTTTTGACACACCGTAGGCGCACCTTATATTTATACTTTTTTGTATAAAATTTTTCAATTTTAAATAGTTATTAACTATTTAATAGCTACTGTACCTAGTTAAAATAAATACAAAGTTGCCTGTAAAATAAATATAAATCCTAAAATAGCTACAATGTAACTATTAGTTATATTGAAGCTATATAAGGGTTTATTTTCTAGGTAAGTATTTAGTTTTAAATAGGATTAATTTATTTAATGATAGTAATTTTAGTTTGTTTAATTTAAATTATATTTAACTTAGGGGGGTGTTAGGGTTAGACTTAGGTTTAGGAGTTAATAACTTTATTATAGTAGCGGCGATGTTGGGGGCGGGAGATTAGGGGTTAATAATTGTAGGTAGGTGGCAGCGATGTTAGGGAGGGCAGATTAGGGGTTAATAAAATTTATTTTAGTGTTTGCGAGGCGGGAGTGCTGCGGTTTAGGGGTTAAAACATTTATTATAGTGGCGGTGATGTCCAGTCGGCAGATTAGGGGTTAATAAGTATAGGTAGGTGGCGGCGACATTGGGGGGGGGGGCGGAATAGGGGGTAATAAATATAATATAGGTGTCGGCGATGTTAGGGGCAGCAGATTAGGGGTTCATAGGGATAATGTAGGTTGCGGCGGTGTCCGGATCGGCAGATTAGGGGTTAATAGTATAATGCAGGTGTCAGCGATAGCGGGGGCGGCAGATTAGGGGTTAATAAGTGTAAGGTTAGGGGTGTTTAGACTCAGGGGTTCATGTTAGGATGTTAGTTGTAGACTTAGAAAGTGTTTCCCCATAGGAAACAATGGGGCTGCGTTAGGAGCTGAACGTTGCTTTTATGCAGGTGTTAGGTTTTTTTTCAGCCAGCTCAGGCCCATTGTTTCCTATGGGGAAATCGTGCACAAGCATGTTTTTCCAGCTTACTGCTACCGTAAGCAACACTGGTATTGAGGGTTGAAGTGGAGCTAAATTTGGTTCAACGCTCACTTTTCTGAGGCTAACGCAGCCATTCAGACAACTCGTAATACCAGCGTTGTCTTAAGGGTACGCTGGAAAAAAAAGGCTCGTTAGCACTGCACCGACAAAACTCCAAATCTAGGCGTTAGTGTGTGCATATTTGTGTTGTGTATGTGCGTGAGCTTGTATGCTTGTGTACATGTGTGTAGTGTGTATCTTTGTGTTTGTGTATATGTGTATGTTTGTGCATATGTGTGTATGTTTATGTGTCTGTTTATTTATATGTGTATGTTGTGTATGTGTGGGCGTGTGTTAGTGTGTGTATGAATGTGTATGCATGTGTGAATGTTTGTGTGTGTGTAAATGTTTGTGCAGTGTATGTGTGACTGTGTACATATGTATGAATAAACCTGAATATTTAAATAAGAAACCGACCAATCGTTACAGAATTATGGGTTATGATCGAGCTAATTGGTTTGATTCTCAGCAAAATTTAAGATTTTATACTTTATGGTTCAATTAAACTTAAAAATTATAAAGCAGAAAAGAGAACAATTACTATTTTTGTATGTGTGTTGTATGAGACAACAATCCTTCATGCAGTAAGTACATTAGGTAGGTGATTGGCATATAAATAGCAAACACCTACTAATGAAAAGGGTCCGATACCCCATACTAGGAAAAGGGGGTACCTCCTTTTTATTTTTTTGTTTAGAGACTCAAGTCCAGATAGGCTCTGCTAAATAAGGCAATGGTGGATGGATTTTGGCTATTGAAAAAACAACAACTGTCCCTTTAGGGGGTTTAAATACTCATTATTTACAGATTTTTATATCATAGTTCCATCATTTATAACTGATTTTGTATGTGTGGGTAGGGGGCAAAAAAATGCTTATGAGCAGCTTTGAATGGCATATTACCCTTCACTGGAAGGGTTTGGTCTAGTTCTCTAGTTATGTGCTAACTATGTATAGATCATTTTCTTAATGATTAGACAACATTTTTTGAGTCAGAATAAAGGGAAGGGCTCTAAAAATGGTGTCTTTATCTCAGACAAAAATAAATTCAGATCATTATGAGACCACTTAAAATTGTAAAATCTCCTCTTTCAAATGATGGATCAAATGACCCTCTAGAGATCACATGATGTAAAAATGGCAGTTGCTTATTTTGAAAGATAATTGCCTTTGAGTAAAAATGTTTGTAGGGTTTGAAATATTATCATTATTTTAATTTATTTGTATAGGGATCTCCAATGAGTCATATATTTTCTGTACTAGAATATGCTACAGGGCTGATTCTCATAAATCGTTACACAGGAATCTTCTAGGAGCAGGGCTCTCTTCTTGGTAAATTTTAGCCATTAGATCCTATTCCATCTCCCAGACTTTCAAGTATGTTTCACAATTCATAGCTTCTTTCAATCATTGTTTCTTATCTTTACTACAAACCTCAACAAATAGCAACTGATACAACACTATACAGCATATAGTAAATAGAGTCAACTTGCACAATGCCTATCCCCTCCCTCCTGCTGCAGTAAAAAAGACATTCATGGAACATGAAACACATTTTTTTCTTTCAGGATTAGACTAGAACATACATTTTTTTACCACTTTGGGCTATATTACAAATGGCGTGGTAACTGATTGCGCATAAGCGAAAAGGGGTTTATCGTGGAGTTTTTCGTTTTTATTACAAGTTGAAAGTAAACGCAATTGCTTGAGGGCAATTGAAGTTAATGCACGTCAGGTTAGCGTGATTGCAGAGTTCTGGTTAACTGTTTGGTGAAACAAAAAAGTCTCACAAAACGCATCAAAAATACATTACGAAGTACACTTACACTCATAATAACACCATCTAAAAATATAACAAAACATATTGCGCACAAATTTATAAGGGCTCAAAGATATGAGGTCTCAGGTGTTAGAAAAGAAACAGACAAAACTCTTTAACATAGAGATACATAGATTTTCATGTCTAAAGATGTATATGTATCTATATAAATATGTTTATGTGTGTGTACATATGTATTTATATGTGTATATATGTATTTACAGACATATATAGACATATATAAACACATATATACATATTTACACATATATAGACCTCTCTCTCTCTCTCTATCTATCTATCTATCTATCTATCATCTATCTATCTATCTATCTATCTATCTATCTATCTATCTATATATACCTCCAACAAAAGCAGGCACTCACCAGGTTTGAAGTGGCAAGTGAGAGTGACGTTTCGGGGTTTGAGTCTGAGGACAGGGGTAAAACCCCAAAACGTCACTCTGTTGGAATAAAGTTTTTTGCACTTCAAACCCGGTGAGTGCATAGCTCTGTGTGTGTATGTGTCTGTGATTTTGTACGTCTGTATGCAAGTGTTTTGCAAGCCTTGGTGGACGTTTACTTTGAAAATACTATGAAAAACAAAATCACGTTATGGGCAAAAAAAGCCTAAAACCTTGGGGTGCAGCAGAATTTTGAGTGTCTAGGGCAGCACAAGACCTAAATACGCCACTGATATAAGTATATTGGAGCCCTCTCAGTAAAGTAGATAGAAACATGTAAAATCATATTTATGCAATATTCATACTTAATAACGTGTTATACTGTGTATTTACTGTAAATATTTCATATTCCAGTGTTTTCACATAGCAGAATATGTTCTATGTATTTATAAATAGATATTTCTATATATCTGTATATATCTATACCTTTTTTTTTAGGTACATATATATATATTGTACCAAAATACCATCAGATATATGTAGAAATATGTATTTATGAATAACTAGAACATATTCTGCTATGTGAAGAACATTGGAATTTGAAATATTCATATTGTCATGTCGGGTTAGTGCACATGAGAATATGCGATCGGGTTAGCCCGTGAGTAGGGTGTCTTTTGTAGCGAGTAGGGTAAGTTTTTTCCAACTTTTTTTTGCTCCCTTGACTTCCATGGGGAAATACGTTATTCTAAGATCAGCTTTTTACAAGTGTTGGGTTAGTGGGCGAGCGAAAACAGTTTACTTTTAACTTGTAATACAAGCACAATCGATCTTTTTGGCGGACATTATGCGCTACATCGTATCATGCCTGTTTGCACTTACATAAATCGGCCCCTAAAACACTTATTTTGTCACTATTTAAACAACTAATAAAACTTTATAAATACATAAACATGTTCTTCTCAGACTAATCTTTTCTTTGAATGCATCATTCTATCTAGCATTTATTTAGTGTTTAATGTCCCCTTAAGCTATGAGCAGAGGTTAGTCAAACTGGGTCTGTTTTCTCTAGAAAAAAGCACTTGAGAGGTTACATGATTACTTTATATAAATATATTCAAGGCCAATATACATAGATGGCAGAAGCTCTGTTTATTCCAAGAAAATTGTTTGTGACAAGAGGTCACAATTTAAGGCTGGAGGAAAGGAGATTTAATCTCCTGCAATGGAAATGTTTTTTCACTGTAAGAGCAAAAAATTGTGGAACTCATTACCAAAGGAGGTAGTGAATGCCAATACCTTAGATACATTTAAAAATAGTTTAGATACATTCGTTAAATGGGTTACCTTTTTAATGAGATAAATTTAAGCCCAACTGGAGCTTTTATTGTAAGTTTATTAAGATTTGTGTAGGTTAAACTAGATGGACTTCTGTCTTTTTTCAACCTCATCTACTATGTATGTTAGTGACTGCACTGTTATGATAATCAGACATTTTCATTATAAACCTAGCTATATACTTAATAAGTGCCAGTCCTGTTAGATCTAATCACAATTTAAATTTAGATACTTAAATAAATATTTACTGGGCCATCTTTCTCTTATAAAATTCCACAGCTAAAAGGACTTAATAAATCCCCAGAGAGCATTTTCAGAATTATTAAAGGGTAAACCAAAATGCTTTTGTATTTAACACTGTTTTCAAATTGTCTTCATTCTCATGGTATCCTTTGTTGAATGAGCAGCAATGCACTCCTGGGAGATAGCTGAAAACTTCTGGTGAGCCAATAATACGAGGAATATGTGTGCAGCCACCAATCACCAGTTAGCATGACCCATTCTTGCCATGCAGCGGGATCGCTGATCGTAGGTGGTTGTGACGTGGGTGATGCTCCCAAAACTGCATAGGAGTACTGGTGATGTCACAAAGGATGCAGGATTAGAAAGTGACAGGCAGTGAAATGAGTTGGGTGGAAGTGGGATTTAGGTTGCTTATAACCCTCAATATCATACCCATCATTTGAAAGAGGATTGTCTGCTCTTTCAAATGGCCCCAAAACATCTATAAAAGAATAAAAACACAACGCATGGGGTTTTTGTACAGAATAGGACTTTATACGCTGAATAAAAACAATCTGATAGATTTAAAAAACCCGTAAAGGGACATGAAACTCCAAAATTGTCTTTTATGATTTAGGTAGAACATTCAATTTTAAACAATTTTCTAATTTACTTCTATTATTTAATTTGCTTCCTTCTCTTGTTATCCTTTGCTGAAAGGTTTATCTAGGAAAGCTCAGGAGCAGCGAAGAACCTAGGTTCTAGCTTCTGATTGGTGGCTGCATAAATATACTGATTGTCATTGGCTCACTCATGTGTTCAGTTAGAAACCAGTAGTGCATTGCTGCTCCTTCAACAAATGATACCAAGAGAATGAAGCAAATTTGATAATAGAAGTAAACTGGAAAGTTGTTAAAAATGGTATATTCTACCTATATCATGAAAGAAAAAGTTTGGGTTTCGTGACCCTTTAATAAAGTTTATTTTATAGTTGACTAGTCCATCTCTTAAATTCAAATAATAATTTTGTCTATATGGCCCGGTGATTACTGTGGTAACCTTTTTATGTCATTTAGGTTGGAAAATAGGGGACTTTATAATTCTGAGATCTGGAAATACATAAGGCAGCCATACCAAGGCTAATCCTGCCACATATATGTCCCTAATTGTCTTCTGCAGTTAGCAGCCTCACAACTATGCAATTTATACAAGCATAATGACCAGAGCTTCTGCACAATGGCTCCTCCAATCAAAGCAAGTTGTGGAGGGTGTCTATTAAAAACAGTCAGCTAGATTACAAGTTATGGCGTTATGGCTGTTCGCTAATTTCGTGTACGTTATTTTCATCCTTCACCTCCCTATAGCGCTGCTATTACAGGTTTGCAAAAAGCAGGCTTGCGCTGGCGATATGGTGGCGTTGAGCTCCATGTTTCACCCAAATACAAGTGCTGCTTTGACGTGCTCGTGCACGATTTCCCCATAGACAGAGAGCCGGTAATAAAAAAGCCTAATACCTGCGATCGCGGAAACAAAAGCTCCGTAATGCAGCCCCATTGATGTCTATAGGGAAAGAAAAAGTTATGTTTAAACCTAACACCCTAACATAAAAACCACGTCTAAACACCCCTAATCTGCCGCCCCCGACATCGCCGCAACCTACATTACAGTTATTAACACTTAATCTGCCGCCCTTAACATCTCTGCAACCTACATTACGGTTATTAACCACTAATCTGCCGCCCTTAACATCGCTGCCACTATACTAAAGTTATTAACCCCTAAACCTCTGGCCTCCAACTTCTGCCCGCTTGGATGAAGACTTCTGCCACCTGGATGAGGATGGATGTCCGGTCTTCGAAAACTGTAAGTGGATCGTCGGGGGTTAGTGTTAGGTTTTTTAAGGGTTTATTGGGTGGGTTTTATTTTTAGCTGAGGGTTTGAGCAGTAAAAGAGCTAAATGCCTTTTTAAGGGCAATGTCCATCCAAATGTCCTTTGCAGGGCAATGGTTAGCTTAGGTTTATTTAGATAGGTTTTTATTTGGGGGGTTTGGTTGTGTGGGTGGTGGGTTTTACTGTTGGGGGGTTGTTTGTATTTTTTTTTACAGGTAAAAGATCTGATTTCTTTTGGGCAATGCCCCGCAAAAAGCCCTTTTAAGGGCCAGTGGAACTTTAGTATAGGCTAGGGATTTTTTATTTTGGGGGGGGGGATTTTTTATTTTGATAGGGCTTTTAGATTAGGAGTAATTCGTTTTTATTTTTGATAATTTCGTTTTTTATTTTGTGTAATTTAGTGTTTATTTTTTTTGTAATTTAGATAATTGTATTTGATAAATTTAATTTATTTCATTTTATTGTAATGTTAGGTTTTAGTGTAATGCAGGTTAGGTTTTATTTTACAGGTAACTTTGTATTTATTTTAACTAGGTAGCTAATAAATAGTTAATAACTATTTACTAACTAGTCTACCTAGTTAAAATAAATACAATCTTAGCTGTGAAATAAAAATAAAACCTAAGATAGCTACGTTGTAACTATTAGTTATTTTCTAGCTAGCTTAGGTTTTTTTTACAGGTAAGTTTGTATTTAGTTTTAAATAGGAATTATTTAGGTAATAATTATTATCAGGTAGTAATTTAGATTTATTTTAATTATATTTAAGTTAGGGGGTGTTAGGGTTAGGGTTATGCTTAGGGTTACGTTAGGGTTAGGTTTATGGGTTAATATATTTATGTGTTGATGTGGGAGGCTAGAGGTTTAGGGGTTAATAGTTTAGTTTAGTATATTTCTTGATGGGGGCTTGCTGTTTAGTGGTTAATAGCTTTATTATAGTGGCGATGGGGGCGGATGGTAGATTAGGGGTTAATATAATTTAAATAGTGTTTTCTATGCGGGAGGGTGGCGGTTTAGGGGTTAATAATTTTATTATAGTGACTACGATGTCGGGGAGTGGTGGAATAGGGGTTAATACATTTAATAGATGTCCAGAGTGGCAGATTAGGGGTTAATAATTTTATTTTAGTGTTTGCGATGAGGGAGGGCCTCGGCTTAGGGGTTAATAGGTAATTTATGGGTGTTAGTGCACTTTGTGACAGTTTAGTTATGAGTTTTATGTTACAGCTTTGTCTGGGTACCCGGAGTCTGCTACAGGGTGGGACCCTGAGTACTGGTGCTGTCGGGCATCAGGGGTGGCTACAGGCTGTGGTCACTTTCCAGCTACATAGCTGTAGTCAGCAGGGAGGAAGAACGACCCCTTTGGTGGAGCTACTTAGTCGGGGTAGCCGGGGTATCCGTCACATTGGTTGGCAGTGGTGGGATCTGCTTCTTCCACACAATTCCTGCTGACACAGAAGGGCCACAGTAGTTGGTAACTATGGAAGTCGAGTACCTAAGGAGAGTAAAGGAGGCACTGACCCAGCTGGACGGTCCTGGTTCTGAACTGGACCAGCTGAGCTGCAGGAGCATCCTCCGCCGGCAACTATGGAGGGAGGGGCTTCAACAAGAAAAGGATTGTGATGGAAAGGTCCTTTCCCCAGATTTTGAGAGGTACTGAGTCCGGTGGGACTTGCGAGTGATTTTCCTGGGAGAGCAGCCCATGGAGGAATGGCTATCAGATCTAGATTGACTGGTCCGGGCAGAGATGTGGGTGGAGGACGGCTACCGGGACCTCTGATGGCTCACTATGCAAGCACGGCCATGGCTGGAGGATTGCTCCCCCACAGAGGGCTTTGGCTTTGGTGGCCCTGGGTTACTATTGGAAAAGTTGACAGAAGACCCAGAATTTGGGAGCGGGGTGAAACTGAGAGTAACTAACATTGGGAGAGTAACGAACATTGGCATCTCCCAAGAGCAGCTGTTGGATCTCTCGGGGGTACCCTGGCTGGTATCCGATATGGTATCACTTATTGTCCAAGAATGGGAACTGGAAAAGGCATACAAGAGGCTGCTAGACCAAGTTCTGCAGCATGCCACGGAGTCTGCACGGAGCTGTGGTGCAGTACTCTGGGAATCATGGAGGTTGGCCTCAGATGAGTGGCAACAGAGCATAAGAGATGACGAGCTGCTAGATACAGATCAGCAGCCTGGCCCCGAGCTTAAAGACTTGGACAAGGGAGCCACCCCAACAGAAGCACTGGCAACAGGGCAGAGAGCCACCGGCCTCTGCCCAGCACCTGTAACAGCTCCAGGAAACCAGGGAGAGGAGGAAGTCGTCCTCCCTCCCCTTACAGAGAACCCCTTGCTGGGAGAGATGGATGTCGATAACTCTTCCCAGCAGCAGAACCCCTTAACGGGAGAAAAGACAGTCGGTCTCTCTCCCCAGTGGCAGAGCCAGGAGCAGGGAGAGGAGACAGGCTCGGAAACTGGCACTAGCTTTGTTTTGCCGGTACTAAACAGAGTGTCACAGAGAGAGGCAGTGTGGCCATGGAACTTAAGGACACTGGAACTTGTGGGACATCAATTGTTTGGGAGCTGGCCTTAGCAAACTTGTTTGGGACTTTGCCTTATGTGACTATCCCTGCACCCAGGTTAAAAGAATACAAAAGTCCATCAAGTTCAACCTAAACAGAACCTACATGATTTACAAAAAGAAGCTTCCATGTAAGCTTAAAATTAATATTATTAAAACTGACCTATTTAACACAAGCAATCATCCCTGACTTCTGTTTCTAGCCAGAAATGTATGTAAGCAATTTTTAAATGTATCTAAGGTATTGGCATTTACTACCTCCTTAGGTAATGAGTTCCACAATTTGATTGCTCTTTCAGCAAAGATTAAGTTGTTGCAGATTAAATCTCCTCTCCTCTAGCCTGAAATTGTTACCTCTTATCACAAATAATGGCATTTTCAGCGTTAAAACAGCACCGCAGCCATTACAAGTCTTGTCGGTATAGCTGTACCGCAAGCCTTTTAGCCTGTAACGCAACGTCAGTCCCGCACTCATAAAAATTATGTTTTTTCATGGGATTCCCATAGTGCTGCCATTACAAGTTTTGCGATGCAGCTAAAAATACTGTGTTACAGCCTAAAACAACACGATCCATAACGCCATCTAAAAGCAGTAGTTATGAGTTTTACGCTACAAAACTGTTACATAAAACTTATAACTAAACTGCTACAAAGTACACTAAACACCCATAAACTGCATATTAACCCCTAAACCGAGGCCCTCCCGCATCGCAAACACTATATTAAATTTATTAACCCCTAATCTGCCGCTTCCGACAACGCCGCCACTAAAAAAAATATTAACCCCTATTCCGCCGCTCCCCGACATCGTCAACACTATAATAAACTTATTAACTCCTAAACCGCTGCCCTCCTGCATCGCAAACACTATTTAAATATAATTAACCCCTAATCTGCTGTCTGTCCACATCGCCCCCACTATACTAAAGTTATTATACCCTAGACCACCGCCACAATAATAAACCTATTAACCCCTAAACCGCAAGCTCCCCACAACGAAATATACTAAAGTAAACTATTAACCCCGAAACCAAAAGCCCTCCACATCACAATAAACTAAATTTAACTAGTAACCCCTAAACCTAAGGCACCCCTAACTTTAGATTAAAATTACAATTTCCCTAATTTATATTAAATTAAAACTTACCTGTCAAATTAAAAGAACTAAGTTAGAACTAACAATTAAACTAATATAATTATTAAACTAAAATTAAACTAACTACCAATTAAAAAAAACTGTGAGTGGATCTGTTGCGGTTAGTAATAGTTTTTTTATGGGTATTTGTGGGTGTTTTTTATTTTAGTTTAGGGTTTGGGCTTGTAAAAGAGCTAAATGCCCTTTTAAGAGCAATGCCCATACAAATGCCCTTTTCAGGGCAATGATTAGATTAGGGTTTATAGATAGATTTTTTTTATTTTGTGGGGTGGGGGGGGGGGTTGGTAATATTAGTGGGTCTTTGTATTTTTTTTCAGGTAAAAGAGCTGTTTAGATTAGGGCAATGCCCTACAAAAGGCCCTTTTAAGGGCTATTGGTAGTTTATTCTAGTTTAGGTTTTTTATTTTGGGGTGTTTTTTTTAAATGGGTATTAGAATAGGAATAATTTTTATTATTTTTGATAATCTTTTGTTATTTTGTGTAATGTATTTGTTTTCGTTTTGGGGTGGGTTTTTATTTTTAGATTAGGGCTTGTACATTTCACAAAAGAGCTGATTGCTCTTTTAAGGGCAGTAAAAGAGCTAAATGCCATTTTAAGGACAATGCCCATACAAATGCCCTTTTCAGGGCAATGGGTAGAGTAGGTTTTTCTTTATTTTTATTTTGTGGGTTTGGGGGGTGGGGGTTTGTATACTGTTAGGGGGTGTTTGTTTTGTTTTGTAGCAAAAGAGCTGTTAACTTTAGGGCAATGCCCTATAAAAGGCCCTTTTAAGGGCCCTTGGTAGTTTATTTTAGATTAGGTTTTTTTATTTTGGGGTGGGTTTTTAATTTTTTTTAAAGGGTATTAGAATAGGAATAATTTTTATTATTTTGGATAATTTCATTTGTTATTTTTTTTAATGTTAGGTTTTAGTGTAAGGCAGCTTAGGTTTTATTTTTACAGGTAAGTTTGTATTTATTTTAACTAGGTAGTTAGTAAATGGTTAATAACTATTTACTAACTAGTCTACCTAGTTAAAATAAATACAAATTTACCTGTGAAATATAAATAAAACTTAAGCTAGCTACAATATAACTATTAGTTATATTGTAGCTAGCTTAGGTTTTATTTCACAGGTAAGTATTTCACTTTAAATAGGTATTATTTAGTTAATAATTGTAACTTTAATTTAGCTATATTCTAATTATGTTAAAGTTAGGGGGTGATAGGGTTTGGGTTACGTTAAGGTTAGGGTTACAGTTAGGTTTAGGGTTAGGGTTAGGCTTAGGGTTACATTAGGGTTAGTTTAATTTAGGTTGTTGGGATGTGGGGGCTGGCGGTTAAGGAGTTAATAGATTTATTTAGAGGTAGTGATATGGGAGGCCAGAGGTTTAGGGGTTAATAACTTATTTAGTTGTGGCGATGTCGGGGAGCGGCAGAATAGGGTTTAATAGATTTATTATAGTGTGGGCGATGTTGGGGTGTGAGTGAATAGGGGTTAATAACTTTAGTATAGTGGCGGCGACATCAGGAGTGGCAGATTAGGGGTCAATAGTTTTATTTAGGTGGCAGCGATATCGTGAGCGGCATATTAGGGGTTATTAACATTATGTAGGTGGCAGCGATGTCGGGGGCAGCAGATTAGGGGTGTTTAGATGTGGGTTTTATGTCAGGGTGTTAGGTTTAAACGTAACTTTTCTTTTCCCCATAGACATCAATGGGGCTGCGTTACAGAGCTTTCCATTCCGCGATCGCAGGTGTTAATTTTTTTTTTAGCCTGCTCTCCCCATTGATGTCTATGAGGAAAGCGTGCACGAGCACGTCAAAACAGCGCTTGTTTTTTGTGCGGTATGGAGCTTAAAAGCACCATATCGCCCGCATAAGCCGGGTTTTTAAAAACTTGTAATGGCTGCGCTATAGGGGATTAAATAACACAACTTTTGTTGTGTTCGTTAATTTCCCTATAGCGTGCATAACTCGTAATCTAGCTGTTACTGTTTAGCCAATTAATGCTGTGTCCTGCACAAATTCACGGGAGAGAGCACAATGTTATCTATATGACTCACATAAATAATCAGTCTCTTGTTGTGAAAAGCTAATAAAAAACATGTGATAAGAGGCTGTCTGTAGTTGCTTAGAAACAGGCAGGCATTTAGAGGTTTAAATATAATAAAGTATATTAATATAACAATGTTGGTTGCGCAAAGCTGGGGAATGTGTAGTAAAGGCGTTATCTATCTTTTTAAACAATAAAAATTTTGGTGTAGACTGTCCCTTTAAGGTGAGTGACAGAATTAACCTTTCCTCTCTTGTTTCAATGCCTCTTTTAATTCATGCAAGTATCTTATTAGCCTTGGACGCAACTGCCCTGCATTGCACACTCTGGCCTCTAGTTATCAATGTCTGTCAGACCTGATCCGACAGTACGGATCAGGTCTGACAGACATCGTTGAATACGGCGAGCAATACGCTCGCCGTATTCAGCATTGCACCAGCAGCTCACAAGAGCTGCTGGTGCAACGCCGCCCCCTGCAGACTCGCAGCCAATAGGCCGCCAGCAGGGGGTGTCAATCAACCCGATCGTACTCGATCAGGTTGATTTCCGGCGATATCTGTCCGCCTGCTCTGAGCAGGCGGACAGGTTATGGAGCAGCGGTCTTTGTGACCGCTGCTTCATAACTGCTGTTTCTGGCGAGCCTGCAGGCTCGCCAGAAACATGGGACATTGAGCTCCATTCGGAGCTTGATACATATGCCCCTCTATCTTATATTGTTGTGGTATTAGGTATAACTCTTGCGCTGACCTAAACTTTCCCTCAGCTTCCCATAGATAAAATGTCTCCCCTAAGACTGAAATGTTTATGTGTATGCAAGGTGTTCTGTGAGAAGCGCAAGAAGTGCAGACAAAAGTACTAGTGGCACTATACAGTGGGGCAAAAAAGTATTTAGTCAGCCACCAATTGTGCAAGTTCTCCCACTTAAGAAGATGAGAGAGGCCTGTAATTTTCATCATATGTATACCTCAACTATGAGAGACAAAATGTGGAAACAAATCCAGACAATCACACTGTCTGATTTGGAAAGAATTTATTTGCAAATTATGGTGGAAAATAAGTATTTGGTCTATATCAAAAGTGCATCTCAATACTTTGTTATATATGCTTTGTTGGCAATGACAAGGGTCAAACATTTTCTGTAAGTCTTCGCAAGGTTGTCACACACTGTTGCTGGTATGTTGGCCCATTCCTGCATGTAGATCTCCTCTAGAGCAGTGATGTTTTGGGGCTGTCACTGGGCAACACAGACTTTCAACTGCCTCCAAAGGCTTTCTATGGGGTTGAGATCTGGAGACTGGCTAGGCCACTCCAGGACCTTGAAATGCTTCTTACGAAGCTACTCCTTCATTGCCTGGGCGGTGTGTTTGGGATCATTGTCATGCTGAAAGACCCAGCCACGTTTCATCTTCAATGCCCTTGCTGATGGAAGGAGGTTTGCACTCAAAATCTCACGATACATGGCCCCATTCATTCTTTCATGTACAAGGATCAGTTGTCCTGTTCCCTTTGCAGAGAAACAGCCCCAAAGCATGATGTTGCCACCCCATGCTTCACAGTAGGTGTGTTCTTTGGTTGCAACTCAGCATTCTCTCTCCTCCAAACACGACGAGTTGTGTTTCTACCAAACAGTTCTACTTTGGTTTCATCTGACCATACGACATTCTCCGAGTCCACTTCTGGATCATCCAAATGCTCTCTAGCATACTTCAGACGGCCTGGACATGTACTGGCTTAAGAAGGGGGACACGTCTGGCACTGCAGGATATGAGTCCCTGGCGGCATAGTGTGTTACTGATGGTAGCCTTTGTTACGTTGGTCCCAGCTCTCTGCAGGTCATTCACTAGGTCCCCCCGTGTGGTTCTGGGATGTTTGCTCACCGTTCTTGTGATCATTTTGACCCCACGGGGTGAGATCTTGCGTGGAGCACAAGATCGAGGGAGAGTATCAGTGGTCTTGCATGTCTTCCATTTTCTAATTATTGCTCCCACAGTTGATTTCTTCACACCAAGCTGCTTGCCTATTGCAGATTCAGTCTTCCCAGCCTGGTGCAGGTCTACAATTTTGTTGCTGGTGTCCTTCAACAGCTCTTTGGTCTTCACCATAGTGGAGTTTGGAGTGTGACTGTTTGAGGTTGTGGACAGGTGTCTTTTATACTGATAACAAGTTCAAACAGGTGCCATTAATACAGGTAATGAGTGGAGGACAGAGGAGCCTCTTAAAGAAGAAGATAGAGGTCTGTGAGAGCCAGAAATCTTGCTTGTTTGTAGGTGACCAAATATTTATTTTCCACCATAATATGCAAATAAATTCTTTCCAAATTAGACAATGTGATTGAGGGCTAAAAATATTGCTTACTGCGGCTATTATATTAAAAGTTACGTATCACCTTTTTTGCAGGTGATAAATCCCAACAGTCACAAATATTGTTTTTCCTATAGCAGAGAACTTTAACTGATAAAAGTTGTCAGAGTGCTGATAATGATAGCTTTATGCAATCATGCCTTAGACATCCGACTTCTTAGGTCATAAATTTCACATGGTTTCACTGTAAACGTAACTTACTCCCCAGCCTGGATAGTACCTTGTATATACCAGACGCCACACTCGCAGTGGGAGCTCAGCGTGTTCTTCCGCCATCCACGTTCAGTGAATGATCCGTTCAGGTCTCGGATGAGCTGTGAGTGACGTAGATCAGTCACAAGGGGTTTTCCACCCAATCCGCTTTGTCCAATTCTCGGATGTGCGTTATGGTAAGGCTGTCAGGAAATTCAATGTAGAAATCAATAGTGTATCCTGTTAACTCTGCGCAGAGTATTTTGCGAACTTGATACACTGTATGTAACTTTAGTCTAATGCCATCAACGCGTTTCGCCTTAGGACAGGCTTTATGAAGATGGTTTTCAGTTGTACATTTTCGGTTTAAATACCCTTTCAGTGCTTTTGATTGGATGGTGCTAATTGCCTGTTAAGGTGGTATTTTTCTTAAAGTGGCGGATTTTTCTTAGAAATAGTGGGTGATACAATAGCCTATGGGCAGTGAGTTTGATTCATATATCTAGCTAAAAGACAATATTAAACATAAATGAAAAAATATAAACAATATATATCATACATATAATGCCACTCTGTCACAATCATTATGATTTTAAATATCATTCGGCTAGATTACGAGTTTTGCGGTATGAGTAAAAAAGCAGCGTTATGAGCTCATAATGCTGCTTTTTCCACTACCGCTGCTATTATGAGTCTTGTACGTACACCTGTCCCGCACATTTTTTTGGCCGTACCGCAAATTAACACGCAATTTGCGTAAAGTCTTTTTTCAATGGGACTTCCATAGCGCCGGTATTACAAGCTTTTTTTTGGAGGCCAAAAAGTGAGCGGTACAGCCTATCCCACAAGATTTGTAACGCATTCTAAAGTCAGTAGTTATGAGTTTTACGCTACAAAGCTGTAGCATAAAACTCATAACTAAAGTGTTAAAAAGTACACTAACACCCATAAACTACCTATTAACCCCTAAACCGAGGCCCTCCCGCATCGCAAACACTAAAAGAAAATTATTAACCCCTAATCTGCCGCTCTGGACATTCCCTGCTCGCAAACACTAGTTAAATATTATTAACCCTTAATCTGCTGTCCCTAACATCGCCGCAACCTACATTACAGTTATTAACCCATAATCTACCGCCCTCAACGTCGCCGCCACTATACTAAAGTTATTAACCCCTAAACCGAAGTCTAACCCTAACACCCCCTACCTTAAATATAATTAAAATAAATCTAAATAAAAATTCCTATCATTACCTAAATAATTCCTATTTAAAACTAAATACTTACCTGTAAAATAAACCCTAAGCTAGCTACAATATAACTAATAGTTACATTGTAGCTAGCTTAGGGTTTATTTTACAGGTAAGTTTGTATTTATTTTAACTAGGTAGAATAGTTACTAAATAGTTATTAACTATTTACTAACTACCTAGCTAAAATAAATACAAATTTACCTGTAAAATAAAACCTAACCTGAGTTACACTAACACCTAACCTTACACTACAATTAAATAAATTACCTAAAATAAATACAATTACCTAAATTACAAAAAACAAACAAACATTAAATTACACAAAATAAAAAACAAATGATCAGATATTTAAACTAATTACACCTAATCTAATAGCCCTATCAAAATAAAAAAGCCCCCCCAAAATAAAAAACCCCTAGCCTAAACTACCAAAAGCCCTTAAAAGGGCCTTTTGCGGGGCATTGCCCCAAAGATATCAGCTCTTTTACATGTAAAAAAACATACAAACACCCCCCCAACAGTTAAACCCACCACCATTACAACCAAACCCCCCAAATAAAAACCTAACTAAAAAAACCTGAAAAGGGCATTTGGAGGGGCATTGCCCTTAAAATGGCATTTAGCTCTATTGCTGCCCAAACCCTAACCTAAAAATAAAACCCACCCAATAAACCCTTAAAAAAGCCTAACACTAACCCCTGAAGATCCACTTACAGTTTTGAAGAGCCGACATCCATCCTCAACGAAGCCGGGAGAAGTCCTCAACGAAGCGGCAAGAAGTCCTCAATGAAGCGGGAGAAGTCTTCATCCAAGCCGGCAGAAGTGGTCCTCACGACCGGCAGAAGTCTTCATCCAGACGGCATCTTCTGTCTTCATCCATCTGGCGAGGAACGGATCCATCCTCAAGACATCCGGCACAGAGCATCCTCTTCTTCCGACGTCTAACGAAGAATAAAGGTTCCTTTAAATGACGTCATCCAAGATGGCGCCCTTTGAATTCCGATTGGCTGATAAAATTCTATTTAGTAACTATTCTACCTAGTTAAAATAAATACAAACTTACCTATGAAATAAAAATAAACCCTAAGCTAGCTACAATGTAACTATTAGTTATATCGTAGCTAGCTTAGGGTTTATTTTACAGGTAAGTATTTAGTTTTAAATAGGAATTATTTAGGTAATGATAGTAGGCTTTCTTTAGATTTATTTTAATTATATTTGTTAGGGGGTGTTAGGGTTAGGGTTAGACGTAGGTTTAGGGGTTAATAACTTTAGTTTATAGAGGCGGCGACATTGGGGGCAGCAGATTAGGGGTTAATAACAGTAATGTAGGTTGCAGCAATGTTAGGTACAGCAGATTAGGGGTTAATAACAGTAATGTAGGTTGCAGCGATGTTAGGGACAGCAGATTAGGGGTTAATAAGTGTATATAGGTGGCGACGACATTGGGGCAGCAGATTAGGGGTTAATAATATTTAACTAGTGTTTGCGAGGCGGGAGTGCGGCGGTTTAGGGGTTAATATGTTATAGTTGCAGGTGATGTACGGAGCAGCAGATTAGGGGTTAATGATTTTATTTTAGTGTTTGCGATGCGGGAGGGCCTCGGTTTAGGGGTTAATAGGTAGTTTATGGGTGTTAGTGTACTTTGTAAAACTTTAGTTATGAGTTTTATGGTACAGCTTTGTAGCATAAAACCCATAACTACTGACTTTCAGGTGACGGTACGGATCTTGTAGTTATAGTTTGTACAGCTCACTTTTTGGCCGGACAGGCAAACTCGTAATACCGGCGCTGTGGAAGTTCCATTGAAAAATGACTTTTTGAAAGGTGCGGTAGTTATGTTGCGTGATGGCCAAAAAAGTGTGCGGTACAGCTGTACCTACAAGACTTCGTAATACCGGCGGTAGGGAAAAAGCAGCGTTATACTCGTAATCTAGCCGTTTTTTTCTCACATTGTATAAATTGATTTTTAAGTTGTTTGTATAATTTTTTAATTATAACAACGCAGGTTTTGGCCCATGATTGGGCATTTTGAAAATTCAATTAACCAATAGAATTTCATGTTAGGGTTTTTAAGCCTCTACCGCACGTCAAACACCATTATGCCTGATGAAACAACCAGTTAGTTGGTTGAGAAACGTGTTGCAGCATTCTTTGTTTGTTTACCATAACACGACTTAAGTCCTCATTACTTGCTGATTTATTCAGCGAGGCTTATTGCCAGGTGTTTTTAAACAACAACTGCTCTTTTATTTCATTTTATTTCATGCCATCGGCAGCTGTTTAACCAGTTTCCAGACCCTCCTCCCCTTCACGGATCCGGGACTGAGTGTGAAGTAACCACAAAGCTTCTCCGCCGTCACAAGGGTGACCAGTGAGCTAACCACTGCAAGTGTTAGCCTGCACATATAGCACTTTGTTCTGTACAAGTGTCACTACCATTGTGAGTAGTTTTTCACTCTTTGCATATTTTATCTCTTATAGCGGAATTCACTATAACGCCCCTTCTCTTTCTTTTAATCTCTAGTGGTGATCGATCTCATCTGACTTACCCAAGTGGAGCAAGCCTCACAACTGTGTCAAACGCCAACATTGGATTATTTCTCCTCTACCTCACTTCTGGAAATATATCAACGCCAGCACAGGGGATACTACTTAAACGTTTAAAGGGACACTGAACCCAATTTTTTTCTATCGTGATTCAGATAGAGCATGCAATTTTAAGCACCTTTCTAATTTACTCCTATTATCAAATTATTTTCATTCTCTTGGTATCTTTATTTGAAATGCAAGAATGTAAGTTTAGATGCCGGCCCATTTTTGGTGAACACACTTAGTTGTTCTTGCTGATTGGTGGATAAATTCACCCACCAATAAACAAGGGCTTTCCATGGTTCTGAAACAAAAAATAGCTTAGATGCCTTCTTTTTCAAATAAAGAAAGCAAGAGAATGAAGAAAAATTGATAATAGGAGTAAATTAGAAAATTGTTTAAAATTGCATGCTCTATCTGAATCACGAAAGAAACAATTTGGGTTCAGTGTCCCTTTAACAGGAGGACTATTACTGGAACATTTGATTCCGTTTCTGCTTTTGGAACTTTCCTTTGGACAGGTTTTTATTGTGTGAACTTCTTTGTCATTATTATTTTTTACTCACATTTGTTCTAATTTATGTGTATTGAACCTTTCCTTTTTTTGTCAGATAGTATCAACATTCTATCTCACATTATTATTATCAATATTATCCATTTGTACTATTGTTTTATGTTAGTTTAGGTTTCATTTTGTTTACCTAAGCATTTTTCCACAATTGTAATTGTAACTACAAAAATATGGAATACTGGCATTTGGTTAAATCAGACGATATTTTGGGAGCAAACATATCAGTCAACCCTAGATTCCTATATAGATAAGCCCCCATTTTAAGGAATATATTATCTCCAAGTGAATACAGGGGACACGCCAAAGGAAAGAAAATGGTAGATCTAAAAGGACAGAAACTATGTGGGTCATACCCCTTTTATAGCTGTAAAGCTTGCGCGTTCATTAAGAAAATTAAAACTTATATATCTACAAGTAATGGGAGCAAACATGAGATTAAGGATATCATTTGGTCTACTGATAAAGGGATTCTATATATTCTTCAATGCTCTTGTAAACCCCAATATTTGGGAGAAACGACAAGGACTATATGTGAAAGAATACGTGAGCATTTAAATAATATAGAAAAAAGGTAACCTTGAAAGACGCCTTTATGACCATTTAAAAAAGTACACAATAACAGCACAAAAGATCTAATGTGGTGGGGTATCAAAAAAGTAAAAAAGAAATGGAGAGGAGGTGACTTCCAGAAACAGATCTTAAAAAAAGAAGTAGAAATGATACATCAAATAGGAACATTATATCCCCTTGGGTTAAATTCCGAATTTGATTGAAACCCTTTTATTTTGGATTAACTATGATATTTAACATCATAATGATTGTGACAGAGTGGCATTATATGTATGATATATATTGTTTATATTTTTTCATTTATGTCTAATATTGTCTTTTAGCTATATATATGAATCAAACTCACTGCCCATAGGCTATTGTATCACCCACTATTTCTAAGAAAAATCCACCAACTTAAGAAAAATACCACCTTAACAGGCGATTAGCACCATCCAATCAAAAGCACTGGAAGGGTATTTAAACCGAAAATGTACAACTGAAAACCATCTGGATAAAGCCTGTCCTCGGACGAAAAGCGTTGATGGCATTATACTAAAGTTTCATACAGTGTATCAAGTTCACAAAAGACTCTGCGCAGAGTTAACAGGATACACTACCTATTTCTACATTGAATTTCCTGACAGCCTTACCATATTGCACCACCGAGAATTGGACATAACGTATTGGGTGGAAAACCCCTTGTGACTAATCTACATCACTCACAGCTCATCCAAGACCTGAACGGATCATTTACTGAACGCAGATGGCGGAAGAACACGCTGAGCTCCCACTGCGAGTGTGGCATCTGGTATATACAAGGTACTATCCAGGCTGGGGAGTAAGTTACGTTTACAGTGAAACCGTGGGAAATTTATGACCTAAGAGGTCGGATGTCTAAGGCATGATTGCATAAAGGTATCATTATCAGCACTCTGATAACAACTTTTATCAGTTAAAGTTCTCTGCTTTAGGAAGAGCAATATTTGTGACTGTTGGGATTTATCAACCGCAAAAATGGTGATACGTGAATTTTATTATAATAGCCGCAGTGAGCAATATTTTTAGCTCTATATGGTGAATTTTCGAATACCATATTTTATACCATATATAGAAATTTGTATACATATATAGTGCCACTAGTACTTTCCTCTGCACTTTTTGCGCTTCTCACAGAACACCTTGAATACACTATCTTATATTGTTATCTATAAGTACGTTCAAATCCCTTTCCTCACCTGCTTTGCTAAGTCTACTCCCATTTAAATAATCGGTTGCCTGCTTATTTTTACTTCCATAATGTAGAACCTTAGATTTAAAAGCAGTAAATCTAATTTTCCATTTACTAGCCCATTATTCCAATTTTTGTAAATCCCCTTGCAAAGCAATTTCATCCTGCACTGATCTAATGACCTTACACAGCTTTGTATCATCTGCAAAAATAGAGATGTTGCTATTTAACCCTTGCTTTAAGTCATTATTACAAATATTAAAAAACAGGACCCTGTTCTGATCCCTGTATGCCCTATCAATTACTTTTGTCCAATCTAAGTATGATCCACTTACTACTACTTGTTGCTCCCAGTCTTTTATCCAGTTATTTATACATGTTCTAACATTTTTGGCTATTCCCAGTCCTTTAATTTTGTACATCAATCTCCCATGTGGCACTGTATCAAACGCCTTTGCAAAATCCAAGTATATAACATCAACTTATCTTGATCTATTTTCTTACTTCCTCATAGAATCTAATCATATTATTACTCATAAAACCATGATGAGTTCATATTGTTTACACCTTATATTCATGAATATAATCCCTTGTAATCCCTTCCCCAACTACCAATGTCAGACTAACTGGTCTATAGCTTCCTGGAGCCACCCTGCCTCCCGTTTAAAAAAGTGGCACCACATCAGCTTTACGCCAATCCTGGGGTACTATGCCTGAGGTCTACGATTCTTGAAAAATTAAGAGTAGAGGTTTGGCTAAAACACTGCTAAATTCCTGTAAATCCCTTTGGTGTATTCCATCGGGGCCTGGAGTTTTTACGTATGCTATCCTTCACACATTTTAATGTACCTATATATTCATTTTTAGATTTGTTGTCATTTATGTTCTTAAAAAATATTTTAGGATTTGACTTGCAATTAATCTTTCGTTTTTCATGCTTTGTTATATTCCTAATATATTTGGAATACTTAGGGCTTATTTCCATTGAGCCATAATTAGGTTTGTGTGTGCTCGCAAACCGATAAATATGCTGTCAAAAGCAATATTATTCACCAACTGCTTCCAATGGACCGTTATACCTCAATTTCGGCAACCGGACTCTGGCTGCCAAAAACATTTTTGTGTTCCATACAAAGTATCAGAAGCTGCTAATCTATAAATATTACCAGGTTTCCAATGACCACACAAACCGTTAATACACTGTCGAAGGCTGCCGATACATTGAGAAAAATTACACCTAGCTCAACTAGGTGTAAAAGAGGAAAAAGGAGCTTTTTAAAACCTATTTCCCATTGAAATCTAACCCGCCTCCCAAAAATAAACACATCAAAACCCCTCTATCCGCCATCCCCCAACAGCGCAACTTATAAATGTATTAACCTCTAAACTGCCATCCCCCCACATCGCAGCTAACAATAAAATGTATTAACCTCTAAACCACCATAACCCCACAATGCAAAGTACCTATTTAAACTATTAACCCCTAATCCGCCATTCCCCACAACATAAAGTGCCTATTTAAACTATAAACCCCTAATCCGCCATCCCCCCACAGTGCAATCTACCTATTTAAACTATTAATACATAAACCGCCACCCCCCACAACACAAGTATTAATCTAATCACTAACCTAACACCCCCTAAATTAACCCCATTGCATAAAATAAAAAAGAGTATTAAACTAAAAAAAATAATAAAACTACCAAAATTAAAAATCCTAATCAAAAATTTAAATAAAAAATCCAAACATTACATACAAAATAAAACCTATGATTTAATTTAAATACAAAATCTAAGATTACATAAAATAAAAAAAATCTAAAATCACAAAAAATAAAAAATAAATCTAAGATTACATAAAAAAATAAACAAAATTATCCAAAATAAAAAAATGAAACCTAATCCCTATAAAAACAGAAAAGCCACTGCAAAATAAAAACACCCCATAATCTGACTAAACTTCCAATAGCCCTGATTCAATCAGCTCTTTTACCTGAAAAGAAATACAAATTAACCCCCAACAGTAAAACCCCCCACCCACACAACCCCTCAAAATAAAAAACACCTAACTATAAAAATCTAATCTACCCATTAGCACATTTTTTAGCACATTGTCTTGGATTTATTTATTTTAATTTTATAACCATGTGGTATGTGTTAATGTGTTTTAAAGGATATCCATTTATCATCAGCTTTCTTTAATTTATCCGAATTTATGCTATTTAACAATTTCCTTAAATTTAGAATTTAGCTTTCTTAAAATTAAAAGCCTTGGTTGAACCCTTGTAACACTGTAACACAGTGATTTCAAATGTAACCATGTTATAATCACTGTTACCCAAATGTTCTTTGACTTATATATATATGATAATAATCTGTATTGTTTGATACCACTAAATATAATATAGTTGTATTCCTAGTTGGTTCCACTACAGTAGAGGCTCCTCTATAGGAGCACTTGAGCACGTGCACCCCCTGACCCCCTGGTGAACACCCTAACTCCTGATGAGAGAAAAAAAGTGTGAGAAATAAAAAAAATATATACATTTTTAAACCTTTTTTGCTGATTTAAATTAAAAAATCCTCCAGGCTCCACTGCAGTTTTGACTAAAAACATTTAAAATTGCCCTTTTTAATTATATAGGCTGAAAGTGGAATGGTCTTTTGCCTAATACTTCTATCTATCACACATGCTGTGCAGTGCGATAGATAGAAGTATAGGCAAAAGCACTTTCCACTTTCAGCCTGCATTGCCTTCAGTGCCACCTACAGGCCAGCCCATAGCTTTCCTAACCGCACAGCTCTTAGTGTGCGAGAGCCAGCTGTCACGTGACACTCGCACACTAAGAGCTGTGTGTGTGGGAGGAGGAGGAGCATCGTGAGCTTCTCCAGGAAGTGATGTATTTGGTGTCCACTCCTTAGAAGAACAATATGGCGTCCAAAGGTGGGTGACGGGTATACTAACTGGTTCACTCATTAGCCGTTGTCATATTAGTCTCCTATGTATAGCGATCTCGCCGATCTGCTCATTAGTCAGTGTCACTATCATATATATTACCCGATCTCTGTAAAGCCCTTTGTCGTTACCCACTCATTAGCCGGTTTCACTATCACCTCCTATTTATACTGCATGGCACGAGTAGAAGACTGTAACTGTATAGAAGAGTAACTGTGTGTGAATTACTTATTATACATAACTCACTATTATACTCTTTATATATACTCTGTACTGTCTGTAACCATTTAATTAACCTCCTGGCACTCACGTCCTGTGCCACTGGCAAAACTCACTTTCCTGTCTGTGTGCTCATCAGACACTATCAGAAAGCTGTACGAGCAGAATTAAGATTCTGACTGTAACATCTGCAATGGTGGCTATAAGTTTGTCACAGCAGCTTTGGAAACACCTATATACACAGCCCTTTGTATATAGGGATAGCACATTATATTTACACAAAGCTACCTGTATAGTGTATTGTGCTGTCCCTATACACTAAAAAAGATAGCTGTGTGTAAAAATCAAATTTTATTTTGACTTGAGTGTCCCCTTAAATCTTATTAGTAAAGCCAGTCTGTATGGAGTAAATGTTAAAATACACACTTTTCAAAATAAAAATCACTAAAACAACATAAGCCTGGATCTATTATTGCTTTGGACCTCCTCATGGGGTAGTGTATGTTATCAGTAATGCTGGTGCAAGTTGACAATCATTTATTAATCCCACTGGAACAAAGCTAACATATATAAAATTAGAAGGAAATTTGTTGGACCATAGATTTTTTATAGTTATGTAACTGTAGTTATGCATAGATAATAGGCTTCATTATTTTAACATCAAAATTATATGCTTAAAGGGACAGTAAAGTCAAAACTAAACTTTCATGATTCAGATAGGGCATGCAATTTTAAACAACTTTCCTATTTACTTTTATCATCAAATTTGCTTTGTTCCCTTGGTGGTATTTTTGAAAAGCTAAACCCTCAAACTGATTTCTAAACCGTTGAAACCCGCCTCCTAGCTCGGAGCATTTTGAAAGTTTTTCACAGTTAGACTGTGCTAGTTCACATGTGTCATATATATAACATTGTGCTCACTCCCGTGAAGTTATTTAGGAGTCTTCACTGATTGACTACACTGCATGTCTGTCAAAGGCACTTAGATAAGGAGGCTGTCTGCAAAGGCTTAGATACAAGGTAATCACAGAGCTAAAAAGTATATTAATATAACAATGTTGGTATTGCAAAACTGGGGAATGGGTAATAAAGGGATTATCTATCTTTTTAAATAAGATAAATTTTGGTGTAGGCTGTCCCTTTAAATCTGTATAGTTAGATGTATTGGGATTTCTGGTTCAAAAATTGTTCATCTTTTATTAATTTCCCAAAAGGTTTTCTTTTGTTTTTTTTTCTGTTCATAAAATAAAAAAATATGAAATTATATTAGGAAATAAACTGTGTGTGTGTGTATGTATGTGTATATATATATATATACACACACACACACATTAAAATGGACGGAACCATCTGAGGGGCGGGGCTAGTGCTCCCCCATCTTCAAAAGTCACCAGCCGCCACTGCTCCTCTATTAATTGTGACAAGAAGTTATCCCTAAGAACATATAAAAATCTATCTCCCTTAGCTGAATTACTAGTTTCATTGGCCCAGTTTATATCAGGGTAGTTAAAATCTCCCATAATTGGCTGGTATTATTAGCTCCTTTCTTATTTGCATTAGTAGTTGAGTTTCCTCCTTGTCCCTAATGTTGGGGGGCTTGTGGAATGTTCCTAATAATATTTTGTTAGGATTTTTTCCCCCACTCCTTATTTCAACCCACATTGTCTCTACATTATCACCTGTATCATCATTAATATCTTCCCTTATTGTAGGTTTAAGGTTAGGTTTAATATACATGCAGATTCCTCCACCCCTCCTAAGTAAAGTATAACCCTTTAAGTTTAGAAAAAGTGAAAGTAAAGTCAAAATTGAACTTACATGATTCAGATAGAGCAGCAATTTTAAACAACTTTCTAATTTACTTCTATTATCTAATTTTCTTTGTTCTCTTTGTATCTTTGTTGAAGAGTAAACCTAGGTAGGCTGATAGGCGATCAGCAGAGTCTACGTGTCTATAGCGGTCTATAACAGCAGTGTTTGCAGCTATGTATATCATTGCTATAAACAATTTTACAAACACTGCTGTCAGATAGCTAATGACACGTGCACGTTCCTGAGCTCTACTTTGATTATTCTTTAACAAAGGATAGCAAGAGCACTAAGAAAAATTGATAACAGAAGTAAATTCAAAAGTTGTTTAACCCCTTAACGACTGCGACATATCCTGTAAATGGGCACGCACAATAAATTACAAGATGATAAATTACAAGTGGTTGTTCAATGCTACTGCAAGCTCGCAGTAGCAGTTAATGGAGATTTTAAAAATCTCCCCCAATTGCCTCCAAAATAAATTGCAGTATTGTTTGTTAAAATAAAAAAAAAAGTAGCATTTTTATTTTTTAAATTATAACTGCACAAAACAGTTATAATGGATTGAAGTGCCTTTACATTACGGTCTATAGGGACTGTGTAATTACTCAAAATATATATGTATATTTATGTCTTAATATGTGTACGGAGCTTGATGCCCCTTGTTTAAAAATCTGCAGGGGGCGGCATTGCACCAGCAGTTTACAAGAACTGCTGGTGCAATGATAAATGCCGACAGCGTATGGCACTGGTAATATCTCCGAAAATATTACCTTGGAGGTCCTTGCTTTAAGCTTGCTACCTAACTCCCTGAAGTCATTTTTTAGGACTCTCCATCTCCCGCTGATTCCTTCATTAGTACCAATATGTACCATGACTGCAGGATCAGACACACATCCCTCTATTAATCTATCAATACGCTCTACAATATGCCTAACACGAGCCCCTGGAAGAAAACTGTTCTTTTTAAGGGATCTGGATAAAAAATTACACTAGGTACCTGTCTAATTATAAAGTCTCCTACAACCAACATCTTTCTTGGGCCAAGACTATATAGAGTAACCAATCAGCAAGCGCTACTCAGGGTGTTAAACCAAAAATGTGCCATCTCCTATGCTTACATTCTTGCTTTTTTAAATAAAGATACCAAGAGGATGAAGAAAAATTGATAATAGGAGTAAATTAGAAAGTTGCTTAAAATTGCATGCTCTATCTGACGCACAAAAGAAAAGAAATTGTGTTTTATGTCCCTTTAATAGATAAAACATCTGAAGTGCGTACATAATGGAAGGCAGTGTGCTATAGAACAACCCATAAAAGATTGGCCATGGGGAAATTGCTCCCCTTATGCAGAGATAATTAGAATAAAAAGGGAGTGATTGGTGTCTTTCAAATACTGGGAACACAAGTTGAGGGCCGGTGCAAGGATTTTTGTCTACACAGGCGAAGGTGCATTTTGAGCCCCCCCCTTAATCCCCCACCAAAAAAAAGCAAACATATATTCTATATACCAATGGCAAACACTTTCATTATTAGTACCTAAATTACTATTTAAATGATGCCTACTAAAAGAAATATAAGTATTAGAACATTTTATTGTTGCACTATTGCTTGAGCTTCAGTAACTTGTTTAGGAGGTTGGTCTAACTTGGCAGTTCCAAAACTGTGGTAAAGTTGGTTCATTTTTGCTAACTATTGATATGTTTTTTACAGTAACTTAAATGCAGATTCAATCAAACAAGAGGCTTCCAGGTGAATAGTTGTTTGGACATTGGTTTTTTTATCTCTTTGCAAGGGCCATTAAAGTAAACACATAATTACATGGTAGAATTTGTAAGAGAATACAATGCACTTTGTTATTAGAGCATTTTATTAATGTATTATTATATTTGACAGTGCATTCTCTTACAAATGCTTACATATAATTATGTGTTTACGTTAACCTTACCCCTGCAAAGACATAAAAAAACGCTTCATAGCTTGGAAATTGTAGGCGCAGCTTAACGATGTCTCTGCACTACAGGTAGCCGCATTGGAAACACTTTCCCTCATGCGGCGCCAGTGGATCCACGTCCTGCTCCCGGCACCACCCTGTTGGGAGCGCACTAAGGCTACTGCCTGTTTCGCCTTATACAAGCGCCGGCCCAGTTTTAACCATGATGACACCTGCATAAAATTTGCTTTGCAGGTCACTTTGTCATTAATTGGAAGACATAATCATCCATGTTATATTGTTAGTCACTATAAAAAATAAGAATATAGTGAAGGTCTTTCTTGTTCGTTCACCTTATTTAAAAGGACACTTCCTTCTCAAATGTTTATGCAACCTGCAGACAGTAACATGTTGTTATATTTTTACTGCACCTAATTTTTTTTTTTCTGTTTAAAGAGACAATAAACCATATTACTATTTTTTTGATAAAGAGATATGAAAGCAAAAAAATATTCAGAATTCAGAAAGAGCTTCCAATTTTACAAGACTTTTTAAAATGCACTTCTATTATCATTTTGTATAAAATCATACCTAGATAGGCTCAGGAGCTAGCTGCTGATTGGTTGCTAAACACTCACATGTATGCCTTTTGTCATTGGCTTACCAGATGTGTTTGTCTAGGTCCCATATACAAGCAATAGTGCAATAATACAATTTTCTTTTAAAACTTGTATACCCTTTTAATGATCATTATTAAAAAAAATTACAGTACTTGAATGGAAATCTTTCAACTGTAACTGGAAACTGCATTTTAGTGTCTGAATGTTGCATATTTACATTGGCCAATCCATATGGCCCCTGGCTGTGGGCTCTTTTTTAATTATGAGAAGACAGGCAGAGCAGCCAATCTGACATGGTACAACTATCCCATAGTAGTCAGTGTAGATTGGACTCACTCTGCTCTACATTTGAGTCTAGGAAGGTTGAGTGACAAGCGAGAGTCATCATTCAGTAGAAGACAGGCAAATGATGTTTCAGACATCTTTTCAAGATGCTACCCAAAATACTCTCCCACTCTCCTTAGCAATTCTTATAATTAAATCATTAGTCTAAAAGGTGTGTCAAGTGTTATTGCAAAATAAGAGTGTTCTCATAACAAGCAAATATTCTTACACTAATCTAG
The DNA here is from genome assembly GCF_027579735.1 of Bombina bombina. Taxonomy (NCBI): domain Eukaryota; kingdom Metazoa; phylum Chordata; class Amphibia; order Anura; family Bombinatoridae; genus Bombina; species Bombina bombina. The sequence goes on from NC_069505.1 coordinate 582,778,487, forward strand.
CAATATCTTTCACTTGGAATGTCACATCCCTCTCTTTCTAGATAACAGCATCTGCTATGAGAACAGAATAGAATAACCTATTTTTTAAAGGCATATATGTTTTTTTTTTATATGTGATAAAGGCATATGATATCTCTCTCTCTCTCTCTCTCTCTCTCTCTCTCTCTCTCTATATATATATATATATATATATATATATACACACACATATACTATGTATAGTATACATATATACTATGGGGCCAAATTATTAACTGGCGGGCGGACAAGATTCGCTGTAGCGAATAATATACGCCCGACATTGCTAAATACCAGCCGGAAACTTCAGGGGTAGATTGCAGCATCCGCTGCTTGGTAAATCTACCCCTTTTTATGTATGCATACTTTCTTTATATATATATATATATATATATATATATATATATATATATATATATATATATATATATATATATATATATATATATATATATATATATGTTCAAAAAGCAAGGTTTTAATATACACTTCTAATAGATTAACTGTTTGATTAATTATTTGTGCATGAAATCATGCAGGCAGATATGCAGCAGGGTTAGGCTTATAAACTGTGCAGTCTGCATTGCAAAAAACACAAATTACAGAGTAAAATTACAGGAAAAGGGGTAGGGGAAATAATTAAAGTATTTTGAAAAGTTTTTTTTTATTGTACATAATTAAACATCTTATATTACAATGTTAAAGTCTTTCATATCCGTTTAAAAACATGCATATTTAAAATTAGGTTGGAAGGAAAAAACTTATGTAGATACTCTTAAAACATCTCAAAGGCATAATTCAGGTCTCATGACTATTGTAAACTATTTTCAAATCTCTAACAAAAGAGTTTGAATATGTTCCACGCAGCTTAGACACGTCAGTTAGGGAGTGTCGGGTGAAAATGAAAAAATAACACGTCTTATCAATCATATGAGAATAATCATCTCTATAAATAGGACATTCTTTAAATGTTATAAATTGCAATAAACAACTATGGTTATTTTGAACATAAAATATTGTGGCGCACATTTACAGATCAGTGACTATTGCCGACTTTGTTTGACTTAAGTATTGTGCGCCCCGGGTTAGTGTGCACTATACAGAGCGAGGGCTATACATATTTGTAGTGTCTGCATTGCTCTATATTATTCCTAAGGGCATTTTAAATATTTAGTGTAATTTTGAAATTCTAAAAAGCTACAGCGCTCTATATAATCAAAATAAAAGCATAAAATGAGTTTTAAAATCTTATTAACACTTCACATCTAGAAGTAGAAGTTTAAATTTAGATTTGAATATAAAAGGTTTAGTTATGCATATATATCTTCATTATTTACCCCCCCCTTTTCATGTAATTTAATTCTGAAAATAGAGCAATTTCTAACTCCCAGACCTAGAATTACACCCTGCTGACATATCAAGGCTGACCCTGCTACATATATGCCAATAATTGGATTTAAATGATAACAACTGCAAAACAGAATACTTTATTCTAACTTTATGACTGTGACTAGCCTTGTTGACTTCCAACTAAAGCCACAATCGGCTAGTTTATTCTATGGCAATATAACAGCAAACTGTCCTTTAAACATGTTTAAACATACTATACTAAAAATATCCACCAGCAGTATAAAAATGTTAATTTAAAAATGAAATAAAATTTCTTTAAAAGTCTCGGTATCCACAGAAAAAAATGTCTCCCAAATTCTATAAACAAGTAGACTGGGGAATCCGCCAATGCTTAATATGATGTTATAATCATATATGTTAGTGCAATAGTCTATAGCAGAGTAATCCGCCACACTTTAAGCAGAGGTGTAACTAGACTTCTCTAGGCCCAGGGGCAAACAATATCACAGTGCTAGTATAGTTGTGCCCAGCAGTTTAACCCCTTAACTCCCGGGACTTGCCCAAAAAAAAAACTGGAGAATTTTTAGCATTTTTGCTATCACTCTATTTAAACAGAAATAGAGCCTATTTTTTATTTACCTGTCAAAACTATATATATATATATATATATAAAACCCAAGGTATTGATTTTGGTACATTTTAATGCCACGATTTCACCGCCAAATGCAATCAAATTAAAAAAAATTGTTAACTTTTTTACAAACTTTGGGTTTCTCACTGAAATTATTTACATACCGCTTGTACAATCATAGCACAACTGGTTGTAAAAGCCTCTCTGGTATCCTCTTTGTTCAGAAATAGCAGACATATATGGATTTGCCTTTGCTTTTTGGTAATTAGAAGGCCACTAATTGCAGCTGCGCGCCACTCTTCTATTATTCCCAGCAGTGAAGGGGTTAATTAGGTAGCTTGCAGTGTTAATTTTGACAGCAAATTTCAATTTAGTCTTAGTTTTAGTCTTTTGACTAAAATGCCATTTTAGTTTTAGTCGTATTTTAGTCATCTGAATTAATTTAGTTTTAGTCTAGTTTTAGTCGATTGAATCTCCAGTAGATTTTAGTCAACTAAAATCTAAGGGGTTTAGTTAAAGTGTAATGCATTATTTTAGCATTTCTCTATCATTTGCAAACTGATTATATACTCCAGGAGTAAACATAACACCTGTTAATATTTATAGTATTAAGGTTTAAATATGCAATACAGATACAGATTTAGCCGTTGTGATATGTAACATCTTTATTAAACATAAATTAAATAAAACCAAGTTTCATAAAAAAACAGAAGTGCAACTTTAAAATATAAAAAAACAAAACTGTAAACTGTATTGGCTGTATTGCACATATTACCTAATATAAAAACTTTACCAGTTCTCTGTTAATAATTAAAACAAGTATCAAGTAACTCAACACAACAAAAAGTTTCTGCAGCTAGCACAGGCACAGCATAACTTAAACCCATACTTGTGGGTTATGCTTATTTCTATAGGAAGAATCAATTGATTGTTCACAGATTCGAAAAAGGTTCGGCAACGATATTAGCAGCACTGCTCAAAAACTTCAAAACTAATTATATACTCCTGGAGTAAAGGTTTATTAACCTGTTTTTATTTATGGTATTAAGGTTTGAACATGCAATACAGATTTAACAGATTTAACTGTTGTGGTATATAACATGTCTATTTATCTTAAAATTTAATAAAATTAAGTTTTGTAAATTTTACAAAAGAGCAGTAATTAGATATGGATTGATTATAACAACTTGCATAAAATGTTTTTGTCAGCAAATTTTGATTTAGTTTTAGTCATAGTCTTTTGACTAAAATGTCATTTTAGTTTTAGTCGTATTTTAGTCATCAGAATTTCTTTAGTTTTATAGTCATTTTAGTCAAGTTTTAGTCAACGAAATTAACACTGGTAGCTTGTAAGGTTAATTTTAGCTTTAGTGTAGAGATCAGCCTCCCACCTGACAACTCACACCCCCTAATCTAGGGTTGCCACCTCGGCCATGTTTTCCTGGACACTTATGAGTTACACATGCTGCGGGGTGTGCAGAGAGGAACATGAATAGTGCTGCTCAATATCACTATTTGTGTGCTGTCCAAAATTTAAATTCACGTTCCTCCCTGCACTCCCTGCAGCATGTATAACTTATAAGTGTCCAGGAAAACCCTACCCTAATCCCTCCTAAACAGCTCTCTTTCCTCGCTTACTGGTCATCACCATCTTAGGTACTGGCAAAACAGTCTGCCAATGTGAAAATTTCAAACATTTTTCTTTTAATTAAATATTTTTTTTTAATAGGTTTTAATATTTTATGCAGTGTAGGTCCCCCCTAACCCTCCAACCTCCCTAATCCCTCCTAAACAGCTCTCGGACCCTCACCCCCTCTATCTAGTGTTGTGCTGCCATCTAAGGAACTGCCAGCTGTCTGCCAGTACCTATAAAACCCTTTTTTCTAATGCAATTTTAATTTTAAATTTGACTTTTTTTTCTGTAGTGTAGTGTTTTTTTCTGCAGTGTAGGACCCTCATCCGGGAGGTGGCTACCCATTACCTCCCGGATTACCTCCCGCGTCTCCCGCTGGCTCTAGCAGTGTCCCTGTGTGTAAAGATCTGGCATCTGCCCTCATATGGAACCAGAGCACCGATTGTACTCCGGTTCCATATGGGGACAGATACCTGGAGCTCAGGAACTCCAGCTCTGGGCTATTACTTAACAGCTGAGACTGCTGAAGTTTCCTGAACCTCCGACGTATGTATACGTCGTGCGGGCGATAGCCAAAGTACAATGTATACACGTCCAGAAGGGTGAAGGGGTAAAAGGGAGATGAAACACAATATTTTTTTCTTTCATGATTCGGATAGAGAGGCCCGAATGGAGCTTGAGGGCCCGTGTTTCTGGTGAGTCTTCAGACTCGCCAGAAACGCAAGTTATGAAGCAGCGGTCTGAAGACCACTGCTCCATAACCCTGTCTGCCTGCTCTGAACAGGCGGACAGGATTCGGCACAATTCAACCCGATCGAGTACGATCGGGTTGATTGACACCCCCTGCTGGCGGTCTGCAGGGGGTGACATTGCACCAGCAGCTCTTGTGAGCTGCAGGTGCAATGCTGAATACGGAGAGCGTATTGCTCTCCGCATTCAGCGAGGTCTTGCGGACCTGATCCTCACTGTCGGATCAGGTCCGCAAGACCTTTAATAAATAGGCCTCAGAGAATGCAATTTTAAACAAATTTCTAATTTACTTCTATTATCAAATTTTCTTTGTTCTTTTTGGTATCTTTTGTTGAAAAACATGTGTATATATAAATATATGTATCTCAATGTTAAAGCCCTTTACCACCTTTTTTTTTTTCTTACACCTGAGACCTCATATCTTTGAGTTTTGTGCAACTTCTTAATTTCGCAAAACAGTTAACCACAGCTCTGAGATCAAGGTAATGATTATAGCGTAAAAATACAGCCTAGGTAACTATTTCAAGTTACAAGGTCCATGTCATTTGTATGCTAAGAAACGTTACTGGAGTGGTGCAAAAATTAATAAAAAAAATAAAAAATACCTTGAGCGTAACAATATTTATGTAGACAAACTTTATGAGTGTTTAGATGCACTAAATTACTCTAATAAAGTCTATGAAGAATTTTGATGTAGCTGCAAGATCACAAAGTTTACAAATGGAATGTAAATTAGCCCTTAGCGTTTCGTACCCTATCACAAGTTTACTGTAACCATTAAGCAAGTATCCGGCCAGCTAAGTAACTAAAAATGATTCATATGATGCCTAGGGGCTTATGTCACCCAATGTTTGAGTCCTGAAAGTCAATGTTAAACTTTCATAGTTCAGAGCATGCTATTTTAAGAGACATTTCACGTCTGTTATGAAATTCACTTTGTTCTTTTGACAGCCTTTGTTGAAAAGCATTATTAGGAACCTGCGAAAAAGTCACAATGCGTTGTGTGTGTTCGCAATGGATTTGCCTCACCACTTGTATTCCAGGCCATAGTTAATAAAATTACCTAACATTTTAAACAATGTTCTTTATTTGCTTTTTATGTTTTTTTAAAGGGACAGTCAACACCAAAATTATTGTTTCTTTCTAATGACACCGTGAGTCCATGGATCATCATCAATCACTGTTGAGAATATCACTCCTGGCCAGCAGGAGGAAAGCGCCACAGCAAAGCTGTTAAATATCACTCCCCTACCAACAATCCCCCAGTCATTCTCTTTGCCTGCAGTGCAAGGAGGAGGTGAAGTTTAGGTGCCTGATGAGAAGTTTTCTTCAATCAAAATTATTTTTTTTAGCAGAGTAAGCTTACTCTGTTCTTTTCTGGGGTCTAGCCTAGTCCATGTCTGTCTCTTTAGTAGGGCAGTGGTGGCTTTTGAGCACTAGAGAAATTGTGAGGTACAATCCTCACTGCGTTTTCTCAAGAATCTGCTGCCCTAACTAGAAAACCTTTTTTTTTAAAAAGATAGATAATCCCTTTATTACCCATTCCCCCGTTTTGCATAACCAACACAGTTATAATAATACACGTTTTACCTCTGTAATTATCTTGTATCTAAGCCTCTGCAAACTGTCCTCTTATTTCAGTTCTTTTGATAGACTTGCATTTTAGCCAATCAGTGCTCATGCCTCTGTAAATTCACGTGCATGAGCTCAATGTTATCTATAAGAAAAACATGAACTAACGCCCTCGAGTGGTGAAAAACTGTCAAAATGCATTCAGATTAGAGGCGGCCTTCAAGGTCTAAGAAATTAGCATATAAGCCTACTAGGTTTAGCTTTCAACTAAGAATACCAAGAGAACAAAGCAAAATTGGTGCTAAAAGTAAATTGGAAAGTTATTTAAAATGACATGCCATTTTTTTAGAATCATGAAAGTTTATTTTGGACTTGACTTTCCCTTTAAAGAAAAAGGACTCCACTCTTTATAATGTGAGATATCACCTGTATGTTGGTTCATTTTTGGAATAGAGGATGGTGCAATTTCTTGAAGATTAATTCTATTTATTTGAACTTGTTCAATATATTATAAAACCAACACTGTTAGTGTAAGGTGGGGTTAAATAGGTGGTAAAATATATTTAACCTTATTTATCTGTGGATCTCAACTGCAGACTCTTATAGGTTAATTATAGGAAGAAGGAAGAATTCAGGTATAGTTATACCTTGCTAGTTGGTTACAGGAGGAAATGCTGTTCTCCTGTATTCAAAGGGTTATGGAACACTATTAAATCAAGTAGTGCCTCTTATTGAACTGATGGTAAGAGATACCGTGTTGTTGACAGCAAGTCCGTTTTTTCCCAATTATCTTTGATGAAGTAGAAAAGTCTGTTTCTCCTGAACTTTGTTAGAATATGTAAGTTCGTTTTTCCCCCTTGTAGTAATTGGTATTAAAGAACTCACTATGTAGTACTGGAGAGTCCTGGTGAGTTGTCCGGAGAGCAGGGAGAGAGCAACCGCTGCGTGATATGAGACGCAGGCAGTGGTTGTGTGCTGCGAGTAGCGTAGCTGCAAAAGGGTGTGTGCGTCTCGACCAATCCGGTGCGTGGAATAGCTGACAGGCTGGAAACTCAGCGTCCACGAGAGAGGCTCCGGTGCTTTGTTTGCAACAATACCTTCGCTGATTTCGGTAGTAATATTACCTCCAGTGTGCTTAATACAATTCAGGTAAGCTGAGAATGATTTGGAAAGTCAGCCATATAAGCTCAGTTTATGAATGTCCAAACCTCCAAACGGAGGGAAAGGTCTTGAAGGGAAAATCCGTTTTTAAACTGGAACAAAGCTGTAGTAAGCTCTTTCGTATATAATATGCTACTAAGTACACTTGATTAACTGGCAATTGTTGTAGAGGCTCATGGGTCTTTTATAACCTACCCTTAAAGGGGTATGCATCATAGAATAGTTAGAGGTTTCTCTTAAAGAGACATATAGCAAGGTAATTCCCTGACAGTTAGTGTGTAGTGAAATATGTAATGAAAAGAAATAAATGAATGAATAATTGAATAAATTGAAGAGACAAATTTTATTCATGCTACACACCACATTTCAAACATCCAAAAATTGTTAAGAACAAATACATTTATAGTACTAACAGAGGTTCCCATAGAAGAGGACAAATATATAATTACTGTATTTGAAAATAATACATTATAATTACTAATTAAATTGTAAATTCAACCCATCATTTATAGAAACTTTCATATCTGAGAACAATTTTGCAATGAAAACTGCAGCTTTATTTTGACAAATGAGTAAATTAGGAATAAAATAATCTTTGCCAACCAATCACAAACTAATATTCAGATATAGCACAAACTCTGTTTGTACATGTGCAGTTGAGAGAGACTAGGGAAACCTGCCCTTTAGCACTGATTCAAATGAGTTACTATTGCAAAGAATGATTCTCCTATCATGATTGTGACTGCTTAGAATCGTAGGGGGGAGGGCGAAGTAAACAAAAGCTTACAGAAATTGCCTAAAAGTATTAACTCAAACCTCCCTGGGGGAAAATTAAACAAGCACAATTTGTAGATGTATTTTACAGCAGGAAGCAGCAAAGTAAATAATGAATTTATATTGCAATAATTTTTCACTTGCAATAATTAAACATTTTGGGCTAGATTACAATTGGAGCACTAAATTAAGGCAATAGATAAATAATAGTTTGATTGATAAGGATGTATGGCTAGATTGTTAATGGATAGATATATTGATAGATAATAGGTACATAGATATATAGATATATACAAATACAGATGAAAGACAGATAGATAAAGATAGATAGATAAATAGATTAAAAGAATATAAAAATAGATAGATTAAAAGGACACTGAACCCAAATTTATTCTTTCATGATTCAGATAGAGCATGACATTTTAATCAACTTTCTAATTTACTCCTATTATCAATTTGTCTTCATTCTATCGTATTTTAAAAGCAGGAATGTAAATCTTAGCAGCCAGCCCAATCTAGGTTCAGCACCATGGATAGTGCTTGCTTATTGGAGGCTTACATTTCCCCACCAATAAGCAAGCATAACCCAGGTTCTCAACCAAAAATGGGTCGGCTCTTATGCATCACATTCCTGCTTTTTAAATAAAGATAGCAAAAGAACAAAGAAAAATTGATAATAGGAGTAAATCAGAAAGTTGCTTAAAATTGCATGCTCTATCTGAATCATGAAAGAAAAAAATTGGGTTTAGCGTCCCTTTTAGAATGAATAGACAGATTTGGGGGTCAATTTATTAAAGTCTGGTGGACATGATACAATGCAGCGTATCATGTCCGCCAGACATCACTGAATGTGGACAGCATACACTGTCCGTATTCAGCATTGCACAAGCAGTTCTAGTGAACTGCTTGTGCAATAACGCCCCCTGAAGATTCGCGGCCAATCGCCCACTAGCAGGGGGTGTCAATCAGCCCGGTCGTATAGGATCGGGCAGATTGCTGTCAGCTACCTCAGAGGTGGCGTATGAGTTAAGGAGCAGTGGTCTACAGATGGAAAACAGGATGGATTGGCCCAATTCAGCCAATAATAAATAGACCCATTGGAATGGATAGACAGATATAAAATGTTTAGACAGATTGATAATTGATAGATAGATAAATAGATTGATAGAATAGATAAATAAATCTTATAGATAGATGATAGATAGATGATAATGTGATTAGTAAATTATGTATGGATAGATAGAATAGATTGTTGATGGATAGATAGATAGATAGATAGATAATAGGTAGATAGATAATAGGTAGATATATATATATATATATATATATATATATATAGATATCTAGATAATAGGCAGATGTGTGATTGATAGATGGATAGATAAATAGATAATAGATAGATAGACAGATAGATACTGTAGATAGATGATAGATTGATAGATAGATAATAGGTAGATAGATAGATGATAGATAGATCTATAGATAGATAGATAGATATATGATAGATTGATATATAGATAGATTAGATAGATAGATAGGTAGATAGATAGGTAGATAGATGGGCAAGATAGATACATAGATAGATAGATGTGTGATAGATAGATGATTGATAGATAGATAGATAGATAGATAGATGATAGATAGATGATTGATTGATAAATAGATTAGATACATATATAAATGATAGAGCTTAGCTATTATACCCTTTGCTTTGTTGGAATACATCTGTACCTTATTAATACATTTTGGTGTTTTTCTTATAAGGAGTAAAGAAAGATGTTTGTTTAATAGAGGAATACAGCAATACAAACACACAGTAATTCTGATAACTAAAGAGAGGCTGAATAGACCGAAACAAAAGAGGCAGATGGATGTCTAGCTATAAAGCACAGAACACAGGTGTTTAAAGACATCAGATGAGGACTATTTGCCTACAGCATTGTTGTTAATGTATTGATATTTTATAAAAAAGGAAGATGCATTTAAAACTTGTACACAGAATATTTAATTTGCTATAATTATACATTAATACAGTTTTACACTATATTCAGTGTTACACGTTTTACTGTTTGGTCTTTTTGATTAAAACATGATTTCATTAAAGGGATGGAAAGTTTGAAAGTTATAACAGCTTTTAAACAAAGTTCCTGAGCTCACCCCCCACTTTGTTTTATATTTAAGGGGTGTGTCACTCACTACCCACCAATGGGAGGGGAATTATTTGTTAAAGTGATACAAAACCCCAAAATTGTCTTTCATGATTCAGACAGAGAATATGATTTTAAAAGGACAGTCAACACCAGAATATTTATTGTTTTAAAAGATAGATAATCCCTTTATTACCCGTTCACTAGTTTTGCATAACCAACACAGTTATATTAATACACTTTTTACCTCTGTGATTACTAAGCCTCAGCAAATTGCCCCCTTATTTCAGCTCTTTTGTCAGACTTGCATTTTAGCCAATCAGTGCTGACTCCTAGGTAACTCCACGTGTGTGAGCACAGTATTATCTATATGACTCACATGAACTAATTCCCTCTAATGATGAAAAACTGTCAAAATGCATTTAGAGAAGAGGCGGCCTTCAAGATATATACAATTAGCATATGAACCTCCTAGGTTTAGCTTTCGACTAAGAATAACAAAAGAACAAAACAAAATTGATGATAAAAGTAAAATAGAATGTTTAAAATTACATACCTGAATCATGAAAGTTTATTTTAGACTTGACTGTCCCTTTAAACAACTTTCCAAATTATTTCTATTATCTAATTTGCTTCATTTTCTTGGTATGCTTATTTGAAAGTGAAGTTACCTCGGTAGACTCAGGAACTGCAATGCATTACTGAGAGCTAGCTGCTTATTGGTGGCTGTACACAAATGCCTCTTTTCTTTGGTTCCCCAGATGTCTTCAGCTTGCTCCCAGTAGTTGCTGCTTCAACAAAGGATACTAAGAAAACTAAAGGGTTATAAAACCCTAAGGCCTAGATTTGGAGTTCGGCGGTAGCCGTCAAAACCAGCGTTAGAGGCTCCTAACGCTGGTTTTGGCCGCCCGCTGGTATTTGGAGTCAGTGATTAAAGGGTCTAACGCTCACTTTTCAGCCGCGACTTTTCCATACCGCAGATCCCCCTACGCCATTTGCGTATCCTATCTTGTCAATGGGATCTTCCTAACGCCGGTATTTAGAGTCGTTTCTGAAGTGAGCGTTAGAGCTCTAACGACAAAACTCCAGCCGCCTGAAAATAGCAGGAGTTAAGAGCTTTCTGGCTAACGCCGGTTCATAAAGCTCTTAACTACTGTACCCTAAAGTACACTAACACCCATAAACTACCTATGTACCCCTAAACCGAGCTCCCCCCACATCGCCGCCACTCGATTAAAATATTTTAACCCCTAATCTGCCGACCGCCACCTACGTTATACTTATGTACCCCTAATCTGCTGCCCCTAACCCCGCCGACCCCTGTATTACATTTATTAACCCCTAACCTGCCCCCCACAACGTCGCCGCCAGCTACTTAAAATAATTAACCCCTAATCTGCCGACCGCAAAGCGCCGCCACCTACGTTATCCCTATGTACCCCTAATCTGCTGCCCCTAACACCGCCGACCCCTATATTATATTTATTAACCCCTAATCTGCCCCCCTCAACGTCGCCTCCACCTGCCTACACTTATTAACCCCTAATCTGCCGAGCGGACCGCACCGCTACTATAATAAAGTTATTAACCCCTAACCCGCCTCACTAACCCTATCATAAATAGTATTAACCCCTAATCTGCCCTCCCTAACATCGCCGACACCTAACTTAAATTATTAACCCCTAATCTGACGACCGGAGCTCATCGCTACTATAATAAATGGATTAACCCCTAAAGCTAAGTCTAACCCTAACACTAACACCCCCCTAACTTAAATATAATTTACATCTAACGAAATAAATTAACTCTTATTAAATAAATGATTCCTATTTAAAGATAAATACTTACCTGTAAAATAAATCCTAATATAGCTACAATATAAATTATAATTATATTATAGCTATTTTAGGATTAATATTTATTTTACAGGCAACTTTGTAATTATTTTAACCAGGTACAATAGCTATTAAATAGTTAAGAACTATTTAATAGTTACCTAGTTAAAATAATAACAAATTTACCTGTAAAATAAATTCTAACCTAAGATATAATTAAACCTAACACTACCCTATAAATAAATTAATTAAATAAACTACCTACAATTACCTACAATTCTATTGGCTGTTCCGATCAGCCAATAGAATGCGAGCTCAATCTGATTGGCTGATTGGATCAGCCAATCGGATTGAACTTGATTCTGATTGGCTGATTCCATCAGCCAATCAGAAAATTCCTACCTTAATTCCGATTGGCTGATAGAATCCTATCAGCCAATCGGAATTCGAGGGACGCCATCTTGGATGACGTCCCTTAAAGGAACCGTCATTAGTCGGGAGACAACGGAAGAAGAGGATGGATCCGCGTCGCCTGCTTCAAGATGGACCCGCTCCGCACCGGATGGAAGAAGATCGAAGATGCCGCTTGGAGAAGATGTTTGCCGGTCCGGATGTCCTCTTCTTGCCGGATAGGAGGAAGACTTTGGAGCCTCTTCTGGACCTCTTCAGCCACAGGATGATGGATCGCCAACCCCCGCTTGGGTTGGATGAAGATGTTGGAGCCAGGACGGATCGGTGATACCTGGATGGTGAAGACAAGGTAGGAAGATCTTCAGGGGCTTAGTGTTAGGTTTCTTTAAGGGGGGTTTGGGTTAGATTAGGGGTATGTGGGTGGTGGGTTGTAATGTTGGGGGGGGGGGTATTGTATGTTTTTTTTTACAGGCAAAAGAGCTGAAATTCTTGGGGCATGCCCCGCAAAGGGCCCTGTTCAGGGCTGGTAAGGTAAAAGAGCTTGTAACTTTTTTAATTTAGAATAGGGTAGGGAATTTTTTATTTTGGGGGGCTTTGTTATTTTATTAGGGAGCTTAGAGTAGGTGTAATTAGTTTAAAATTGTTGTAATATTTTTCTTATGTTTGTAAATATTTTTTTATTTTTTGTAACTTAGTTCTTTTTTATTTTTTGTACTTTAGCTAGTTTATTTAATTGTATTTATTTGTAGGAATTGTATTTAATTAATTTATTGATAGTGTAGTGTTAGGTTAATTGTAGGTAATTGTAGGTAGTTTATTTAATTAATTTATTGATAGTGTAGTGTTAGGTTTAATTATATCTTAGGTTAGGATTTATTTTACAGGTAAATTTGTTATTATTTTAACTAGGTAACTATTAAATAGTTCTTAACTATTTAATAGCTATTGTACCTGGTTAAAATAATTACAAAGTTGCCTGTAAATAAATATAAATCCTAAAATAGCTATAATATAATTATAATTTATAGTGTATCTATATTAGGGTTTATTTTACAGGTAAGTATTTAGCTTTAAATAGGAATAATTTATTTAATAAGAGTTAATTTATTTCGTTAGATGTAAATTATATTTAACTTAGGGGGGTGTTAGTGTTAGGGTTAGACTTAGCTTTAGGGGTTAATCCATTTATTATAGTAGCGATGAGCTCCGGTCGTCAGATTAGGGGTTAATAATTGAAGGTAGGTGTCGGCGATGTTAGGGCGGGCAGATTAGGGGTTAATACTATTTATGATAGGGTTAGTGAGGCGGATTAGGGGTTAATAACTTTATTATAGTAGCGGTGCGGTCCGGTCGGCAGATTAGGGGTTAATAAGTGTAGGCAGGTGGAGGCGACGTTGTGGGGGGCAGATTAGGGGTTAATAAATATAATATAGGGGTCGGCGATGTTAGGACAGCAGATTAGGGGTACATAGGGATAACGTAGGTTGCGGCGGTTTACGGAGCGGCAGATTAGGGGTTAAAAAAATATGCAGGGGTCAGCGATAGCGGGGGCGACAGATTAGGGGTTAATAAGTGTAAGGTTAGGGGTGTTTAGACTCGGGGTACATGTTAGGGTGTTAGGTGCAGACGTAGGAAGTGCTTCCCCATAGACAACAATGGGGCTGCGTTAGGAGCTGAACGCTGCTTTTTTGCAGATGTTAGGTTTTTTTTCAGCTCAAACAGCCCCATTGTTTCCTATGGGAGAATCGTGCACAAGCACGTTTTTGAGGCTGGCCGCGTCCGTAAGCAACTCTGGTATCGAGAGTTGCATTTGCGGTAAAAATGATCTACGCTCCTTTTTTGGAGCCTAACGCAGCATTTGTTTGAACTCTCGATACCAGAGTTAAATTTATGGTGCGGCCAGAAAAAAGCCTGCGGAGCGTTAACAGCCCATCTACCGCCAAACTCCAAATCTAGGCCATAGTTTTTCTTTCATGATTCAGCTACAGCATGTAATTTTAAGCAATTTTCTAAGTTTTTCTTATAATCAAATTTTCTTTGTTCTCTGTGTTTCTTTATTTGAAAATAAGGAATGTAAGCTTAGGAGCCGACCGATTTTTGGTTCAGCATCTAGAAATGCAGCTACCAATCGCAAGCGCTACCCAAGGTGCTAAACCAAAAATGCGCCTGATCTCCAGGGTTATGACTGCATATTACAAGCATGGCAAGGCTTCATTGGTGAAGATGAATAGTGGGAAAAAACAAATTTAAATGATCGGGACCAACGAGAATTGTGTACTAACAACACAGAACTACTACAAAAGGACACCATATCCACCTAGAAGACCCTATTTCCACAACTACAGTCCCCAGAGAACTTCACGAAGCCAACATCCATGGAAGAGCGCCAATTGCTAAGCCTTTCATTGCATACATCAACACTAAATGTGAAAAAGATAGTGTCATGATCATAAAACCTGGACAACTGAAGATTGCAAATGAGTGATGTGGTTCACTGAGTCATCATTTACATTGTTCTAAAAGGAAGCGTACACCTCAGGCTGTCACTTCCCAACTGCATAGATGGGTTTGGCTCTGTAATGATTTAGGAGTTCATATCTTGATATTTGGCTGTCCACATTATTACCTTAAATGGTCAAATTACTTCCAGCAAGTACTTGGACATTCTAGGTGATCAAGGGCATCCTATGTTTCAAATGCTGTTTTCCAGCATTGATGCCATTTTGTAAGATGGGAGCACCAAGAAGAATTTCAAAATCTGCCCTGGTCAACTCAATAATCTGACTTAAATATGACTCAACCACTGTGGGCAGTTTTAAAGAGCAGAATGAGACATATTCCCTCCTTTAACATCTCTGAAGCAATTGGCAGATGCTGTGGTAGACGATTAGTGCAACATTCCACTGGAGACTATTCAAAAATCTATTCATAGAAGGTTGGAAGATGTATTAAAGGCACCTTATTAATAAAGAAATGTCACCCATATCCCAAGTGTTTACATTATTTTAGATAGAGAGAGAGAGAGATAGAAGTTTGACAGATAGATGATAGATGAAAAGACATACAGATAGATAAATGGATAGATGGATAGATAGAGATATAGAGATAGATAGATAGATAGATAGATAGATAAATGGATAGATGGATAGATAGAGATATAGAGATAGATAGATAGATAGATGATAGAGAGATTGAAAGATAGATGACTGATAGATAGTTAATAGATGGAAAGATAGAAAGATAGATAGATACGATAGATAGATAGATAAATAGTTACGATAGATAGAAAAATGATAGATAGATGAATAGAGTGATAGATAGATATATAGATAGATACAGAGATAGATACAGAGATAGATGATTGATAAATGATAGATGGATAGAGAGATAGATGGATAGAGTGAGATAGATAGATGGATGGATATATGGATAGATAGAAAGATAGATACATAAATAGATGATAGATAAGTAGATAAATAGATGATAGATAGAAAAATAAAATCATTATATATTTTTAGCTCAGCCTTGCGTCAGAAAATAATATTTTTTGTATATTGTTCCTTGTTATTTACTGAAGGCTTTTTTGGAGAAATATGGAGTGTTCCATAGTGTAGATATGTTTCTTTTACTGGTATGATGTCTAATATAAAAAGTGATTGAATGCTGGTGAGTAGATGAGACTATAAGGGAATTGTGTGTAATTTATTTGCACAGTAAAACATAATAATATCTATAACATATTTATTACGTCATGAATTACTATGAATATCTGCCAATAGTTTTACCCTTGTGACCTTTTTGTTATCTCTACCAAACCCTGCCATTAGTCTAACCCCTGACGCAAGCTCTTCCTACACACAAATAGAATATATTTTAACAAAAGAGCGTATACTGTTTTTTTATTAGCTTAGTAATAACTTAAATTAAACTTTATACAGACATCTGTTCCTTTGTTTCCTAGTCTTTCTTAATATGATAGTCTTTTTCAACTAGAGAAAAAAATCATTCTAATTAACAAATAATTCTTATATATTAGATGCCTTAAAGGGACATTAAAGCCACATTTATTTCTTTCATGATTCAGATAGAACAAGCAATTTTAAACAACTTTCTAATTTACTTCTATTATCTAATTTGCTTCATTCTCTTGATATCCTTTGCTGAAAAGCATATCTAGATAGGCTCAGTAGCCGCTGATTAGTGGGTGATTTTATTTTGGGGGGGCTTTTTTATTTTGATTGGCTCACCTTTGTGCATTGCTATTTCTTCAACAAAGGATATCTAAAGAATGAAGCAAATTAGATAATAGAAGTAAATTGGAATGTTGTTTAAAATTATATTCTCTATCTTAATCAGTAAATCAATGTAAATATTTGCATAGGAAATTAGCACATCTAGGCAAGATTCCCCGCTAAAAGCTAGCAGGCAATCTTGCCTAGATGTGCTAATTTCCTATGCAAATATTTACATTGATTTAATTTTGAGACATGGAGGATTTTAATTTCAGTTTTTTATCTGCCCCCATAATTTTAATCTATCTTAATCATGAAAGACAATTTTGGGGTTTAATGTCCCTTTAAAGTAAGTGATAACCACACAGAGCTATACAGGGACCTGATTCTGTGCTAGATTATGAGTGGATCGCTATCTGTCGCTCACGCTTGTGTGCTAACTTCGCTCGACCTCGGCTTTTTGCATGAGTTGAATACCACAAGCATTACAAGTTGAAATTAAAACATTTTCACTTGTGTGCTAACCCAAGGCACGCAAAAAGCCTAAGTCAATAGAGTTTGAAAAGTGGAAAAAACACTAACACCCCTCTCTCGCGCAAACCTAATCGCATTTTCTCAATTGCGGTAACCCGACATGAAAATATAAATATTTCACATTCCAATTGTCTTCACATAGAAGAATATGTTCTATTTTATTCTTAAATTGGAATGTGAAATATTTACAGTACATACACAAACACTAACACATTAAATATGAATATTGCATAAATATGATTTATCATGTTTTCAGCTACTTAGCTGCAAAGGGGTCCAATGCACTTATTAAAAAAAAAACCTAACCGCCCGCAAAAAGTATTTAAAAAAAAACCTAACCACCCGCAATAAGTATTAAAAAAAAAACCTAACCGCCCGCAAAAAGTATTTAAAAAAAAACCTAACCACCCGCAATAAGTATTAAAAAAAAAAACTAACCGCCCGCAAAAAGTATTTAAAAAAAAACCTAACCGCCCGCAAAAAGTATTTAAAAAAAAAAACCTAACCACCCGCAATAAGTATTAAAAAAAAAACCTAACCACCCGCAAAAAGTATTTTAAAAAAAACCTAACTGCCCACAATAAGTATTAAGTAAAAAACAACAACCAACTACCTAATAAAATTAACTCCTAAATCCTCCAACCCCAACATCGCAAACTACCATCGCAAACTATCTAATAACCCCTAAACCACCATTAACCCACATAGCTAATTAACCTAATAAATCTATTAACCCCTAAATCGCCATAATCCACATCACAATTAACATAATAAATCTGTTAACCCCTAAACTGCCAAACCCACAACGCAAATAACTTATCTCTAAGCCCCCTAACCTAACACCCCCTAAATTAACCCCATTACTTAAATTAAAATAATCCTAAATTACAATTAAAATACAAAACCTAACATTACTTTAAAAATAAAGAAAACTAAGTTTAAAAAAGTTTAAAAGAGTCTTAACATTACAGAAAATAAAAAAAAATCTAACATTACACAAAATAATAAACCACATTATCCAAAAAAAATAATTAAACCTAATCCCTATAAAAATAAAAAAGCCCCGCAAAATAAAATCACCCACTAATCTAAGAATAAACTACCAATAGCCCTTAAAAGGGCTTTTTTGTAGGGCATTGCCCTAAAGAAATTAGCTCTTTTACATTAAAAATAAACCAAGCCCCCTTAACAGTAAAACCCCCCACCCACCAAACCACCCAAAATAAAAAAACTAACACTAAAAAAACCTAAACTACCATTGGGCATTTGTCTAAATATGTATATGTTTGTGTGTGTATGTATATATATATATATATATATATATATATATATATATATATATATATATATATATATATATATATATATATATATATATATATATATATATATATATGTATATATATATACACTGTATATATGTTTGTACATTTGTATTTATGTATTTATATAAAATAAGCCCTTTGTAGTTAAGTATCTGAAAACATGAAAAATCTAATTTATGTAATATTTAAATTCACTAAAGTGTTTAACTATGTATGTACTGTAAATATTTCACATTCCAATGTTCTTCTGTTCTTCACATAAGGGAATATATTCTTTTTATTTTTAAATAGATATTCCTATATATATCTGTTTTTATGTATACCTATATATAATCATATATATATATATATATATATATATATATATGTGTGTGTGTGTGTATGTATGTATGTGTATATATATATATGTATATATATATATATATATATATATATATATATATATATATATGTGTATATATATATATATATATAAGGAAGAAATGGAAGTAAAAAATTATTTATTTCCAATAAAGACAGGGACTTCAGCACTCTTTTCAAAGTTATACAGCTCCAGATTCAAAGGGAACCAAGTAACACTTTATTGACATATACAATCAAATCTTGTGACACACTGTATCCCCCAAGGAAGGAGATATATGTAGTTATACAATATGCAGTATAGGCTAGATAAAAAGGAAAATCCTTTTAGTTTGTCGCTACAGGTAACAAGATAGAATATAGTGCAGAGTAAAACTAAACCTGACCAGTCAGAGTGAACCCCAGTACCGAAAATACATTAAAATCAAGTTGCAGTTAGTTAGCGAAGTATATTTCAAGTTACCACTCCCAACTGCACACAGAACCTTCACTAGCTGTTGTGGGGGTATAGCCTGGGCAGATAACATGTATGGGATCTAGGTATTCGATAATATACTCCTTTTTGATGCAGCAAGTCAAAGCATACAGAATATAAATATAAAGCACATGGAAATGCGTCATTCACAAGCCATGCAAGGGTTAAAAAACATGGAAACTTTTTTTGCAGGAATTTAGATCGAGTGGTGATAAACACTGCTACACCCAACTGCTCTCAGAACCCCTAAGAAAGTACAGAGGTATATCCTGGGCAGATATCAATGTAGGGGATCTAAGCTGTGGAATCAGACACTCTGCACCAAGCAAGACATAAAGCAGTATGCGGACAGCAAAAGTATGCACATAGGGTTAATCAGTTTTAGCATGGAATAGAATTAGTTGTATATGGAAAATGTCCCAACTCCATGCAGGACAAGCCTTTTGAGTTATGTCATTCTGTGCACAAGGTGTATTCCTCTGTGGCTAATGAGAGTTTTTTCCTTATAGCAATACTGCAGTGTGGCGGTATACATATAGCCTAGAGTACATCTCCAAGGATTGTAAGTTACCGTGGTGCTAGGAGCATAGGCACACAGGGCTGTTGCTGGGTAAAGTCATTGACAGAATCTTTCAAATTATATGTAGCTTCCACATACTACACCTTCTTCCGTGACTGGTAAGACCGCAGAATCCTGTTAAGTAAGCTGGAACTTGTCCATACTCATGGTGGAAGGACGACTTGCTGCAAGTTCAGGTAGAACTGTGGTTGGTACTCCGGATTACCTGTTTGGTCAGCTGATGCCGATGCGCGTTTCACCCCCTTGTCTTCAGTGAGGCGGGGCTTTGTCAGGGCGGATCCTATACTGTATATTTTATTACTACATATATCTCATTCCTTGGGGGATACAGTGTGTCACGAGATTTGATTGTCAATAAAGTGTTACTTTGGAGCTGTATAATTTTGAAAATAGTGCTGAAGTCCCTGTCTTTATTGGAAATAAATATTTTTTTACCTCCATTTCTTCCTTATATTTTTCTAGATATATTTTTTTAAAGGTCTGCACCATTGGTTGTATTCAACCTTGAAAAGTCATTAGCAATTGTTGCATTGTACTTTTACAGCTCATTAAGCTAGCAACTGATTCCCACTCTTGCTATTTTTCTCGAAAAGATATATATATATATATATATGTTACCAAAATACCATCAGATATATATATATATATATATATATATATATATCAATATCATTTTCGGCTATTTGAAGAACATTGGAATTTGAAATATTTATATTTCCTGGCGGGAGTAGCGCACATGGTTAAAGGGACAGTCAAGTCCAAAAAACTCTTTCATGATTTAAATAGAAAATGCAATTTTAAACAACTTTCCAATTTTCTTTTATCACCAATTCTGCTTTGTTCTCTTGGTATTCTTAGTTGAAAGCTAAACCTATGAGGTTCATATGCTAATTTCTTAGACCTTGAAGACGGCCTCTAATCTGAAAGAATTTTGACCACTAGAGGGCATTAGTTCATCTGTTATATATAGATAACATTGAGCTCATGCACGTGAAGTTACCCTGGAATGAGCACTGATTGGCTAAAATGCAAGTCTGTCAAAAGAACTGAAATAAGGGGGCAGTTTGCAGAGGCTTAGATACAAGGTAATTGCAGAGGTAAAAAGTATATTAATATAACTGTGTTGTTTATGCAAAACTGGGGAATGGGTAATAAGAGGATTATCTATCTTTTAAAACAATAACATTTTTGGTGTTGACTATCCCTTTAAACATGATCGGGTTTGCACGTGAGTATGGGTGTTAGTTCATATTTAATGTCGGGTTAGCACACTTGGTTAAACGCGATCAGATTTGCGTGCAAGTATTGTTTTTGTTTACACTTTTTGTGCTCCATTGAAGTCTATGGGGCCGATTTATTATTGTGCGGGCAGACATGATGAGCTGTAGCAGATCATGTCCGCCGCACACCGATAAATGCTGTCGGCATTTATCATTGCACAAGCATTTCTCGTGAAATGCTTGTGCAATACCGCCCCCTGCACATTCGCGGCCAATTGGCCACTAGCAGGGGGTATCAATCAACCTGATCATATCCGATCGGGCTGATTGCTGTCCGCCACCTCAGAGGTGGCGGACGAGTTAAGGAGCAGCGGTCTTATGACCGCTGCTTCTTAACTCCTGATTCCGGCGAGCCTGAAGACTTGCACGGAATTATCATCTTATGTGGCTTGATAAATCGGCCCCTATGGGGGAATATGTTAAGGCAGTTGTGATTATGGGGCCTATCTATCAAGCTCCGAATGGAGCTTGATGTCCCGTGTTTCTGGCGAGCCTGCAGGCTCGCCAGAAACAGCAGTTATGAAGCAGCGGTCACAAAGACCGCTGCTCCATAACCTGTCCGCCTGCTCTGAGCAGGCGGACAGACATCGCCGGAAATCAACCTGATCAAGTACGATCGGGTTGATTGACACCCCCCTGCTGGCGGCCCATTGGCTGCGAGTCTCCAGGGGGCAGCGTTGCACCAGCAGCTCGCCGTATTCAGCGAGGTCTGGCGGACCTGATCCGACAGTGCGGATCAGGTCCGCCAGACCTTGATAAATAGGAGCCATTGTGTTTTTAGTATAATAATTTTAAATTCCAATGTTCTTTACTTAGAGGAAGAAGTTAATTATAATTTTAAATATATATATAGCTGTATATATTCATTAGATGTATAGTTATAGATATATATTTTAGAAAAAAATCAGCGATAATTGTTGTTTCTTTTTTTAAATACATGCACTATTGAAGTCTATGCGAGAAGTTCACATGGTTGGGATATCCGAAGTCCTGAAGTTAGCACGCATCAGACTTTCACACACCCGCTAATTTTTTACTTTCAAGTTGTAATATGCGTGCCAACTTGCCAGTGTTAGAAGTTTACTTCCAGCGCAGTTAGCGTGAGAGAGCAAGAATCTGTTAGCGCCACGTGTAATCTTTCTCAGAGTAAGTGCTATTGCATTGCATTTTTGTAATGAATTTATTGATTGTGCAATTCTACCTCTATTTAACCCCTTCATGCCGGCATCAAAGTATTAACTTTGGGATGAATTTTTCCATGTAAACATTTACTGTAAAAATGAAATCACGTGATCGTCGATGAGATCACATGAATTCAAGGATCATGGGGGACTGCCTACACTGCTAGGTATGCCCTCCAGTCCAATTCCTGATTGCATCAAAGGGGGGGGATGCAGGACGCCCTATAAGGTAGGACATTCCATGCCGTCCTAACGACGTTAAGGCCAAGCACTGTTTGGATGGCTTGGAATGTCCCAACAGTGTGAAGGGGTTAAATGTCCTTTAAAGGGACAGTCTACACCAGAATTTGTATTATTTAAAAAGATAGATAATCCCTTTATTACCCATTCCCCAGATTTGCATAACCAACACAGTTATATTAATACACGTTTTACCTCTGTGATTACCTTGTATCTAAGGTTCTGAAGACTGCCCCTTATCTAAGTGCTTTTGACAGACATGCAGTGTAGCCAATCAGTACAGACTCCTAAATAACTCCACGGGAGTGAGCACAATGTTATCTATATGACACACACGAACTAGTATTGTCTAACTATAAAAACTTTCAAAATGCTCTGAGCTAAGAGGCGATTTTCAACGGTTTAGAAATCAGTTTGAGCCTACCTAGGTTTAGCTTTTCAAAAATACCACAAAGGGAACAAAGCAAATTTGATGAAAAAAGTAAATTGGAAAGTAGTTTAAAATTGCATGCCCTGTCTGAATCATGAAAGTTTAATTTTGACCAGACTGTCCTTTTAATGGCAGAAGCATTTTAGAATTGTAGCTGATAAAACAACTCACTGACAACACTCACCGCAATTCAGAAATTATCTTCTGAAAACAAGCGTAAGATCTTTATAAACTACACAATGTTTAAAGAGGCAAGTTTATTTGTTAGCTGAAGAGAGGCGTGGAAAGGATTCTATAACTCGTAGTCATGAAAGGACTTAAAATGACAGTTTAATCTACATTGTCAAAAAACTAGAGTTATGACATTTCTACCAGAATATGAGAACAATGGTTTTATATAATATTCTTTAATACAATAACTCACAAAGTATTTATCAGTAATATACTTCCTTTGAATGAGGAATGTCTCTGAACGGTACGTTTTTTTTTTCTCCAAAGCACAACCTGTAACAAAAAGAAAAGTAAATATTTTGAAGGTCTAAAGACTCTAGTAATAAATCCCTTAAATTTCATGAATTTCATAATTAAAGGGACATAAAAACCAATTGACACAAGCAATTTTGACATGTTTGCTCACTATTGGTTTCACCTTAATTGTTCCCTTTCTTGCTAAGTGTACCCATACATATTGTGCAACCTTTTTTAACAGACAAAAAGACCTTTCTAGTGATACCCTATATTGGTAAATAAAATAACTATAAATAGGAATTTAATACTGAAAAATGGGGGGGGGGGGGGGGGGGGGTTTGAAAAAGCTTTTTTTTCAGTTTTCTTTATAACCATTTCTATAAAACTAGTGTAGCTAAAGTAAAATACTGCCAAATAGATTAATTATATTTGTTCCGATTTTAGGAATACCCGATATGTCTAGGTTTTCCAAGTAATTTATAGCAAATATAGGTCATATACTACAGAGATTGAATTATTGGTTTAACGTTAAAATTTGCTGGGCTTGGACTGTAAGCTAAATAGCGGTCATTCAAATCAATACTGCTAGACAAAAGTATATAGAAAGAAACAGAGAAAGAGAGTGAGAAAGAGAGAGTGAGAAAGAGAGAGTGAGAAAGAGAGAGTGAGAAAGAGAGAGTGAGAAAGAAAGAGTGAGAAAGAGAGAGTGAGAAAGAGAGAGAGTGAGAAAGAGAGAGAGTGAGAAAGAGAGAGAGAGAGAAAGAGAGAGAGAGAGAGAGATTGAGAGAGAGAGAGAGAGAAAGAGAGAGAGAGAGAAAGAGAGAGAGAGATTGAGAGAGAGAGAGAGAGAGAGAGAGAGAGAGAGAAAGAGAAAGAAACAAAGAAAGTGAAAGAGAGAGAGGGGCCCATTTATCAAGTTCCGTATGGAGCTTACAAAAGGGCAATCTGGTTTTTCTAAAATTCTAAGTCTACTGGTTTAAATTTAATTCAGTGGGTTACACTTTTTCTTTCTATAATTAATAATTGTACATTTCAAAAACTATATTAGTTAATAATCAGTCAACACAGTATATTTGCATAATCAACAATGCAAGATAACAAGACAATGCAATAGCACGTAGTCTGAACTTCAAATGAGTAGTAGATTTTGTTTCCTACAATTTTAAAAGTTATGTCTTTTTCCACTCCCCCTGTACCATGTGACAGCCATCAGCCAATCACAAATGCATACACGTACCATGTGACAGCCATCAGCCATTCACAAATGCATACACACTTATTCTTGCACATGCTCAGTAGGAGCTGGTGACTCAAAAAGTTTAAATATAAAAATACTGTGCACATTTTGTTAATGGAAGTAAATTGGAAAGTTGTTTAAAATGGTATGCTCTATCTGAATAATGAAAGTTTAATTTTGATTGAGTGTCCCTCTTTAGCTAGCTCTGTGTTTTTAATATTAAATTAAATTGTATAGTGTCGAATCTCTTTATAAATGATGGTGTAAATATCTTACGCGATAATTGTGAAACAAATTGTGAAAAAATTGTGCTGAAAAATAAAGTGATGAAAAAAATGAGAGAAAAAAATAATAATAAATCTGTGTTTTTTGTACTGAAATGAATTGTCTGGTGTCAAATCTCTATCTAATTATAGTACAAATGTTATTGTGCAATAATTGTGATGAATAAAATGAAAAACGTTCTAATAGTAATTCTGCACTTATTATGTTCCCTTATTGTTATAGGATAAACTCAAAGCCCTTAAAGTAATTTTGGATATATAATCACAAATGGACAATGTATACAGATTATAGATATATATTCAACATTTATTAAAAGACAATTTAAATTGTTCAGTTTCTTCATTCTATTCAATGCAGTGTGTTCCTGGGAAGAAGATAAAATAGTGTGTAAACACTTGGACTTTGAATATTAGTCCCTTAAAAAATCACACCGGTGTAAAAAAAATCATTAAAAAAGCTAAAATACCCAGTTTGATATTTTCAGTGGACATTATATGAAAGTTGTTATATAATTTTAGCTATTTATACAGACGTCAATGTTGCACTTTACATATATATATTATTGCTCAGTCTCTTTTTTTAAGACAACTAGTTTTGTGGCAAACAGTTATTTTGTAGCCAGTAGATCAGATACAAACGCCAAGTTTGTTGCAAATTTATACAGTTCTGTTCACTTCTACGGTCATTTAGAGGTGTCAGTGATTTTACTTCACCTTGTATATAAAAAGAAAAAGAGAAATAAAGAGAGAGAGAGAAAGAAAGAGAAAGAGAGAGAGAAACAAAGAAAGCGAAAGAGAGAGGGGCCCATTTAACAAGCTCCGTAACCTGTTCGCCTGCTGTGAGGAGGCGGACAGAGATCGCGTGAAATCAACCCGATCCAATACGATCGGGTTAATTGACACCCACGGATCTGCATGATCCGCTGATCGGATCATGTCGGACAGACATTTCATAAATAGGCCCCAGAGAGAGAGAGACAGAGAGAGACAGAGAGAGACAGAGACAGAGAGAGACAGAGAGAAAGAGGGAGAGAGAGAAAGAGAGAAAGAGAGAGAGAGAGAGAAAGAGAGAGAAAGAGAAAGAGAGAAAAAGAGAGAGAGAGAGAGAGAGAGAGAGAGAGAGAAAGAGAGAGAGAGAGAGAGAGAGAAAGAAACAGAGAAAGAAAGAGAGAAAGAGAGAGAAAGAGAGAGAAAAAGAGAAAGTGAAAGAAAGAGAGAGAAATAAAGAAAGAAAGAAAAAAGAGAAACAGCAATTTGAGACATTAGATAAAGAATGTAACATATTTAGCATTTACAAGAAGTATTCTATTTACTGCACAATAACGATGCTTTGCCTTTACTGGTCTTTAAATAGAAACCTTTAGCAGGGTGAGTTTTGTCCTGAATTAAAGTACAAGAAAGAGCAGGTAATATTCCTACCGTCTGTAGCTATGGCAGAAAATAATAAATGAAAAAACTTCAAGGGTTTCACCCCCTTTAAAGTAAAACAAAAGTAATGAACAGTTTATAATCTATAATGTTGTTGTTAAGGAACATAAAACTCAAAATCGAATTCTTCATAAAGTTCAGATTACAGGTCGGGCGAAGTTGATTGCGCCCGTGCACTACTGAACCAATCAATATTGAACAGTTTTGTATTATATGTTTTTGGATAATTTGTTTAACCAAACTATTTTTACACTTTCAATGCACAAGTACCATGCCTTATACATTCACTCAAAAGTGCAAAGGGAGAGTAGTCTATTAATCTATCAGTTCTTACAAGTCGACAATCACACTGGTACGTTTTAATGGTATAGGAATAAGCTAAATGACAATATGTTGTTTTTTTTAAACTGCCACCTATACTGAACATTTTAATATTGCAGTATTCTCTATATAAAAAAGCTATGTAAACAAAAAACAGGATCAGAAATCAACCTCCCAGTGGAGTGTGGGAACAAGAAAGTGCAGCCCATTTGAATTGGTGTTCCTGTAGAAGTTTTGAATTCAAACAACTTATCAGCTACTTTAACAAATACATTGTTACTTTAAAGAAATTATCAAACATCCCTGAACTACTTGCAGACTCTAATAAAAAAATAGCACCGGCTAAAATTGGTTCAGTCCTAGTGCTAGAAAATTCATTTTTATATTTTGCCGTTTTCTCCTCTCTCCAGAGAGGGATGAAATTCTGTTTACATGTCTCTGATTGTCTTTCTTATCACACAAATAACAATATTATAACAATTCTCTTTTTGTATCGCCACTACAATTCGCTTGTTATTCGTAACCTTGGAAGAGCATCCGTTTATGAGTCATTGACAGTGAATTTGGCTGATGTTACAACATTTTTACGTGCAATTTGCTTAAGGGTTAAACAAACTGACATACAATATAACAAGGTAAGGAGAGGTTACCTTTCAGTACCATCCAAACCAGTATCTAATTGCTGCTGCAGGGGCTGATGGGAAAACATATCTGAACTATTGTAAGAATGTACGATTGAATATCCGTTCCTTGTTATGAAACATGTATGATATACGCGCTCGTGCTCTAACCTACCAACAGCATCACTGGGCAAACCCTAAGGACATCCGTGTTGAGTATATATCTATATTACATTATTTAAAGGTACAGTAAAGTCAAAATTAAGCCTTTCTAGTTTACTTATATCTAATTTGAATCATTCTTGGTATTCTTTGTTGAAAAGCATAGCTAGGTAAGCTCAGAAACAGCAGGGTACTACTGGTATCTGACTACTGATTGGTGGTTGCATATAAATATATACTCTTGTCATAGGCTCACCCAATGTGTGTATATTTTTTGTGGTTCAGATAGATCACACAATTTTAAACAACTTTCCAATTTACTTCTATTATCAAATTTGTTTTAAATGTCTTGGTATCCTTTGTTGAAGGAGCAGGGATGCACTACTGGGAGCTAGCTGAACACATCAGGTAATTGAATAACAAGAGGAATATATGTGAAGCCTGAGCATACCTAGGTATGCGTTTAAAACAAAGGATACAAAGAAAATAAAGCAAATTAGATAATAGAAGTAAATTGGAGTTGTTTAAAATTGCATGCTGTATATGAACAATGAAAGAAAAATTGTGGGTTTTATGTCCCTTTAAGATTTCTTGATTCAGATAGAGCATTACATTTTTAAACGTCTTTCTGTTTTACTTCTGTTATCTAATTTAGTTCATTCTCTTGGAATCCTTTGTTTAAAGTCATATCTATGTTGGCGCTCTACAAATAACCGATAATAATAATAATAATAATAATAATATCTAGGTAGGTTCAGGAGTAGCAATGCCCAACTGGGATATAGCTGCTGATTGGTGGCTGCAAATAAATGCCTCTTGTCATTAGCTCACCCAATGTGTTCAGCTAGCTCCCAGTAGTGCATTGCTGCTCCTTCAACAAAAGATACCAAGACAATGAAGCACATTTGAATGCTATATGCACTAGATCAGGGGTCATCAACCTTGGCTCTCCAGCGGTTTTGAAACTACATTTCCCATGATCCTTAGCCAGCTGCAAGTGTATGAGCATCATGGGAAATGCAGTTCCAACACCTTTGGAGAGCCAATGCTGCTGACCCCAGCAACAGGATAGAGAAAGCGTTATGGCTATAAGTCCAGTATTGCCATGTATGGACAGATGCCAAAGGATTTTGGTGTTGGGTATTGTTAATTCACATTTGCTAGGTTATTTATAGGGACACTAAACCCAAAATGTTTCTTTAATGATTCAGATAGAGCAGTAATTTTAAGCAACTTTCTAATTTACTCCTATTATAAATTTATATTCGTTCTCTTGGTATTTTTATTTGAAAAGCAGGAATGTAAGCTTAGGAGCTGGCCCATTTTAGGTTCAGCACACTGGAGAGCGCTTGTTATTGGTGGCTACATTTAGCCACCAATCAGCAAGTGCAACCCAGGTTCTGAACCAAAAATAGTTAAGCTTTATATTTTTTTCTTCAAATAAAGATACCAAGAGAACAAAGAAAAATTGATAATAGGAGTAAATTAGAAGTTGCTTAAAATTGGCGCTCTATCTGAATCATTAAAGAAAAAATTTTGGGCCTCATTACATAAGCGTTTTTTGCGCTGTTTTGGTATCCTATATACAGCGCCGCATATAAATGCGGCACGTATATTTCACCCATCGCCCACAATTTTTACTCCCATAAGCTAACATGGGACCGCGTTGCAAATTGGTATCCAATATTCAGCGCAAGGACTTACGTGGCGAAAATGGAGAAATCTTACTCCATTTTCACCTCGCCACACAAGGCAGCCACAGCAAGCCTTGCGCTGAGTATCGGAGCACCTTAACTCCCGAAAATGCCTGCAAAAATAAACTAACACCTAACGCATGCGCAATATCTATACATGTCAACCACAATCCCCCACCGCAATAAATAATAAAGTGTATTAACCCCCTATATCCGCCATCAAACCCACACCGCAAGTAATAACTAAATTATTAACCCCTAAACCTGCCAACCCCAACATTGCAAACTAACTATTAAACCTATTAACCCCTAATCTGCCATTAACCCACAACACAAACTACCTATTAAAGTATTTACCCCTAAACCCCCAAAGCCTACACCGCAATAAACCTATCAAAGTATTAACCCCTAAACCACCAAAGCCCACAATGCAATAAACCTATCAAAGTATTAACCTCTAAACCGCCAAAGCCCACAACGCAAATAAATAAATTATTAAGCCCCCTAACCTAACACCCCCTAAATGTACCCAGATCACCTAAATTACAAAATACTAAAGTTACTATTAAAATAAAAAACCTAACACTGCTTTAAAAATAAAAATAAACTAAGTATAAATTAAAGGGACAGTCTAGTCAAAATTAAAATTCTGGTGTAGACTGTCTCTTTAAGCTACAATTACAGAAAATAAAAAAAATCTAAGATTACATAAAATAGAAAACAAAATTACCAAATTTTAAAAAATTATACCTAATCCCTATGAAAATAAAAAAAGCCCCCCTACTCTAAGAATAAATTTACCAGTAGCCCTTAAAAGGGCTTTTTGCATTGCATTTCCCCAAGATAATCAGCCCTTTTACATCAAAATACACAAAGTCCCCCCTAACAGTAAACCGTTCCAGGGTGGCCGGTCTTTAGTTCCAGAGTCGCCGTTCTTCAGTTACATGGTCGCCGGTCTTCAGCTCCGCGGTCATCGGTCTTCAGGTCTGCCCTCCGCTCCGCGTCAGATTGTTCCTGGAAGAAGAAAGAAGAGGTCGCCGCTGGAAGAAGACTTCACTGCCTGGAACAGGACCTTCTCTGCTAGACTTCAGGAACGGTGAGTACCAACCTGGGGGTTAGACTTAAGTTTTTTTTTGGGGGGTTTGTTTTATTTAAATTAGGGATGGGCAGTAAAAGAGCTAAATGCCATTTCAAGGGCAATGCCCAAACAAATGCCCTTTTCAGGGCAAAGGTAGTTTAGGTTTTTTAGTGTTAGGTTCTTTATTGGGGCAATGCACTGCAAAAAGCCCTTTTAAGGGCTACTGGTAAGTTTATTCTTAGAGTAGGGGTGTTTTTTTTTTTTGGGGGGGGGCTTTTTTATTTTCATAGGGATTAGGTATAGTTTTTAAAATTCGGTAATTTTGTTTTTTATTGTATGTAATCTTAGATACGTCAGTTGTCTAAGAGAGTGCTTAGGGTATTGCAGTGATGCCTCGATATTGAGGCATCCTGCAATACCCTTTAAAAAGCATCCGATGCAGAGAGAGCCACTCTGTGGCCCTCTCTGCACCGGTAGCGATGGGGCCGTTCGTTGGTGGGTGGGAGCTTACAAGGGAGGAGGGTGGGCGGCCCATCGCTACCCGGCATCCGGTTCCTACAAGTGCATTGTGCACGCCGGATGCCGGGAGCGTGCGGAGGGGGGGCCTGCGTGTGCGCACGCGCAGCAAACACTGCCACCAATGAGTTCTGTTAAGAGGGAGGGGGGGCAGCAAACTTTTTTTAAAAAAAATAATAATAGGATCTGGTAGGGTTAGGGGGGTGGGGGGTACTGGGGGGGGGCAGCTACACTACAGAAAAAATGAAAAAACAACTAAAAATAAAAAAAAAACACACTTTATTTTTTGTGGAAAACTGGGTACTGGCAGACAGCTGCAAGTACCCAAGATGGTGGCAAATAGGTAGGTGGGGAGGGTTAGAGAGGTGTTTGGGGGGGATCAGGGAGGTTGGGGGTTAAGGCAGGGGTCCATCACAGCTGAATAATTAAAAAAAAAAAAACAACAAAAAAAAAAAACACCTTTTATTTTAGTACTGGCAGACTTTCTGCCAGTACTTAAGATGGCAGGGACAATTGTGGGGTGGGGGAGGGAAGAGAGCTGTCTGGGAGGGATCAGGGGGTGGGATGTGTCAGGTGGGAGGCTAATCTCTACACTAAAGCTAAAATTAACCCTGCAAGCTCTCTACAAGCTACCTAATTAACCCCTTCACTGCTGGGCATAATACAAGTGTGGTGCGCAGCAGCATTTAGCGGCCTCCTAATTGCCAAAAAGCAACGCCAAAGCCATATATGTCTGCTATTTCTGAACAAAGGAGATCGCAGAGAAGCATTTACAACCATTTGTGCCATAATTGCACAAGCTGTTTGTAAATAATTTAAGTGAGAAACCTAAAATTGTGAAAAATGTCACTTTTTTTTTTTATTTGCTCGCATTTGGCGGTGAAATGGTGGCATGAAATATACCAAAATGGGCCTAGATCAATACTTTGGGTTGTCTACTACACTACACTAAAGCTAAAATTAACCCTTCAAGGTCCCTACAAGATCCCTAATTAACCCCTTCACTGCTGGGCATAATACACGTGTGGTGCGCAGCTGCATTTAGCGGCCTTCTAATTACCAAAAAGCAACGCCAAAGCCATATATGTCTGCTATTTCTGAACAAAGGGGATCCCAGAGAAGCATTTACAACCATTTGTGCCATAATTGCACAAACTGTTTGTAAATAATTTCAGTGAGAAACCTAAAGTTTGTGACAAAATTTGTGAAAAAGTGAACAATTTTTTTTATTTGCTCGCATTTGGCAGTGAAATGGTGGCATGAAATATACCAAAATGGGCATAAATCAATACTTTGGGTTGTCTTCTAAAAAAAAATATATACATGTCAAGGGATATTCAGGGATTCCGGACAGATATCAGTGTTCCAATGTAACTAGCGCTAATTTTGAAAAAAAGTGGTTTGGAAATAGCAAAGTTCTACTTGTACTTATTGCCCTGTAACTTACAAAAAAAGCAAACAACATGTAACCAGTGGGTATTTCTAAACTCAGGACAAAATTTAGAAACTATTTAGCATGGGTGTTTTTTGGTGATTGTAGATGTGTAACAGATTTTGGAGGTCAAAGTTAGAAAAAGTGTGTTTTTTTCCATTTTTTCCTCATATTTTAAATATTTTTTATATTAAATTATAAGATATGATGAAAAAAATGGTATCTTTAGAAAGTCCATTTAATGGCGTGAAAAACGGTATATAATATGTGTGGGTACAGTAAATGAGTAAGAGGAAAATTACAGCTAAACACTAACACTGCAGAAATGTAAAAATAGCCATTGTCATTAAGGGTAAGAAAACTGAAAAATGGTCCGGTCATTAAGGGGTTAAAGGGACAGTCTACACCAGCATTTTAATTTGACTAGACTGTCCCTTTAATTTATACTTAGTTTATTTTTATTTTTAAAGTAGTGTTAGTTTTTTTATTTTAATAGTAACTTTAGTATTTTGTAATTTAGGTAATTTGGGTACATTTAGGGGGTGTTAGGTTAGGGGGCTTAGTAATTTATTTATTTGTGTTGTTGGCTTTGGCGGTTTCGGGGGTTAATACTTCGATAGGTTGCTTGCATTGTGGGTTAATGGATTAGGGGTTAATAGTTTTAATAGGTAGTTTGCGATGTTGGGGTTGGCGGATTTAGGGGTTAATAATGTAGTTATTACTTGCGGTGGGGGTTTGATGGCGGATATAGGGGCTAAAAGTTTAATTAGGCATATTGCAATGTGGGGGGTTGTTGTTTAGGGGTTAATACATTTATTATTAGTTGTAAGAGGGGGGATTGCAGGTGTAGAGGTTTTACGTGTCAGGCTTATTTTTGGGAGGCGTGTTAAACTTTTACGGAAGATTAGTTTTTTGTTTTACTTTTCTTAGGCACCGGCAGTTTCTAAAGTGCCGTAAGTCACCAGCGACTCCAGAAATGTGTATTTACGCTCATTTCTGGACATCGCTAGTTTATCCAACTTACGGCACTTTATGAACTGCCGGCAGGGTTTATTGGATACCCCGATGTGCGAGGTGAATTTACCGGTTTTGCGGGTTTTCATGCTTGCTCCAAAGCCTGCGCCGTATAAGTAATCGCGCCCCCAGAAGTGTAAGAGACAGCCAACTTAAAGGGACACTGAACCCAAAAATTTTATTTTGTGATTCAGATAGAGCATGAAATTTTAAGCAA
>NC_069505.1:582816876-582941876 GCF_027579735.1 Bombina bombina
CAGTACTGTCCCTTTAATCTTTCAACATTTATGAGGAATACAATATTTGTAACTTAAGACGTTTTCTCATAATACAAATCTTCATGCACCAACATGAGCCTAATATATATATATATATGAATGATATTAGTTATAATATAGAAGAAATTATTGTGTCACATTTGCTAAAATTACCATCCAAATATTATTTGAAGCATCTTGGTGCTTTTATCTGCTTTTTACAATAAGAAGTGTATTCATTAGGTGTGCGCATTCAAAGGCTTCGGATTCCTCTGAATACGGAAAAACGCGACTGCTCACGGCATTTTTCTCTTTTCAGAGCTAAATTTCTTCTTGTAAAATCAGTCTTTTGTGCAAAATCAGTTCTGGATTTGCACAGATATTAATGTCTTGCACTTTCACAAGAAGAAATCCTTCTCCGAAAAAGACCCAAATGTCAGGAGCGGATGCAATCTTCCACCTTTGTGGACAATGGAAATCTCTGAATCCCCACGTCTAGTCTTCAGGGCAGAAAAACCCTGGAGAGCAGCTTAAAGGGACACTGTACCCAAAAAAATTATTTTGTGATTCAGATTGAGCATGAAATTTTAAGCAACTTTCTAATTTACTCCTATTATCAAATGTTCTTCATTCTCTTGGTATCTTTATTTGAAATGCAAGAATGTAAGTTTAGATGCCGGACCATTTTTGGTGAACAACCTGGGTTGTCCTTGCTGATTGGTGGATAAATTCATCCACCAATAAAAAAGTGCTGTCCAGAGTACTGAAACCAAAAAAAAAGCTTAGATGCCTTCTTTTTCAAATAATGATAGCAAGAGAACGAAGAAAAATTGATAGTAGGAGTAAATTAGAAAGTTGCTTAAAATTGCATTCTCTTTCTGAATTACAAAAGAAAAAATTTGGGTACAGTGTCCCTTTAAACTTAAAGAAAGTTAAAGTATTATTAACACTGCTTCTACAAGACAGCAGATCCAGATAAAGAATAAAAGTGAAACTTGCATATTACAAGTGAAGCACTGGGGTGCAATATCAATATTGCTGGAACACTCTAAAATCAGTGAGCAAATTGATATTACAGGTCCAAGGTAAAACAGGTTTACCAGTAATGGTCCTTTTAGCAATGGATAGCGCAACCGGGCTAAACATCACTGAAAATTATCGGTTGCACTCGAGCGAAAGTCAAAATAGCGCTAGAACAATCAGCGTCTTGTAACTTGAAGTAAATTGTGAGGACTAGAATAAAAGTTTCACAAAATATATGTAAAACATAGTAAAACAAAGTATTACACTCATATATAGACATATTTAATGTAAAAATCTAAGTTTATTATTGAAAATAAATGTTTAAAAAGGAAAATAAAGTGGGGGGCGTGTCCGACTACCGACTGAGATGGCTGCTTTTAACTAGGGCTCTACAGAGGAGATGTTAAAACTGCTGTTTATCACTCCTAAATTTCTCCCACTAAGTTAAATTTCAGTTAGGTGAGGATATTTAATCCTCGTGGAAAAGATTTAAGCATTATTTACTGTTCATTTCAGCCTAGCAGCCCAGAATTGGTGAGGTACGCAGCAGAGGCCTAGGGACGGCTTGGAACCTCACCCACCCCTCCATTGATCTGATAATACCAGATATATACCAGCCGGTTGTGCTGGAGCACGATCTAACTTCTTGTTCTGCTAAAAGAGCAACACTTTGAGAAGAGAACCACTCATTATAACTAATACTCATCATGGATACACAATCCTGTACAATCAAGGAACTTATATGTGCAGCTTTGTCTCGACTAGAGGAGGAGATGATCGCTACTATACAACGCTGTATATGTGAGACTCCTACTGCAGGCGAAGTCAACCTAATTACAACTAGACACCCGAGATCTGATCTGGATCTTTTGCACCAGAGAGCAACAGTAGCAGAGGTAAACAGTTCAGACGGGGCAGCGAGAGGAATAAACGACCCTCAGCCTTATACCATAGCCCTACAAATGGTGGAAGCGTGTCAGGGTATTGAGCCCGGGACATTACAGAATGAGACGCAGATGAAAACCTTGATGCGCCAACAATCTATGCATACATTAGACTGGAGCCGTCCGGATTTAGTTTACCCTCATGACGCTTGTCAAGTTGATGTTAATTCGCATCGAGCTGCAGAGATTGTAAGTACCCAGAATGTCTCAGGAGATGAAGCAGGGAGCTGGCCCGCAGATCCGCCGGCGGAGTTGGTAACACATGCACTGCTTACATCTGTTTTTAAGGCTTCCGTGAATCTCCGTCCTAAACGGCCAAAAGACATACCTTTAACTTTCTCACTGCTAGGATTTCTACCCCACTACTCAAAGCTTGCTCTTTATGTCACTCGATGCCAAAGACTCAGGAAGATTGTCTACAGTAATGCTACTCTAACAATGGCAATCTGGCACACGATTTTCAAGACACCCGATGATAGACTATACCCCAAGCTTGTGGCAAAGTTGTGGAGGACAGGCATGGGTTAGAGCCGCTGTGCTACGTGTTTGGTGACAGCATGGCTGGATGTGAGAGAACTTTGTAATTTTCCTCTTTCTGGACAATTTGATAAAAATATATTATACATTTTTATTTATTGTGTGGACGCTGTTTATTACAGCTCCTATAATAGAGACTGCATTAATTACACAGGGCGGTTAAATATGGTTTTATAGTTGCTAACAAGTTGAATAGTAATCTCCTCCCCTTATATCAGATTGAATGTCTTTACCCTCATATTGTTATAAATTAGCATATGCTATGTGACAGTATTGCAGCCATAATTGTATTGTCTAAGATAGGTAAGGTATGTCAGGAACTGAAGCTGTTTTACTTATTTACTGTACGTAGTGATTGTTTGACGCAAATGCATATATAGTATTTTAAGCATGTATTATATGACTGAGATGATATTTATCACACAAACCAGGATAGTAGATTGTGCTGAGGGTTGGAGAGGTTACAAAGTCATTATGTACTATGTGTTGCATTTTATTCATAGCCCCATCTGGTCTAGCAGTGCTCCCACTCTGATTTCCTACGTTTAGTAATTATACGCTCAGCTATGTTTTAAGTTCTATATTTGACAATCCAGCTAATTGGTCTTAAAGTTATCTATATCTTTGAGTGTAACAGTTGCCAGTTATAATAGTAAAAATAGAAAGCACGGTGTGTTTCTAACTCGAGATCCAAAAGTGATCTCCTTAGTTGTAATCAACCTCCACTAGTTTGTTATATTTAGTGTGAAGGTCCAAGAGTGGCCTCTCTGATCATTATGGAGGTGATTAGAGTACTTGGCATACTAACTGCATAATATGTTCTTTTCTTTTTCTCTCTTATCTAGGAATACATATTGTCAATTATAATGTTATGTCACATGCTGCTGTATTCCATTACTGTTAACATGCTACCCTATTTAGTATTGTATGTATGCCTTTTATCAAACCTTAAATAAAAAAAAAAAAAAAAAAAAAAAAAAAGGAAAATAAAGTGATATTGTATATGTCAAGATGATTGACTGGGAAGGGCTCAAAATAATATATATATACAGTATGTCTTAATATTTTTATGTGTGAATGTATATATGTCTTTATATGTGTATACATGTGTATTTATGTGTGTAAACAAATATACACAGCGTGCCTGATCACGGCATAAAACTAAATGTAGCGAGCTCTACCCAGCAGGGAGGGCACTACATTCAGTTCATTTGTGCAATCAGGCTCGCTGTGATTAGATAGTGCATCTGTGATGCGCTTTTGAGATGAAAAAAAATAAATAAAAAGAGACTGGCGAAGAACGTCAGGTAAGTAGACTTTGTGGGGTAAATCTCTAAATCATTTTTGTTTTTTATGGTGTTGCTAGGATAATGTTACATAATTCTGCACATAGTTCAGAATTATGTAACATTATTTTTTATGTTTACTGTCCCTTTAAATCACAAGCACATTTCGATATGCAGATGGAATGGTATAAATGTTCGATACTGCCAAGAATTGTCTGCTGAATTGATGAGCACTGTTCCATATTACGTGAGGACTTGTAGCGAGTTGCAGGGTCCTTCTCAATGCAGCATGAGGACTTTCCATGACTTGTAGAATAACTTTCTTTCACTTTCATACAATTTGCGCACATTGTAGCATGCTTGAATTGTAAAAAACGTGTAAACGCTTTATTTATTCGTGGTCACTTTTTTGTCAACTTAGAAAATGTGCGCACGATTAAAGAAATTGTGTGCACCATAATCATGATGGCATGCATTACTAAATTGTGAGCACGATTTCTATAATCGCACACACGATTAACCCCCCCCCCAAAAAAAAATAATAATAACCAATACCGGCAGGCACTTCCAAACCTTAAAGGGGTAGTGTAGTCAAAATTAAACTTTCATGATTCAGATAAAGCAGCAATTTTAAGCAACTTTCTAATTTACTCCTATTTTTCTTGGTTGTCTTAGTATCTTTATTTGAAAAAGCAAAAATTAAGCTTGGGAGCTGGCCCATTTTTGGTTCAGCACCTGGGTAGTGCTTGCTGATTGGTGTTTAACTGTAGCCACCAATCAGCAAGCTATGCACAGGTGCTAAACCAAAAATGGTCTGACTAGACTATCCCTTTAATAGTTGTAATATTCCATAGGCCCCATCAGACCTGCCCTTTGGTCAGGGCAAGATGGGAACCCACCGAGGGCCCCCACACTTAGAGGGGCCCCCACAATGTCAGGGTTGAATTATGAGATGGTGCAATGTACATCCTGTATTTAGTTTATGAAGAAGTGTTCATGGTATAAGGAGGTGTAATATACAGTGCTATTCTTTATATAGGTAACACAAAATCTTGGGATGGAACAGGCGTTACAGGGAACAGGACATACAGAAGGAGCCGAGGTCCCCCACAAATTTGTCTTGCCCAGAGCCCAACAAAAGCTAAGGTGGCCCTATGCCCCATTCTTAAAATGTACTTATAAAGTAGTATCTTCTAAAGCATTTTAATTATATTTATTTTGCTGGAACCTTTTGCAGTAAAAAAAAAAAAACCTTCAAACATTCATTTCAAATCTATACGTTATAGTTTATAAATTCTCAACTCATACATGAAAAAATACATTTGACAATATTTTACAGTGCTCTCTGACTAAACTACCATTATCTTGCAGATAAGCTGTGCAAATAAATCTCAGTTATTTATAATCCCTGTGACTTGAAAAAAAAAAAGAATATTTAAAAACATGTTTAGTCAGGTGTGGCCGAGAAAACGTTTTTTTTTTTTTTTCAAAGAAAATGCGTATCCCTTTAACGGTTGTTCGTTGTATTGTTTATTGTGCAAACAAAGCCAGAAATCTCATTAGAAACTCACTGGTTATGGGAGAATTGTATGCACCCCTCTGGTTATATATACTATGAGTTATATATTATGCGGATCATTTGTGTATGATAGGAAGTTATTATTATACAGAGTACATTATCCAAACATAGACAAATAAATAATATTATACAGTTCTGCATGAATATTATCAGTATATAGATGCACATATTTTATAGAGTGCAGCATGTTTATTATCAGTGTATAGATACTCATCATCATTATACAGTGCAGTGTGATCATTATCAGTGTATAGATACTTATCATCATTATACAGTGCAGTGTGATCATTATCAGTGTATAGATACTCATCATCATTATACAGTGCAGTGTGATCATTATCAGTGTATAGATACTCATCATCATTATACAGTGCAGTGTGATCATTATCAGTGTATAGATACTCATCATCATTATACAGTGCAGTGTGATCATTATCAGTGTATAGATACTCATCATCATTATACAGTGCAGTGTGATCATTATCAGTGTATAGATACTCATCATCATTATACAGTGCAGTGTGATCATTATCAGTGTATAGATACTCATCATCATTATACAGTGCAGTGTGATCATTATCAGTGTATAGATACTCATCATCATTATACAGTGCAGTGTGATCATTATCAGTGTATAGATACTCATCATCATTATACAGTGCAGTGTGATCATTATCAGTGTATAGATACTCATCATCATTATACAGTGCAGTGTGATCATTATCAGTGTATAGATACTCATCATCATTATACAGTGCAGTGTGATCATTATCAGTGTATAGATACTCATCATCATTATACAGTGCAGTGTGATCATTATCAGTGTATAGATACTCATCATCATTATACAGTGCAGTGTGATCATTATCAGTGTATAGATACTCATCATCATTATACAGTGCAGTGTGATCATTATCAGTGTATAGATACTCATCATCATTATACAGTGCAGTGTGATCATTATCAGTGTATAGATACTCATCATCATTATACAGTGCAGTGTGATCATTATCAGTGTATAGATACTCATCATCATTATACAGTGCAGTGTGATCATTATCAGTGTATAGATACTCATCATCATTATACAGTGCAGTGTGATCATTATCAGTGTATAGATACTCATCATCATTATACAGTGCAGTGTGATCATTATCAGTGTATAGATACTCATCATCATTATACAGTGCAGTGTGATCATTATCAGTGTATAGATACTCATCATCATTATACAGTGCAGTGTGATCATTATCAGTGTATAGATACTCATCATCATTATACAGTGCAGTGTGATCATTATCAGTGTATAGATACTCATCATCATTATACAGTGCAGTGTGATCATTATCAGTGTATAGATACTCATCATCATTATACAGTGCAGTGTGATCATTATCAGTGTATAGATACTCACATCATTATACAGTGCAGTGTGATCATTATCAGTGTATAGATACTCATCATCATTATACAGTGCAGTGTGATCATTATCAGTGTATAGATACTCACATCATTATACAGTGCAGTGTGATCATTATCAGTGTATAGATACTCATCATCATTATACAGTGCAGTGTGATCATTATCAGTGTATAGATACTCATCATCATTATACAGTGCAGTGTGATCATTATCAGTGTATAGATACTCATCATCATTATACAGTGCAGTGTGATCATTATCAGTGTATAGATACTCATCATCATTATACAGTGCAGTGTGATCATTATCAGTGTATAGATACTCACATCATTATACAGTGCAATGTGATCATTATCAGTGTATAGATACTCATCATCATTATACAGTGCAGTGTGATCATTATCAGTGTATAGATACTCACATCATTATACAGTGCAGTGTGATCATTATCAGTGTATAGATACTCATCATCATTATACAGTGCAGTGTGATCATTATCAGTGTATAGATACTCACATCATTATACAGTGCAGTGTGATCATTATCAGTGTATAGATACTCATCATCATTATACAGTGCAGTGTGATCATTATCAGTGCATAGATACTTAGTATCATTATACAGTGCAGTGTGATCATTATCAGTGTATAGATACTCACATCATTATACAGTGCAATGTGATCATTATCAGTGTATAGATGCTTATCATCATTATACAGTGCAGTGTGATCATTATCAGTGTATAGATACTCACATCATTATACAGTGCAGTGTGATCATTATCAGTGTATAGATACTCATATTATACAGTGCAGTGTGATCATTATCAGTGTATAGATACTCACATCATTATACAGTGCAGTTTGATCATTATCAGTGTATAGATACTCATCATCATTATACAGTGCAGTGTGATCATTATCAGTGTATAGATACTCACATCATTATACAGTGCAGTGTGATCATTATCAGTGTATAGATACTCATCATCATTATACAGTGCAGTGTGATCATTATCAGTGTATAGATACTTATCATCATTATACAGTGCAGTGTGATCATTATCAGTGTATAGATACTCACATCATTATACAGTGCAGTGTGATCATTATCAGTGTATAGATACTCATCATCATTATACAGTGCAGTGTGATCATTATCAGTGTATAGATACTCACATCATTATACAGTGCAGTGTGATCATTATCAGTGTATAGATACTCACATCATTATACAGTGCAGTGTGATCATTATCAGTGTATAGATACTCACATCATTATACAGTGCAGTGTGATCATTATCAGTGTATAGATACTCATCATCATTATACAGTGCAGTATGTTCATTATCAGTGTATAGATACTCATCATCATTATACAGTGCAGTGTGATCATTATCAGTGTATAGATACTCACATCATTATACAGTGCAGTGTGATCATTATCAGTGTATAGATACTCATCATCATTATACAGTGCAATGTGATCATTATCAGTGTATAGATACTTATCATCATTATACAGTGCAGTGTGATCATTATCAGTGTATAGATACTCACATCATTATACAGTGCAATGTGATCATTATCAGTGTATAGATACTCCTCATCATTATACAGTGCAGTGTGATCATTATCAGTGTATAGATACTCACATCATTATACAGTGCAGTATGTTCATTATCAATGTATAGATACTCATCATCATTATACAGTGCAGTGTGATCATTATCAGTGTATAGATACTCACATCATTATACA
Source organism: Bombina bombina (assembly GCF_027579735.1). Taxonomy (NCBI): domain Eukaryota; kingdom Metazoa; phylum Chordata; class Amphibia; order Anura; family Bombinatoridae; genus Bombina; species Bombina bombina. The sequence goes on from NC_069505.1 coordinate 582,825,427, forward strand.
GTGATCATTATCAGTGTATAGATACTCACATCATTATACAGTGCAGTGTGATCATTATCAGTGTATAGATACTCATCATCATTATACAGTGCAGTGTGATCATTATCAGTGTATAGATACTCTCATCATTATACAGTGCAGTGTGATCATTATCAGTGTATAGATACTCATCATCATTATACAGTGCAGTGTGATCATTATCAGTGTATAGATACTCATCATCATTATACAGTGCAGTGTGATCATTATCAGTGTATAGATACTCACATCATTATACAGTGCAGTGTGATCATTATCAGTGTATAGATACTCATCATCATTATACAGTGCAGTGTGATCATTATCAGTGTATAGATACTCACATCATTATACAGTGCAGTGTGATCATTATCAGTGTATAGATACTCATCATCATTATACAGTGCAGTGTGATCATTATCAGTGTATAGATACTCATCATCATTATACAGTGCAGTGTGATCATTATCAGTGTATAGATACTCATCATCATTATACAGTGCAGTGTGATCATTATCAGTGTATAGATACTCACATCATTATACAGTGATCATTATCAGTGTATAGATACTCATCATCATTATACAGTGCAGCATGTTCATTATCAGCGTATAGATACTCATCATCATTATACAGTGCAGTGTGATCATTATCAGTGTATAGATACTCACATCATTATACAGTGCAGTGTGATCATTATCAGTGTATAGATACTCACATCATTATACAGTGCAGTGTGATCATTATCAGTATATAGATATTTATTATCATTATACAGTGCAGTGTGATCATTATCAGTGTATAGATACTCATCATCATTATACAGTGCAGCATGTTCATTATCAGCGTATAGATACTCATCATCATTATACAGTGCAGTGTGATCATTATCAGTGTATAGATACTCACATCATTATACAGTGCAGTGTGATCATTATCAGTATATAGATACTCATCATCATTATACAGTGCAGTATGTTCATTATCAATGTATAGATACTCATCATCATTATATAGTGCAGTGTAATCATTATCAGTGTACAGATACTCATTATACAGTGCAGTGTGATCATTATCAGTGTATAGATACTTACATCATTATACAGTGCAGTGTGATCATTATCAGTGTATAGATACTCATCATCATTATACAGTGCAGTGTGATCATTATCAGTGTATAGATACTCACATCATTATACAGTGCAGTATGTTCATTATCAGTATATAGATATTTATTATCATTATACAGTGCAGTGTGATCATTATCAGTGTATAGATACTCACATCATTATACAGTGCAGTATGTTCATTATCAATGTATAAATACTTATTATTATATAGAATGGCCGATTCATTATAAGTGTATAAATATTTATTATCATTTTAAAGGACACTAATCTGTAATCGATCTCTCTATCTTTCTATCAGCTCTTTATCTTTATCTTGATTTATCTATCATCTATCTATCTATCTATCTATCTCTCTATCTATCTCTATCTCTCTATCTATCATCTATCTATCTCTCTATCTATTTATCTATCTATCTATCTATCTATCTTTCTTTCTCTATCTATCTATCTATCTATCTATCTATCTATCTATCTATCTATCTATCTGTATCTATCTATCTATCTATCTATCTATCTATCTATCTATCATCTATCTATCTATCTATCTATCTATCTATCTATCATCTATCTTTCTATCTATCTATCATCTATCTATCTATCTATCTATATCTATCTATCTATCTATCTATCTCTCTATCTAATCTATCTCTTTGATCTGGTACTCAGTATATAGGTGGGCGTGTGCCTTTACAATGTATAGGTGTGTATTTGTGTTTGAGCCATGTCTCCAGTGAATAAGTAATATCCAATGCTATAAATACACACACATATATTGACATAACATAACCATTTTTCCAAGTTCTGCGGTCCCTGGTCCTTGCACGCAACTGACACACATCCTGCCTTATGCAACCCCTATCATATATCCTTCTGCGACCTCGCCTGCAAATTGTTTTATGCTCCTTTATCAGTAGTAGAAATAGGCGGCTCCTTTCTGGTTGAAAGAAAAGACTGTTATGGTTTAACAATCTGCTATTTCTGTTCAGTTAACTGCGGACACAGTACAGTGAGTCACTTAAATATAAAACCAAATATGTTTTATATTAAATGCTGACTAAACCAAGAGGACATGCAAAGTTCATTACAATTGATGAAAGTAAAACAAAAATGTGTTTTATTGAAAAGGGTATATTGCAATATTAGCATAGTATAGCCTGGGAACTAAAGCAGAGACCAGTATGTAGGAGGAGTCTGTTAAAAAAAATCTGGGGCAGTTGAATCAACAAAAAACTGCCCCCTTAAAGGGACACTGAACCCATATTTCTTATTTCATGATTCAGATAGAGCATGCAATTCTAAGCAAACTTTCTAAGTTACTCCTATTATCAATTTTTTTTTGTTTTCTTTCTATCTTTATTTAAAAAGCCGGAATGTAAAGTATAAGAGCCAGCCCATTTTAGGTTCAACACCTTGGAAAGCGCTTGCTTATTGGTGGCTATATTTTAGCCACCAAAATGCAAGCAAAACCCAGGTTCTTAATTTAAAAATGGGCCGGCTCCTACTCCTAATAGGAGTAAATTAGAAAGTTGCTTAAAATGTAATGCTCTATCTGAATCACTAAAGAAAAAAATTGGGTTTAGTATCCCTTTAAAGGGGCATGTAAGGGAAAACAATGTATCTCCTAGCACATGAGTGTGCACGCTCTCAAAGTGGACAAGCAGAAGGGCCCCTAGCTCTAATAATTAGTGATTAATGATAAGGGTAATGTTTCCTGTTGCAAGCCGTGCACATTCCTCCAGGTAATACTGAAGTATGCTGTCAGGAAAGCAAAATAAAAAATAAAATGCAGAAATACTTCAAACAAGTGTTATTTGGAAAGTGAGGGGTACAATTTTTTTCTATGCACTACTTGCAAATAATATCGGCTAGATTACGAGTTGTGCGTTAGGGTTAAAAAGCAGCGTTAAGAGGTCCTAATGCTGCTTTTTAACGCCCGCTGGTATTACGAGTCTTGCAGGTACAGGTGTAACGCTCACTTTTTTGGCCAGACTCGGAAATACCGCAAATCCACTTACGTCAATTGCGTATCCTATATTTTCTATGGAATTTGCATAGCGCCGGTATTACGAGTCTGACCAAAAGTGAGCGGTACAGCCTCTCCTGTCAAGCCTGGTACCGCATTTAAAAGTCAGTAGTTAAGAGTTTTACACTACAATGCCATAGCATAAAACTCTTAACTAAAGTGCTAAAAAGTACACTAACAACCATAAACTACCTATTAACCCCTAAACCGATGCCCCCCCACATCACAAACACTAAATTAATTTTTTTAACCATTAATCTGCCGAACCGGACATCGCTGCCACTATGATAAACATATTAACCCCTAAACCGCCACACTCCCCCATCGCAAACACTATTTAAATATTATTAACCTCTTATCTGCCGGCCCTAACATTGCCGACACCTACCTACATTTATTAACCCCTAATCTGCCACCCGGCAACGTCACCGCCACTATAATAAATGTATTAACCCCTAAATCTAAGTCTAACCCTAACCTTAACCCCCCCTAACTTAAATATAATTACAATAAATATAAATAAAATTACTAGAACTCACTAAATTATTCCTATTTAAAACTAAATACTTACCTATAAAATAAACCCTAAGCTAGCTACAATATAACTAATAGTTACATTGTAGCTATCTTAGGGTTTATTTTTATTTTACAGGCAACTTCGTATTTATTTTAACTAGGTAGAATAGTTATTAAATAGTTATTAACTATTTAATAACTACCTAGTTAAAATATAGACAAATTTACCTGTAAAAGAAAACCTACAACTACACCTAACACTACACTGTAATTAAATAAATTACCTAAACTAAATACAATTAATTACAATTTAAAAAAATTATCTAAAGTACGAAAAAAAACAAACACTAAATTACAGAAAATAATAAAATAATTACAAGATTTTTAAACTAATTACACCTACTCTAATCCCCCTAACAAAATAAAAAAGCCCCCCAAAATAAGAAAACCCTACCCTTCACTAAATTACAAATAGCCCTAAAAGGGCCTTTTGCTGGGTATTGCCCCAAAGTAATCAGCTCTTTTACCTGTAAAAAAAAATACAATTCCGCCCCCAACATTAAAACCCACCACCCACACAATCAACCCTACTCTAAACCCCACCCAATCCCCCCTTAAAAAAACCTAACTCTAACCCCTTGAAGATCACCCTACCGTGAGACGTCTTCACCCAACCGGGCAGAAGTGGTCCTCCAGACGGGCAGAAGTCTTCATCCAAGCCGGGCAGAAGAGGTCCTCAAGATGGGCAGAAGTCTTCATCCAGACGGCATCTTCTATCTTCATCCATCCTGCGCGGACATCAAGACATCCGACGCGGAGCATCCTCTCCTTCCGACGACTAAAGATGAATGAAGGTTCCATTAAGTGACGTCATCCAAGATGGCATCCCTTCAATTCCGATTGATTGATATAATTCTATCAGCCAATCGGAATTAAGGTAAGAAAAATCCTATTGGCTGATGCAATCAGCCAATAGGATTGAAGTTCAATCCTATTGGCTGATCCAATCAGCCAATAGGATTGAGCTCGCATTCTATTGGCTGATTGGATCAGCCAATAGGATTGAACTTCAATCCTATTGGCTGATTGCATCAGCCAATAGGATTTTTCTTACCTTGGCTGATAGAATTCTATCATAATTCTATCATAGGGGTTCATAAGCATAATGTTGGTGGGTGCGGTGTCCAGAGCGGCAGATTAGGGGTTAATAATATAATGCAGGTCTCTGCGATGTTGGGGGCGGCAGATTAGGTTTTAATAAGTGTAAGATTAGGGGTGTTTAGACTCGGGGTTCATGTTAGGGTGTTAGGTGTAGACATTAAAAGTATTTCCCCATAGGAATCAATGGGGCTGCGTTAGGAGCTGAACGCTGCTTTTTTGCAGGTGTTAGGTTCTTTTTCAGCTGGCTCTCCCCCATTGATTCCTATGGGGAAATCGTGCACGAGCACATTTAGCCAGCTCACCGCTAATGTAAGCAGCGCTGGTATTGAGGTGAGATGTGGAGCAAAATTTTGCTCTTCGCTCATTTTTTTGCGGGTTTCTAAAAACCTGTAATACCAGCGTTGTCTGCAAGTGAGTGGTGAGCTTAATTTGCTCATTAGCACCACACCCCTGTTAACGCAAAACTCGTAATCTAGGTGTATGTTTCTTTAAGGATACATTAAATAATAAATAAATGCCAGACATAATGTTGTACTGAAATTAATGATTAGCCTGAGATTATTATGTAGATGTATTTTTCAAAATTATATTTCTTTAAATATTGAAAAAAATAAGTGTAAAGTTTCGTGTCCATTAGACCAGTGTTTTTCAACCAGTGTGCCGTGAGAGATCCTCAGGTTTCTGCGGCAGACTGACAACAGTGTGACATATTTTTTAAATTTTGCTTGTTTTTTATTCTGGGCCGTTTTTTTTATTTTGAGCGAGATGATGACTGAGGGTAACATCATAGTGGCATCTCGCTCCCCCAACCTGTGTTCACACTTGGAAGGAACCCCCACACACCACAACACGTGTCTAGTGCCGACTCTACACGCTGCAACACTTCAATCCCCCATGCATGCTGGCGCAGCTTTGCTCCTCCTCCAGAACAGTTCCAGCCAGCGGGGGTGTCCCTCTTTCAAATTTTGAAATATTGGGAGGTATGTGACAGGCTCATCAGGCATCATTTACAACCATGACATATTGATATTCATTCACAGACTATCATTATGATTGTTTGTGAATGAATGTCAATATGTCATGTATAGTTTGTAGGAGGCATGGCATGACAGCACAGTACAGTGTGTGTGTGTGTGTGTAAGGGTGTTAAGGGAACTTAGCACTGTTATAGACAAACCTTTACTCTTAATTTTTCAAGACTCATTATCCTCAGGCATGGTACCCAAGGATTGGCGTAAAGCTGATGAGGTGCCACTCTTCAAAAAGGGAAGCAGGGATGATCCAGGAAGCTATAGACCAGTTAGTCTGACATCAATAGTGGGGAAGATTTTTGAAGGGATTGTAAGGGTTTATATTGATGAGCATATTCGTGTAAACAAGATTATGAGTTCTAATCAGCATGGCTTTAGGAGAAATAGATCATGTCAAACTAATCTAATTAGATTCTACGAGGAAGTAAGTAAAAATATAGATAAAGGGGTATCAGTTGATGTGATATACTTAGATTTTGCAAAGGCATTTGATACAGTGCCACATAAGAGATTAATGCACAAAATTAAGGGACTGGGAATAGCTGAAAATGTTAGCTCATGGATAAATAACTGAATAAAAGATAGGGAGCAACGAGTAGTAGTAAATGGATCATAATCAGATTGGACAATGGTAATCAGTGGAGTCCCCCAGGGATCAGTACTGGGCCCTGTTCTTTTTAATATTTTTATAAATGACTTGGAGCAAGGATTAAATAGCGACATCTCTATTTTTGCTGATGATACTAAGTTAAGTAAGGTCATTAAGTCAGAGCAGGACGAACTCTCTTTACAAAGGGATTTGATAAAATTAGAACTATGGGCAACTGAATGGAAAATGAGATTTAATGCGGAAAAATGCAAGGTTCTACATTTTGGAAGTAAAAATAAGCAGGCTACGTATTTTTTTAAATAGAACAAGACTTAGCCAAACACAGGAGGAAAGGAATTTGGGAGTAGTAATAGATAACAAGCTAAAGATGGGGGCACAATGCAGGGCAGCGGCTTCAAAGGCTAATAAGATACTAGCATGTATTAAAAGAGGCATTGATTCAAGGGAGGAAAGCATAATTCTGTCATTATATAAAGCCCTGGTAAGACCTCACCTTGAGTTTGGAGTGCAGTTTTGGGGACCGATTGCTAAAAAAGGTATTGCAGAACTAGAAAAAGTTCAGAGAAGGGCCACAAAGCTAATAAGGGGATTGGAGAAATTAACCTATGAGGAGAGGCTAGCCAAACTGGGTCTGTTTTCTTTAGAAAAAAAGGCGCTTGAGAGGTGACATGATTACTATATATAAATATATTCAAGGCCCATATACAGAGATGGCAGAAGCTCTGTTTATTCCAAGAAAATTGTTTCTGACAAGAGGTCATAATTTAAGGTTGGAGGAAAGGAGATTTAATATCCTGCAACGGAAACGTTTTTTCACTGTAAGAGCAATAAAATTGTGGAACTCATTACCAAAAGAGGTAGTGAATGCCAATACCATAGATACATTTAAAAATAGTCTGGGTAAATTTCTGTATATAAACAAAATTCATGGATATGATTGCTAGTATTAAATGGGTCACCCTTTAATGGGGTTATTTAAACTGGAGCTTTTTGTAAGTATTTTAGATTTGTATAGGTTGAACTCGATGGACTTCAGTCTTTTTTCAACCTTATCTACTATGTTACTATGTTACTGTATTAGGCTACAATGTGTGATTTTGTAAAATTTTGGGATGGTGGTGTGCCGCAGGATTTTTTAATGTAAAAAAGTGTGCCACGGCAAAAAAAGGTTGAAAATCAGTGCATTAGACAAAAGAATTAATTAAAATCCACTGCACTTTATTATGAACTGAGGTCATAAAAACATCAAGCCACGTCTCAAGCTTTTAACCCCATAATCATGCTATACAAATAGACATATAACTCTCTCTCTCTCTCTCTCTCTCTCTCTTTCTCTCTCTCTTTCTCTCTCTTTCTATCTCTCTCTCTCTTTCTCTCTCTCTGTCTCTCTCTCTCTCTCTCTCTTTCTCTCTCTCTCTCTCTCTCTCTCTATATATATATATATATATATATATATATATATATATATATATATATATATACTTTATATATATATAACTTAAATATATAAATAACTTAAATATTCTCATACAAAAAAAACAAGTTCTTCATACTTTACAATCACCTAGATTACGAGTTTTGTGTTAGGCTTAAAAAGCAGCATTGGCCGGTCTCAACGCTGCTTTTTAACGCCCGCTGGTATTATGAGTCTTGCAGGTACAGGTGCACCGCCCACTTTTTTGGCCAGACTTGGAAATACTGCAAATCCACTTACGTAAATTGCGTATCCTCTTTTTTCAATGGGACTTGCATAGCGCTGGTATTATGAGTCTGACAAAAAGTGAGCGGTAGACCCTCTCCTGTCAAGACTGGTACCGCATTTTAAAGTCAGTAGTTAATAGTTTTACACTACAACGCCATAGCATAAAACTCTTAACTAAGGTGCTAAAAAGTACACTAACACCTATAAACTACCTATCAACCCCTAAACTGAGGCCCTCCCACATCGCAAACACTAAAATAAAAATTTTAACCCCTAATCTGCTGAACCGGACATCGCCACCACTATAATAAATATATTAACCCCTAAACTGCCGCACTCCCGCCTCGCAAACATTAGTTAAATATTATTAACCCCTAATCTGCCGTCCCTAACATCGCAGACACCTACCTACATTTATTAACCCCTAACCCCTAAGTCTAACCCTAACCCCCCTAACTTAAATATAATTTAAATAAATCTAAATAAAATTACTATAATTAACTAAATTATTCCTATTTAAAACTAAATACTTACCTGTAAAATAAAACCTAAGCTAGCTACAATATAACTAATAGTTACATTGTACCTAGCTTAGGGTTTATTTTTAATTTACAGGCAAGTTTGTATTTATTTTAACTAGATAGAATAGTTACTAAATAGTTATTAACTATTTAATAAACTACCTAGCTAAAATAAAGACAAATTTACCTGTAAAATAAAACCTAACCTAAGTTTCACTAACACCTAACACTACACTATAATTAAATTAATTCCCTAAGCTAAATACAATTAAATAAAATTAAATAAAATTAGCTAAAGTACAAAAACAAACACTAAATTACAGAAAATAATAAACAAATTACAAGATTTTTAAACCAATTACACCTAATATAATCCCCCTAACAAAATAAAAAAACCCTACCCTACACTAAATTACAAATAGTCCTTAAAAGGACCTTTTGCGGGGCATTGCCCCAAAGTTATCAGCTCTTTTACCTGTAAAAAAAATTACAAATCCCCCCCCCAACATTAAAACCCACCACCCACACAACCAACCCTACTCTAAAACCCACCCAATTCCCCCTTTAAAAAACCTAGCACTAACCCCATGAAGATCACCTTACCGGGAGAAGTCTTCATCCAACCAGGCCGAAGTCCTCAACGAATCTGGCAAAAGTGGTCCTCCAGATGAGCAGAAGTGGTCCTCCAGACGGGCAGACGCCCAAATGAGGTTCACAATGACTCACTTTTTTACTTCTAGCCTGCTTTTTAAGGGGCTAGAAGTAAAAAAGTGAGTAATTGTGAACCTAATTTGCATATCTCACCCAGAATCCTTTGCTGCATTGGAAACTGTAATCAGAGAGTTTCTGAGGTAAAAGCAAGTCTTCTGACTTGTCTAGATTTGTAAATGGTTTACACAATGAGTTATTTTCTCTATATTATATATATATAACTAAGTTTCATAACCCTACAATGGGAGCCATAACCAAGCATATACAACAAAGATTTTATCAATCTAATGTCAGCAAGAACAGATGCCTTTTGGTATCATTGTTTCAATTTGGAGATCTAAAATGCCACTCTTTTCTTTATCATTATTTCTCCATCACCACCTCTTTTTGGCATTTTTATCTGGTCTATAATTTGCCACTTACTCACTGTATGGCCTGCTTCTAAAAATGAAATGCTTTCAGGGCAGATACATGTCTACAGTGTATGTTCGATCTATGTTCCCCTATACAAGTCATCCTACATACAGTCAGATACATTATTGAATGAAACAAATGAAGAATGATTGACTACTTGAACTCTATTAGTTTGTTAACTTGTGGATTTTGGTGCCAAAAAAGGTGCAGGAAGATGGAGAAGGAGTTATATTGTTTGGTTAATATGCTCCTTTGTTTTTAATTATGCACAGCGGTGTCTGACCATTCATGTGTCCCCTGTCCAATAGTGCCAAAGTATTACTAATGACTGATGTTAGGGACAGTGAGTCATGCACTAAATGTTGTATTTTAGTCATACAGGCTTGTCCAATCAAGCCTTAACCTACCATAAGGAGATGGGAAACTAGAGGAGGCTGAGATATTTAAAATTACTTTGACTAGTGTCACTGGAACATGAAGTTGTGTGACTTCTGTGCCTCTGAGAGCTATTCATTGACTCAAAATCAGTCAGAGAGTTGTATGATCTGTTAACATTTATTTAATTGCTCGAAGCCTATAGTGTAAGATTTTTGTTAATATTAGTTTGCTGATCCCATTGGATGTAAAGGTAACACATCTGAATCTAATATTCAATTGAAGCGAATGTCCTCATGGACAAAACTTGGCTGAACCAATGTTGTTATATCTATCTATCTATCTATCTATCTATCTATCTATCTATCTATCGTCTGTCTATCAATCAATCTATCAATCAATCTCTCTATCTATCTATCTATCTATCTATCTCTATTCATCTGTCTATTCTATATTGATCACATTCCATCATTCTAATTCCATTTCTCTCTCATTCCCTTCTGTCTCCCTCTATATGTCATTCTCTCTCTTTCTCTCTTTCCATTCCTCTCATTTCCTTTTTCTCTGTCTTTCTCTCTCTTCCCCGTTATTCCCTTTCTCTCTTTCTTTTCTTCACTCTCTCTTATTTTCATTCTCTCTATTCCTCCACTCCAACTCACTCTTCTTTCTAAGGGTTGCACCCTCAATTATTACCTTCTACTTGCAAAGGCATTAAGTGATGTTGCGAACATAAAAATTTGGGTTCGTGAACGGCGAACGCGAATTTCCGCAAATGTTCGCGAACGGGCAAACCAGGCGAACCGCCATAGACTTCAATAGGCAGGCGAATTTTAAAACCCACAGGGACTCTTTCTGGCCACAATAGTGATGGAAAAGTTGTTTCAAGGGGACTAACACCTGGACTGTGGCATGCCGCAAAACTCCCATGGAAAATTACATAGTTGATGCAGAGTCTGACTTTAATCCATAAAGAGCATAAATCACCTAACATTCCTAAATTGTTTGGAATAACGTGCTTTAAACATGAGGTTTGATGTTGTATCGATCAGGTAATGTATGGGTTATGCCCGCTTCACAGTGACAGACCAAACTCCCGCAGCGGGTACAACATCATCATCATCACACCGTACGTCCATGTGTGTAAGGCTGCCTGACTGAGACATATACCTGTTATCTACATCCTCTGGCAATAATGGTTGCGCATAACTCATTTCTTCCAACTGATGTGTAAATAACTCCACTGACAGATCAAGTGAAGCGGCTGTGGTGCTAGTGTTGGTGGTGGCGGCAGGCGGGCGAGTGGTAACTTGAGAGGTGTCCGAAGCTAAGCTGCAGGAGAATGGTGCGTAAAGATTCCGAGCGGAAGCTGTAGAAGATTGGGTGTCCTGTGTTAGCCAGTCAACTATGTCCTCAGAACTTTTTGAGTTCAGGGTACGTGGCCTCTGAACACTGGGCATTATTCTAGGGCCAAAGGAAATCACAGCACCACGACCACGACGGCCCCTGCGGGGTGGCCTGCCTCTGCCTGTCATTTTTTTTCCGATTAGTGGTACTATGCGTGCAAGCTACTGTGACAACAGATATGAGTGGCACTGTGCACTGGCAGAAGTTGGCAGAGTAGATGCTGTAGGCCTGACACACACGCTTGCAGACAACTAACTGCTATTCAATCTATTGCAGTCAAAACATTTTTTTTAAAATGTACACTACTGTTACACCAGATATGAGTTGCACTGGTGTGACATTGTGCCCTGGCAGGCCCTGAAATGCACACGCGTGAAGGAAACTGACTGCTATTATTTCACAGTCAAATTTCTAGTTTTTTTTTTTTTTTTTTTTTTTGCCAGTTTTATATAAATTTTTATTGAGGTTGTGCAAACAGAATACAGCTTATGAAGAATAACCAGACATATATGATACAATATAATGATTCTGCATACATAAAGACAGATTACATTCCTATCAAAGGCAACGTTATACAAAAAACTGGAACCTCTTTTTATTTTTCCCATATTCTGGACAAGATGAGTTTCTTCACTTAATACTAAGGCCCCTTCTATATTAACAGTAGGAGAGGAAGGTGGGAAATACGAATGATCCTACAAAAAATAGAGTAAATACACACTTATGCTATTAGGTAATATTAATATTTAAAGAACACAGTAGAATAGAAGGGTGTGGTGCAAAATATAAAGCATGGCGACTTAGAATGGGATGGTAAGTAGTTTGTTAGACATTAAATACAGTAAAGGCGCCATTCCCTTGCTAACCTAATATGATATGAGATGTAGGTATGGAATAATATTAAAATGAAAGTTATGTTTCTGAGAACCTGAAGATTCTTATAACATTAGACAGGAGGGGTATTAACTGGGAATAATATTGAATCACAGAACTACCCATAAATTGTGTAAATTTCTAAAACAATTTAGGTCAGTAGATTAGAGTAATTAGTAGTTGATATTGTAAACTATAACATGAGTATCTATATAATTTTGCTATTTAAAATATGCGGTAAAGTATGAAGGTATAGGTAGTTAGAGTATGGCATAGGCGAGATAAGCCATATAGATAGTCCTCCAACAATAGGAGGTACATTACGGGGGGGGGGGGGGGAGGAGGTGGTTAGTATATTATGCGAAGTGAACTATGCAACTTTAAACTTTATGTCAAGGAAGCTTTTAATATGAAGGGCATCGGTAGTTTCAATTATATCATGTCGCTGCGTTGAGGAGTAGTGCAAGTGAAGCTATGAAAGAAAACTAGGGTATGTGCAGGGATTTGTAAATTCAGTTAGTTAGTATAGTTGATCAGTCCTGCTGATCTAAGTAGAGTAGGTAAAAGTCAATATTTGAGGGGATAACCAAAGGCTAAAATAAAACTTGGTGATAATGATGGATTGTGTAGGAAGCTCTCGATTAGTAAGTAGGAGGCAGAGCAGGGAAACTGTACTATGGAGCTATGCATTTGTAATATATAGGCATCACACTGCCCCGGCCGCTGGCAGCAAGATGTTGTGTACACAAGCTTCACCCAAACTCCATGCATATATATATAAATTAAATGCTAACAAACAGTTTATCTAAAAATCAGTAATATCCTAGCCAATTGCATCATTACAAAAGTGTTGAACATTAAGATCTAAAAATAAGCCTATTATGGATACTAACAATTCTGCACAAAGAACCTTCCCTCAATAATGAGCTGCTGGGCTAAAGCAAGGCAATATCTATGTTATGCTCGAGAGCAGCTATAAGGTACTATTAGCCAAAAACCTGGACACTAGACATTCTGAGCTCCCTAGTAGTGGATTACCGTTGTGGCATTTACGAAAGGGCAACATAACATTATATAACAGCAGACATTAACATTTTTGCGGCTTCCCCTGATTACCCTTGCATATGTATGTCCCAGTGGCACAAAAGATTAAAGCGTAAAGACTTTATCAATCAGAGGTGTTAAACAAGCAGTGATTTTAGCGTGACATGTGTAGAACACTAATCCATAACAAAAGTGTTGAGTAAGCAGTGACTTTAGTGTAACACGTACAGCACACTAATCTGTAACAGAAGTGTTAAGCAAGCAGTGATTGTAACATAACATGTGCAGCACACAAAACTTTTATATAGACCTAACGTGCAAGGCATAACTTGAGCTATCATGTGGTGCCACAATGCCCAGGAGATCATAACAAGTAGAAATGTATTTGTATAAAAAAGACTTATGTAAGAAATAATTATGGGTGTAAAAAAACATAATAGTCTGTTCAACGATCCCATGCCGGTCAGTAGTAAGTCTAACCAATGCCCACTTTAAGGCCGTACTGTACCCAAGTTATGAATTGTCCATGCCAGCATTCATCTCTCTGCGTTATATCATAGAGGCTAAGGCAAAATAAAACAGTCTGCGAGAATATAACTGTCCAGGTTAATGGAGAAACCCCACGGAATCCAGTCTGCTTATCTGAGACACCAAGATTGGGATCTGTATTATAAGCCTCCTCATGAGCTAGCGTAGTGGCTCGAGAGTCCATTAAGGTTGGCTGTAGCACAAGCTTGTTAGGCACCTTGAGATTTCCCCGCGGTGGAGCCGGATCAGAGTACTGGGGAAAGTGAGCTTCCAGGTCCGAGTCGTTAGTGCGCCATGAGGTGTCCTTAACTATAGACACCGGGCTATTATGGGTAACAGGATTGTCCCCCCAGTTAGAGATTACCTTGTGGTTAGTGTTGTCCAGCTCATAAGGTAGCGGCTCAGCGGGTGGTCTTGCTGCATTTGCATAAGGTGTGTTTGGGTCTGTTTCTTTACGAGCCTTCCCAAATACCTCCAGCAGTGAGGTCTCCATCTTTAAGAAATGCGCCTGAAGCAGTTGTGCAATCTCTACCTTCAACATGGATAGCGACATAATGGCCGACAGCAAATGGAGTAATTCCGCGCCAAACTGGGTATATCGCTGTCAGGATATTAGAAGTCACAACTCCTCACGCAGACCACCGGGGTAAATCCTCAAGCTCCGGGGACTTAGAAACACCGCCAGCTATATCTGTATCGTATATATAGGCAAATATAGGGTTAAGGCGGCAGTAGAATGCGCATTGCTGTCCCTTCCAACAAGGGCATGAAAGTCACTTTAGGTAGACCCGATAGCTATTAGACAATGTGTACCGGTCCTCCAAAGGTTATCACCTCCTCTGTGTATATATCATTTATTATTTTCAGGCTTCAGTAAGGTATTTGAAGTAGTTGGTATCTCAGAGCTCTCGTGCTATGCGACCATCTTGGTCCCTAGTTGGCTCCGCCCCCTAGGTTTTTTTTTTAACCCCTTAAGGACCAAGGCCATTTTTCAATTTCTTTCCCTTAAGGACCAGGGCTATTTTTACATTTCTGCGGTGTTTGTGTTTAGCTGTAATTTTCCTCTTACTCATTTACTGTACCCACACATATTATATACCGTTTTTCTCGCCACTAAATGGACTTTCTAAAGATACCATTATTTTCATCATATCTTATAATTTATTATTAAAAATATTATAAAATATGAGGAAAAAATGTAAAAAACACCCTTTTTCTAACTTTGACCCCCAAAATCTGTTACACATCTACAACCACCAAAAAACAACCATGCTAAATAGTTTCTAAATTTTGTCCTGAGTTTAGAAATACCCAATGTTAACATGTTCTTTGCTTTTTTTGCAAGTTATAGGGAAATAAATACAAGAAGCACTTTGCTATTTCAAAACCACTTTTTTTCAAAATGAGCGCTAGTTACATTGGAACCCTGATATCTGTCAGGAATACCTGAATATCCCTTGACATGTATATATATTTTTTTAGAAGACATCCCAAAGTATTGATCTAGGCCCATTTTGGTATATTTCATGCCACCATTTCACCTCCAAATGCGACCAAATAAAAAAAAATTGTTCACTTTTTCACAAACTTTAGGTTTCTCACAGAAATTATTTACAAACAACTTGTGCAATTATGGCATAAATGGTTGTAAATGCTTCTCTGGGATCCCCTTTGTTCAGAAATAGCAGACTTATATGGCTTTGGTGTTGCTTTTTGGTAATTTAAAGGCTGCTAAATGCCACTGCGCACCACACGTGTTTTATGCCAAGCAGTGAAGGGGTTAATTAGGGAGCATTTAGGGAGCTTGTAGAGTTAATTTTAGCTTAAAGGGACAGTCAAGTATAAATTAAACTTTCATTATTCAGATAGGACTTTTAATTTTAATTGACTTTCCAATTTACTTTTATCATCAAATTGGCTTTTTTCTCTTGGTATTCTTAGTTTAAACTAAACATAGGTTATGCTAATTTCTAAGCCTTTGAGGGCTGCCTCTTATCACATGCTTTTTAAATCTCTTTTCAACACAAAGAGACAGAAAGTACACGTGGGCTATATAGATAACACTGTGTTCAGGCACAGAAAGTTATTTAAGATCTAGCACAATACAATGCTAAATTTAAGACAATAGATAGTAAACAGTCACAGTCATGTGATCAGGGGGCTGGAAGAAGGTTCCTAGATACAAGGTAATCACAAAGGTAAAAAGTACATTAATATAACTGTGTTGGTTATGCAAAACTGGGGAATGAGTAATAAAGGGATTATCTATCTTTTAAAACAATAACAATTCTATGGTTGACTGTCCCTTTAAGTGTAGTGTAGTGGACAACCCAAAGTATTGATCTAGGCCCATTTTGGTATATTTAATGCCACCATTTCACCGCCAAATGCGATCAAATAAAAAAAAATTGTTCACTTTTTTACAAACTTTAGGTTTCTCACAGAAATTATTTACAAACAACTTATGCAATTATGGCATAAATGGTTGTAAATGCTTCTCTGGGATCCCCTTTGTTCAGAAATAGCAGACTTAAATGGCTTTGGCTTTGCTTTTTGGTAATTAGAAGGCTGCTAAATGCCACTGCGCACCACACGTGTTTTATGCCCAGCAGTGAAGGGGTTAATTAGGGAGCATGTAGGCAGCTTGTAGAGTTCATTTTAGCTTAAGTGTAGTGTAGTAGACAACCCAAAGTATTGATCTAGGCCCATTTTGGTATTTTTAATGCCACCATTTCACCGCCAAATGCGATCAAATTTAAAAAAAACTTAATTTTTTTTGCAATTTTAGGTGTCTCACTGAAATTATTTACAAACAGCTTGTGCAATTATGGCACAAATGGTTGTAAATGCTTCTCTGGGATCCCCTTTGTTCAGAAATAGCAGACATATATGACTTTGGCGTTGCTTTCTGGTAATTAGAAGGCCGCTAAATTCTGCTGCGCATCACACGTGTATTATGGCTAGCAGTGAAGGGGTTAATTAGGTAGTTTGTAGGGAGCTTGCAGGGTTAATTTTAGCTTTAGTGTAGATATCAGCCTCCCACCTGACACATCAGACCCCCTGATCCCTCCCAAACAGCTCCCTTCCCTCCCCCACCCCACAATTGCCCCCGCCATCAGAAAGTCTGCCAGTACTAAAATAAAAGGTTTTTATTTTTTTTTAGCATATTTACATATGCTGTGGTGTAGCATCCCCCCTTAGCCCCCAACCTCCCTGATCCCCCCCAAAACAGCTCTCTAACCCTCCCCATCTGCCTTATTGGTGGCCATCTTGGGTACTGGCAGCTGTCTGCTATTATTTCACAGTCAAAAAAGTGTTGTTTTTTTTTAAATGTACACTACTGTTACACCAGATATGAGTGGTGGCACTGGGCAAGTGGGCACAGTATACGCTGTGAGCCTGACACACACGCTGAAAAGCAGGCAACTGCAATTAGATTACACAGGGGAAAAAAAGCAGACTGGTGTTCTAGCCCTAAAAAGGGCTTTTTGGGGTGCTGTCCTTACAGCAGAGATCAGATGAGTCCTTCAGGACTGTAGTGGACACTGAATACACTAGCCTAGCTATCGATTTCCCTATTAAATCAGCAGCAGCTACTCTGTCCCTCCTCTCACTAAGAATGCAGCTTCCGAATGAATCTAAAATGGATGCTGTCCAGGAGGTGGGAGGGTCTGGGAGGGAGGGTCTGCTGCTGATTGGCTGGAATGTGTCTGCTGACTGTGAGGTACAGGGTCAAAGTATTACTCAATGATGACGAATAGGGGGCGGATCGAACATTGCATATGTTCACCCGCCGCAGCGAACGCAAACAAGCTATGTTCGCCGGGAACTATTCGCTGGCGAACTATTCGCAACATCACTAATTAAGAGTTATAAATGTGCAAGGCATTCTCTTTTTTATATACCAATATTTTTTATTTTTGTCTCTATATCATGCTTATGTATTTCATCTCATTCCCTCACCTTATCTCCCCCTTTATCTCCTTAGCTCTAACCTTACCTAGCTCTATCTCTTTTTCTTTTTCTTCACCTTTCTCCATTCTTATCTCTGTTTATCGTTCTCCATACTTATCTCATTTTACATTTCTTTCTCTCTTCTTATCTCATTTTACCTTTCTCTTTCACTCCTTTTTTTAATTCCATCTCTATCTCTTTCTCTCTATGTCCTTTTTACTTTTCTTCTCTCTCTCATTCCACCTCTCTCCCTCTCTTCCATCCCTTTCTCTCAATCTCATCCCTTTCTCCCACCCCCCTCTTCCTCTCTTCCATCCCCTCTCTCTCAGCCATCAGCCAATCAAAATGCATATAATTATATTCTGTGAATTCTTGCACATGCTCAGTAGGAGCTGGTGATTTAAAAAGTGTAAATATAAAAAGACTGTGCACATTTTGTTAATGGAAGTAAATTGGAAAATTGTTTTAAATTGCATGTTCTATCTGATCCATTAAAGTTTAATTCTGACTTGAGTGTCCCTTTAATTTCTCTTTTTTTCTCTTATTCCCTTCTGCCTCTCTCTTATCTAACTCTTTCAATCCCCCACTTTCTGTTTCATATCTCGCTTTTCCTTTCAATTGAACTTTCTTAGTTTCCACTCTTCCTTGCATTCACACTTTACACACCCATCCTTTACTCATCACATTTATTACACACTTAGACTTATACCATACTCCTAATCTATCAGCTGATCGTCATTAGATCTTATGAATTAGTCATGTCCCTTCGTGCTTATGTTGTTATCAGATTTAATTGATCTTCACTGGTAATCATAGCAATTAACTTACTAGCATAGAAATTGATTTAACTAGGAGCGGCTCGTAAGTAAAATTTACTTTTCAAATTTTTTTATTTATTGCATAATAGGGTGTTTTTTTTAAAACATACCAATAGAGCTTTAGATGATGTTATTATGATCAATGGGCTGTGCAAATACACACATTTCCTGCCACTTCCAAAATCAAAGAAAAAAACTATAAATTAACCAAAATAATGTAAAATAGTATTTCGCTTTTTACATTTTCTTTTCATTTTTTTTAAACAACACTTGCACAGACGAAAAATTAGTTTCAAATAAAATAATATTTTGCTTTGTCCGATATTTACTAATGGTGCTCAGAATTTGTTCAACAATTTGCTATGGGGAACATCTTCTGCACAGTTAAGGTACTCTCTAGCGCTACTACAACAAGACATCAGCAACACTTTTTTAAAAAACATATTCTTTTTTTTTTTAATAGAGTCAAGCCTAGCCAAGGAATTTTTATTGGCTGAAACTGGGTGTTGAATTTTGCTCGTTGAGGAATTTTGCTGTTGTTTACTAAATCAATGTAGAAAATGTCGCTGTCTGCTGCATCTGGCGGTTTTCAACATAGGATATATTTGTACAAAAGTGCAAAAAACTCTGGTACTTTGTTCCCCAAGACATGGGGGAACGATTAACATGGCAATGTCTCCGCTAGGTGGATCTCCCTTCCTTTGTCCAAACCTCGCGACAACACCTAAATAGTGGTCTGCCACCAGAGCAATTGTTGCTGAGACCAGTGTCAAGCCAACGACTATACCTCCCTCAGCTGGGCTGGTCTCAGTGGGCTACCAGGCAGGTATCAATCACTCTGCCCTGCTCATTCTAGACAGGTAACGACTCCTTTGCCTGCCTTTAAAAAGTCACTTGGGGCTCATAGGGACAGCTCTTTGCTTACAGGACCAATGATTATATAGCAGGTCTCCCCTACAGGAAAAGAGCCTAAACCTTTGCCACTGGAATCCCTGAAAGAACCAGGAAAGACCAACTGTTCCAAAAGGAACTACTAACAATGCTTTATTTTACTCAGGTCTAGACTCTAACAACACACTATTCAACTTGGTGACCCACTCCACATAAAACATAAACATAGAGAAAACATAAAGACAAACGTTTGCAGTGTCACCCTATGCAAAATATATGCAAATGAGTCTTTCCCCAGTACACATTTTGGTGATGACCCTTCTACCAAAAGATGGCGCTGTTACACAATGTCCAGGAACTTTCATCCAATAGAGGCCCCTGTGTTACCCAATGTCCATGTATGTGACTGGGCAATTGTCACACTGAGTAAATCCTGATTTGTGCTGCATTTTTGTACGAATATATCTGGTGCTGAAAAGTGATGAATACCACAAACCACAGCCATTTTAGGCATGGATGAAGACAACATGTCATCATGGTTAGAGAGTTGCATACCAGCACTAAGGGTTGTTTGAAGGATCGTGATGGGATATTCTATAGATATGATGATTTTATCTATTTTTATTCATTAATTGCAATAAATGTTGTGCTTATTTCTTTTAAATAGTTGTCCTGAATTAGAATTCATGTATCACTGGATGTTATGAAGTGGTCATATTTATACCTGGAAATGTGCTTACATTTCAAAAAGAGATGTGGTGATTATATTGCTGGTGGTTTGGATATTAGGAACTGGCAAAATTTCAGGATTCAACATTTGTTTTACAGCTGATTATGGCAGCAGGCTGCGGTATTTGTTTTGTACCAGAGATATCAATGTGAAAGGGTAAAACACCTGTGCAAATCAAAATCTTTGTGTGGGCACAAATTTTGCCCATGCCTACTGGATACATTTTATCCAATTAGATATATTTAACTGTATGCTTTTTTTTTTTAAAAACATATTTGGATACTATTTTGATAGATATATTTAAATGTATTTTTTAAAAATATATTTGGATACTATTTTGTTACATATATTTAACTATTTTTAAAAAATATATATATTTGGGTACTATTTTGTTAGATATATTTAACTGTATGTATTTTTTTTAAATATATTTGGAAGTGGCCCTCCAGACGGGCAGAAGTCTTCATCCAAGCCGGGCAGAAGAGGTCCTCCAGACGGGCAGAAGTCTTCATCCAGACAGCATCTTCTATCTTCATCCATCCGGCGCGGAGTGGGTCCATCTTCAAGACATCTGACGCGGAGCATCCTCTCCTTCTGACAACTAAAGACGAATGAAGGTTCCTTTAAGTGACGTCATCCAAGATGGTGTCCCTTCAATTCCGATTGGCTGATAGAATTCTATCAGCCAATCGGAATTAAGGTAGGAAAAATCCTATTGGCTGATGCAATCAGCCAATAGGATTGAAGTTCAATCCTATTGGCTGATCCAATCAGCCAATAGGATTGAGCTCGCATTCTTGCAAGCTCAATCCTATCTTGCATCAGCCAATAGGATTTTTCCTACCTTAATTCCGATTGGCTGATAGAATTCTATCAGCCAATCGGAATTAAGGTAGGAAAAATCCTATTGGCTGATGCAATCAGCCAATAGGATTGAAGTTCAATCCTATTGGCTGATCCAATCAGCCAATAGGATTGAGCTCGCATTCTTGCAAGCTCAATCCTATCTTGCATCAGCCAATAGGATTTTTCCTACCTTAATTCCGATTGGCTGATAGAATTCTATCAGCCAATCGGAATTGAAGGGACGCCATCTTGGATGACGTCACTTAAAGGAACCTTCATTCGTCTTTAGTCGTCGGAAGAAGAGGATGCTCCACGTCGCATGTCTTGAAGATGGACCCGCTCCGCGCCGGATGGATGAAGATAGAAGATGCCATCTGGATGAAGACTTCTGCCCGTCTGGAGGACCTCTTCTGCCCGGCTTGGATGAAGACTTCTGCCTATCTGGAGGACCACTTCTGCCCAGTTGGGTGAAGACGTCTCACGGTAGGGTGATCTTCAAGGAGTTAGTGTTAGGTTTTTTTTAAGGGGGGATTGGGTGGGTTTTAGAGTAGGGTTGGTTGTGTGCGTGGTGGGTTTTAATGTTGGGGGGAATTGTATTTTTTTTTACAGGTAAAAGAGCTGATTACTTTGGGGCAATGCCCCGCAAAAGGCCCTTTTAAGGGCTATTTGTAATTTAGTGTAGGGTAGGACTTTTTTTATTTTGGGGGGCTTTTTTATTTTGTTAGGGGGATTAGAGTAGGTGTAATTAGTTTAAAAATCTTGTAATTATTTTATTATTTTCTGTAATTTAGTGTTTTTTTTTTCGTACTTTAGATAATTTTTTAAAATTGTAATTAATTGTATTTAGTTTAGGTAATTTATTTAATTATAGTGTAGTGTTAGGTGTAATTGTAACTTAGTTTAGGTTTTATTTTACACGTAAATTTGTCTTTATTTTAACTAGGTAGTTATTAAATAGTTAATAACTATTTAATAACTATTGTACCTAGTTAAAATAAATACAAAGTTGCCTGTAAAATAAAGATAAACCCTAAGATAGCTACAATGTAACTATTAGTTATATTGTAGCTATCTTAGGGTTTATTTTACAGGTAAGTATTTAGTTTTAAATAGTAATAATTTAGTTAATGATAGTAATTTTATTTATATTTATTTAAATTATATTTAAGTTAGGGGGTGTTAGGGTTAGACTTAGGTTTAGGGGTTAATATGTTTATTATAGTGGTGGCGATGTTGTGGGCGGCATATTAGGGGTTAATAAATGTAGTTAGGTTGCGGCGACATTGGGGGCGGCAGATTAGGGGTTAATTAATATAATGTAGGGTTCGGTGATGTTGGGGGTGGCAGATTAGGGGTTCATAAGTATAATGTAGGTGGCGGCGGTGTTCGGAGTGGTAGATTAGCGGTTAATAATATAATGCAGGTGTCTGCAATGTCGGGGGCGGAAGATTAGGTGTTAATAAGTGTAAGATTAGGGGTGTTTAGACTCTGGGTTCATGTTAGGGTGTTAGGTGTAGACATTAAAAGTATTTACCCATAGGATCTGAACGCTGCTTTTTTGAAGGTGTTAGGTTTTTTTTCAGCCGGCTCTCCCCCTATTGATTCTTATGGGGAAATCGTGCACAAGCACGTTTAGCCAGCTCACCGCTAACGTCAGCAGCGCTGGTATTGAGGTGAAATATGGAGCAAAATTTTGCTCTTCGCTCACTTTTTTGCGGCTAACGCCGGGTTTCTAAAAGCCCGTAATACCAGCGTTGTCTGCCAGTGAGCGGTGAGCTTAAACTGCTCATTAGCACCACACCCCTGTTAACGCAAAACTCGTAATCTAGGTGTATGTTTCTTTAAGGATACATTAAATAATAAATAAATGCCAGACATAATGTTGTACTGAAAGTAATGATTAGCCTGAGCGTTTTATGTAGATGTATTTTTCAAAATTATATTTCTTTAAATATTGAAAAAAATAAGTGTAAAGTTTAGTGTCCATTAGACAATAGAATTAATTAAAATCCACAGCACTTTATTATGAACTGAGGTCATAAAAACATCAAGCCACATCTTAGGCTTTTAACCCTTAATCATGCTATATAAATAGACATATAACTCTCTCTCTCTTTCTCTCTCTCTCTCTCTCTCTCTCTCTCTCTTTCTCTCTCTCTCTCTATTTCTCTCTCTCTCTTTCTCTCTCTCTCTCTCTCTCTCTCTCTTTCTCTATCTCTCTCTCTCTCTATATATATATATATATATATACTGTATATATATAACTTAAATATATAAATAACTTAAATATTCACATACAAAAAAAACAAGTTCTTCATACTTTACAATCACATAGATTACGAGTTTGGCGTTAGGCTTAAAAAGCAGCGTTGGCTGGTCTCAACGCTTCTTTTTAACGCCCGCTGGTATTCAGGGACGTGCACTCATAGGAGGCAGGGGAGGCAGTGCCTACCCTGCCATATGTGGCCAAAACTTAATTACATTTTAATTAAAACAAAAAAAAAAGTCCAAAAAAAAATAATTTTCCCCCCATGTAATGCTATGGAGAGGCAGGTACAGGAACGCTTCTCTCCATTGCAGTACATGGGTCAAAGGAAAAGCTGTGCTGCAGCGCCACCTGTGTTCTGTCAATATATTAGCAGCACAAATTAGGACCAATAGGAGGCACCCCTCTTGATGCCTCCTAGCAAGTGAATGATATATAGATTAATCAGAAGGAGGATGCAGTGAGCAGGGTCATGTGACACAACTGGGAGCTGAGGAAACCTAAGAACAGATGACACCCAGCAGAAGAGTAAAGTAGTATTCTACATCTCTTGTGATTCACAAATTGTGTTCAGATACAGGCACTCATTAACAGGGGGACAGTAAGTGAGCATAACCCAATACTGACATGAAGTCAAAGGGTCAATTCAAATTTAAATCCATAATTTAAAACCCAGAGTTTGAAGTTAAGTGTGCAGTGTCCACATTATTAAAATTAAAGTTTTCGACATTGAATATTGCTAAGCCTCCCTTTTTCATGGTTATTTGATTTAATTAGGTACAAACTCCATATATGTTATGCCTGTTCAGTCAGAGGATGCAGTATCTATTTTTATTTTTCTCTGTGTCTCCATTTATTTAAAGACTGCTGTTAACTTGTAATTCACAAATCAATTGAAAGCTGTTGCATTGTGTTTTTAATATGTGCCGCTTTTATACAAGTTTATATTAATAAAAAGGAGATAATGAGTCATTTAAAAAATATATGTAATTATTGCAGTTAAATGTTTTTAGAAATAATGCCACTGTAAAGTAACTGGTTAAACACATAGTCAAAGGGAGACATTTAAAATTAAACTTTCATGATTGAGGTAGAGCATGCTATTTTAATAGACTTTTCTAGTTATTTATATTTTGAGAATTAGCATCAACTGTTACTGGCCCCATGTCAGCAAATCAAATTAGTTTTTGAAAGGAACATGAAAGTCATAATTACATTTCCATCATTGAGGTAGAAATTGCACAAAAAAAAAAAATAAATAAACTTTCTATTTTACTTTTATTATTATTTACTTCATTCTTTTGGTATCCTTTGGTGTCCTTTGTTGAAGAGCATACCTAAGTTGGATGTGCACGTGCGTTTCTTAAACACCATATTGCAGCAGCTGTGTTAGCAGTATTGATAACTTGTCCTTTGTGTAAAACTTGTATGGTAAATTATTTCTATTTTTACAATACAGTAATGAGTAGAGAAGAGATTGTGTATCATTCTAATTGCTTAGTAACTGGCACTGTGCCACAGAATTGTGTGAGTGTGTATGTGAGCAGAGTGTGTGTGGGCGTCAGTGAGCAGAGTATGTGTGCTTTATTCTCCAGGTAATCAATACATTTCCGATGAGCTGGTGCCTTAGTGCAGTGTTTCTCAACAATGGTCCTCAAGTACCCCCAACAGGCCAGGTTTTCATTATAGCCGAATCAGTGCACAGGTGAAGTAATCAGCTGATCAGTAACTCAGTGGTTACTAACTTGCTCTCACCCATCACCTGATTATGTCACCTGTGGACTGGTTCAGCTATCATTTAAACCTGCCCTGTTGGGGGTGCTTGCGGCCCTCTGTACATGTGTTTCTCCGGCGTATCATATCTAGTGCCTCACCAGTCTCTGACCTCACTGCACGTCACTGCTGGTATTACGAATCTTGCAGGTACAGGTGTACCACTCACTTTTTTGGCCAGACTTGGAAATACTGCAAATCCACTTACGTAAATTGCATATCCTCTTTTTTCAATGGGACTTGCATAGCGCCTATCCTGTCAAGACTGGTACCGCATTTTAAAGTCAGTAGTTAAGAGTTTTACACTACAACGCTGTAGCATAAAACTCTTAACTAAAGTGCTAAAATGTACACTAACAACCATAAACTACCTATTAACCCCTAAACCAAGGCCCTCCCACATCGCAAACACTAAAATAATTTTTTTAACCCCTAATCTGCTGAACCGGACATCGCCACCACTATAATAAATATATTAACCCCTAAACCGCCGCACTCCCGCCTCGCAAACATTAGTTAAATATTATTAACCCCTAATCTGCCGTCCCTAACATTGCCGACACCTACCTACATTTATTAACCCCTAAGTCTAACCCTAACCCCCCCAACTTAAATATAATTTAAATAAATCTAAATAAAATTACTATAATTAACTAAATTATTCCTATTTAAAATTAAATACTTACCTGTAAAATAAACCCTAAACTAGCTACAATATAACTAATAGTTATATTGTACCTAGCTTAGGATTTATTTTTATTTTACAGGCAAGTTTGTATTTATTTTAACTAGGTAGAATAGTTACTAAATAGTTATTAACTATTTAATAAACTACCTATCTAAAATAAAGACAAATTTACCTGTAAAATAAAACATAACCTAATTTACACTAACACCTAACACTACACTGTAATTAAATTAATTCCCTAAATTAAATACAATTAAATAAAATTAGCTAAAGTACAAAAACAAACAAACACTAAATTACAGAAAATAATAAACAAATTACAAGATTTTTAAACTAATTACACCTAATATAATCCCCCTAACAAAATTAAAAAGCCCCCCAAAATAAAAAAGCTCTACCCTACACTAAATTACAAATAGCCCTTAAAAGGGACTTTTGCGGGGCATTGCCCCAAAGTTATCAGCTCTTTTACCTGTAAAAAAAATTACAAATCCCCCCCAACATTAAAACCCACCACCCACACAACCAACCCTAATCTAAAACCCACCCAATCCCCCCTTAAAAAAACCTAACACTAACCCCATGAAGATCACCTTACCGGGAGAAGTCTTCATCCAACCGGGCCGAAGTCCTCAATGAATCCGGCAAAAGTGGTCCTCCAGACGGGCAGAAGTGGTCCTCCAGAGGGGCAGACGCCCAAATGAGGCTCACAATGACTCACTTTTTTACTTCTAGCCTGCTTTTTAAGGGGCTAGAAGTAAAAAAGTGAGTCATTGTGAACCTCATTTGTATATCTCACCCAGAATCCTTTGCTGCATTGGAAACAGTGTAATCAGAGAGTTTCTGAGGTAAAAGCAAGTCTTCTGACTTGTCTAGATTTGTAAATGGTTTACACAATGAGTTATTTTCTCTACATTATATATATATATATATATATATATAAATAATAACTAAGTTTCATAACCCTACAATGGGAGCCATAACCCAGCATATACAACAAAGATTTTATCAATCCAATGTCATCAAGAACAGATGCCTTTTGGTATCATTGTTTCAATTTGGAGATCTAAAATGCCACTCTTTTCTTTATCATTATTTCTCCATCACCACCTCTTTTTGGCATTTTTATCTGGTCTATAATTTGCCACTTACTCACTGTATGGCCTGCTTCTAAAAATGAAATGCTTTCAGGGCAGATACATGTCTACAGTGTATGTTCGATCTATGTTCCCCTATACAAGTCATCCTACATACAGTCAGATACATTATTGAATGAAACAAATAAAGAATGATTGACTACTTGAACTCTATTAGTTTATTAACTTGTGGATTTTGGTGCCAAAAAAGGTGCAGGAAGATGGAGAAAGAGTTATATTGTTTGGTTAATATGCTCCTTTGTTTTTAACAGTGCTAAAGTATTACTAATGACTGATGTTAGGGACAGCGAATCAGGCACTAAATGTATTTTAGTCATACAGGCTTGTCCAATCAAGCCTGAACCTACCATAGGGAGATTGGAAACTAGAGGAGGCTCAGATATTTTAAATTACTTTGACTAGAGTCACTGGAACATGCAGTTGTGTGACTTCTGTGCCTCTGCGAGCTATTCATTGACTCAAAATCAGTCAGAGAGTTGTATGATCTGTTAACATTGATTTAATTGTTCGAAACCTATAGTGTAAGATTTTTGTTAATATTAGTTTGCCGATACCATTGGAAGTAAAGGTAACACATCTGAATCTAATATTCAATTGAAGCGAATGTCCTCATGGACAAAACTTGGCTGAACCAATGTTGTTATATCTATCTATCTATCTATCTATCTATCATCTATCACTATTTATCTGTCTATTCTTTCTTGATCACATTCCATCATTCTAATTCCATTTCTCTCTAATTCCCTTCTGTCTCCCTCTCTATGTCATTCTCTCTCTTTCCATTTCTCTCATTTCCTTTTTCTCTGTCTTTCTCTCTCTCCCCCGTTATTCCCTTTCTCTCTTTCTTTTCTTCACTCTCTCTTATTTTCATTTTCTCTATTCCTCCACTCCAACTCACTCTTCTTTCTAAGGGTTGCACCTTTCTCCAAACATCTCATTTTACCTTTCTCTTTCACTCCTTTTTTTATTATTCCATCTCTATCTCTTTCTCTCTATGTCCTTTTTTCTTTTCTTCTCTCTCTCATTCCACCTCTCTCCCTCTCTTCCATCCCTTTCTCTCAATCTCATCCCTTTCTCTCACCCCCCTCTTCCTCTCTTCCATCCCCTCTCTCTCAGCCATCAGCCAATCATATAAGTATATAAGTATAAAAGTATATTCTGCGAATTCTTGCACATGCTCAGTAGGAACTGGTGATTTAAAAAGTGTAAATATAAAAAGACTGTGCACATTTTGTTAATGGAAGTAAATTGGAAACTTGTTTTAAATTGCATGTGCTATCTGATCCATGAAAGTTTAATTCTGACTTGAGTGTCCCTTTAATTTATCTTTCTTTCTCTTTTTCCCTTGTCCCTCTCTCTCACCTAACTCTTTCAATCCCCCACTTTCTGTTTCATATCTCACTTTCCTTTTAATTGAACCACCCCCTTCTTTCTTTCTTAGTTTCCACTCTTCCTTGCATCCAAACTTTACACACCCATCCTTTACTCAACACATTTATTACACACTTAGACATATACCATACTCCTACTCTATCAGCTGATCATCATTAGTTCTTATGAATTAGTCATGTCCCTTCGTGCTTATGTTGTTATCAGATTTAATTGATCTTCACTGGGAATCATAGCAATTAACTTACTAGCATAGAAATTGATTTAACTAGGAGCGGCTCGTCGGTAAAATTTACTTTTCACAAATTTTTATTTATTGCATAATAGGGTGGTTTTTTAAAACATACCAATAGAGCTGTGGATGATGTTATTATGATCAATGGGCTGTGCAAATACACACATTTCCTGCCACTTCCAAAATCAAAGAAAAAAACAAAAGGAAGGGGGATTTTGGAGTAAATAAACAATAACATTTACAACCATACGTTTGCAGTGTCACCCTATGCAAAATATATGCAAATGAGTCTTTCCCCAGTACACATTTTGGTGATGACCCTTCTACCAAAAGATGACGCTGTTACACAATGTCCAGGAACTTTCATCCAATAGAGGCCCCTGTGTTACCCAATGTCCATGTATGTGACTGGGCAATTGTCACACTGAGTAAATCCTGATTTGTGCTGCATTTTTGTACGAATATATCTGGTGCTGAAAAGTGATGAATACCACAAACCACAGCCATTTTAGGCATGGGTGAAGACAACATGTCATCATGGTTAGAGAGTTGCATACCAGCACTAAGGGTTGTTTGAAGGATCGTGATGGGATATTCTATAGATATGATGATTTTATCTATTTTTATTCATTAATTGCAATAAATGTTGTGCTTATTTCTTTTAAATAGTTGTCCTGAATTAGAATTCATGTATCACTAGATGTTATGAAGTGGTCATATTTATACCTGGAAATGTGCTTACATTTCAAAAAGAGATGTGGTGATTATATTGCTGGTGTTTGGATATTAGGAACTGGCAAAATTTCAGGATTCAACATTTGTTTTACAGCTGATTATGGCAGCAGGCTGCGGTATTTGTTTTGTTTATGTACCGGAGATATCAATGTGAAAGGGTAAAACACCTGTGCAAATCAAAATCTTTGTGTGGGCACAAATTTTGCCTATGCCTACTGGATACATTTTATCCAATTAGATATATTTAACTGTATGCTTTTTTTTTAAACATATTTGGATACTATTTTGTTAGATATATTTAACTGTATGTGTTTTTTTAAAACATATTTGGATACTATTTTGATAGATATTTTTAAATGTATTTTTTTTAAATATATTTGGATACTATTTTGTTACATATATTTAACTAGGTATTTTAAAAATATATTTGGATACTATTTTGTTACATACTGTATATTTAACTATTTTTAAAAAAATATATATTTGTGTACTATTTTGTTAGATATATTTAACTATGTATTTTTTTTTTAATGTATTTGGATACTTTTATTTTAGATATATTTACCTTTATGTATTTTTTTTAGAATATTTGGATACTATTTTGTTAGATATATTTAACTGTATGTATTTTTTTTTAGAATATTTGGATACTATTTTGTTAGATATATTTAACTTTATGTATTTTTTTTTAGAATATTTGGATACTATTTTGTTAGATATATTTAACTTTATGTATTTTTTTTTTAGAATATTTGGATACTATTTTGTTAGATATATTTTACTGTGTGTATTTTAAAATAAAATTTGTTTGGATACTATTTTGTTAGATTTATTTAACTGTATTTTAAAAAATATGTTTGCATACTATTTTGTTAGATTTATTTAACTGTATGTACTTTTAAAAATATATTTGGATACTATTTTGTTAGATATATTTAACTGCATGTACTTTATTTTGTTAGATATATTTAACTGTATTTTAAAATATATTTTAGTTATTAAGTATATTTATTTATTCTTGTTAATATTAGGAAAACTGGTTGATTTGGGTGTTTTTTGACACTACTGTTTAATACCTTGTCTATTAAAATTTTAATTAAAAAAATGCATTTGTCCAAACACCTTTTGTTGCAGGTCTCTTACATGTCATGATATATACATACAATAATGTTATAGTTCAAATCTGCTGAGTCTCCTGATTAAAAATAAATAAATAAATAAATATATATATATATATATATATATATATATATATATATATATATATATATATAGAATAATTGGGTCTACAAAATGGACTACGATAGGACTTAAAGGGACAGTCTACTCCAGATTTGTTATTGTTTAAAAATATAGATAATCCCTTTATTACCAATTCCCCAGTTTTCAAGGGCTTATTAGCATAGGAGCCTACCTAGGTTTAGCTTTCAACTAAGAATACCATAAGAACAAAGCAAATTTGACTTCCGGTGGGCGGTTCTAGAGGATGGCTGCGAGCCTGTGCTGCTCTGAAGAAAATATCTTCCATTCTAAGTAATATTGCCATTACTCTATGCCATCTGCATCTCCCTTGACAGATAAGCTGTCCGGGAACTTTGGGCAGATAGAAGTAACCCACTCTCTTCTTCCACGGAAGGCATTTGGATAAATTAGAGCCCACAAGGGACTTTGTATATACTGGCTTCCTATCCACTAACTTGGGAGCAATGGATGGAAACAAGAATGTTACTACACAGATACTCAAAATCTTTTTGCCTGCACTTGAACGTTTAACCCTAAGTTTTGAAAAATTGCAGGAAGAGGTTCAAGTAAGCACGCAAATCTATCTTCCAGCACAGCTCCTGAAAAACCAACCCTCCAAGGACCTGCATAGGCATACCGCAATTACCGACTCAGCAGCTCCTTTTTCAGACTCGGTCGAGAAAGCTTTGCCCTGTCATGCGGAGGGAGATCTGCTCCCGCAGCAGTCGTCTGCTGGGAGAGCTTTCAATTCTGAGGGATCCATCACGGTTGGTGCATCAGCCACTCAATTGGGGAGCTCGACCCTTACAAGGTGTACAATGAAGCAAAATACTGAGACGCCATTTGCACCTGATCTAGTACAGGACTTTGCTGACATATATGTTCCGGAGCTAGCATTAGGACTTAACAGCTGTTCCTCTGACACGCGGCTATACTTAGCTTCTACTGCGCAACGGCTCCCCATTGAAATACTATATGGGACTCCTGCATTTCTAAAGAGCGCAGCTGTGCGTTTTCCCCAGCGCTCACAGTTATTTCTGCTAAGTGGACTGCCCTTCTCAAGCTATTCTGCAAAGCAGATAATATGGTTACTGGACCTGTCCTATGGAACCCAAGTTTGGGCCAAAGAGGGGGTAGGCTAAAAATGTGAAAATCACACTCCAGCTGGTTCTTCTGGCGCTTAAGCTACCACCTGAATAATACCAGTGTTTGGCCTGATAAATAATATAGCGCCTACCATATTACATTATATGCTGGGACTTTGTGAAGACTGCCATAATGCTAAATTTACTCTATATTGCATGTTGATGGGATAGTTCGTTTCTTGCTCCTGAGATTTAGTTACGGTTATATGTTCTTGTGATCATGGTGATAATAGTTCCTGTTTGGGCCTGATCATATCTGTTATTAACCCAACATGGGACTTTACTATTGTTTATTAATACTTTGTATATTTCATGATCTTGTGTCACTCTTAAATGTATATTTAAACCGTGGCTATTGCCTCATGCTCTGACTGAATCACACACACCGCCATAAAATTCAGCCCATAACTGTCTTATAATACATGCTGAAAACAACTTAATATGAAATACATAAACAGGCCTCCAACTTGTTTCAGTTCTCTAGCCCTGTTGGCTGTTGTAATATGTTTTTTTTTTTTAATGTTCTCATGTATTCCTCTCGTTACATTTATAAATGAAATAGCAATCCAGCGATTAATGGGTAATTAAGCAGCTGTTTTGCCCTCCTCTGTTTCAGCACTACTTTACAGGCCCAAAAACTGCTCTGTGGCTCCTTAACTCATCCTGTGGTTACCGCAACTTAGTGGCTGTTGTGAGTCACAGAGAACTTTAGTCATATATACAACTCTTTCATGAGCGCTGAAGGGGGTCTTATAGAGTACATTTGATGGGCTTTCCTATTATATGAACCCACTGTCCTTAATGGATCTATGGCTCTAATGCAGAAAAACCCTACATTTAACTCTTTATTTCATAGAACCGAGTAACTCAAATTTAAGATAACTCCATACACCATGTATTTGCTGAGGGGGGCATAGCTTTCTGAATCTCTGCCTTCTATTAAATCTTCATTAGATAACATGAGAAGCACTCATTGAATCCGTTGTTGCTGCTCTTTTAGTAGTATAGTTGTTTAGTTTGTTTTGTTTGATGTTTAAAAAAAAATTGAGACACAATGGTTCTTTCCCCCGGATTAAGAAATAGCATAGCATTCTCAGACCGGTTATCCTCTTCATATATAGAATGAACAAGCTTATTCCACTTATGAGCTGTATGTTTGTTTCATCTAATACTGCTTGTTTATTGTTGGTGATCTGCGAATCACACTTATATCTCATGGTCTATTATGGGGGAAATTGCTGTATAATTGTACAATGTGATTACTCTTTGTCTCTAAATAAAAATCATTTTAAAAAAAAGAACAAAGCAAATTTGATGATAAGAGTAAAATGGAAAGTTGTTTAAAATGATATGTTTTTATCTGAATCATGATAGAATTTTTTATTTTATTTTTGTCCCTTTAAGCAAACACTTGCCTGTGCCTAAAAGGACTATTATTGTGTAATCAACAAATTAATAATAAAAAACGATGATGCAATAGAACTGACTCTGAATTTTAAATGTGCCGTAGATGTACTTCAATTTGCAGTCCCTTATATCATGTGACAGCCACCAGCCAATCACAGACTGTGAACTTTTGCACATGCTCAGAAAGGTTGCATATAAAATAATTGTGCACAATTTGCTAATAGAAGTAAATTGCAGTCTTTTAATGTTGAATATAAGTTTAATTTTAACTTTAATGTTCCTTTTTTTTTTGCTTTAAATCAGTCAACTATTTCTTGATTGGCCCACCGGGAAAGCGAGAATTTTCCCAGTTTGGCTGCCGGGCAGCAGGACAACATAAATTGGATAGAGATATAGAGGAGCCTGCGGGAATGAGCCTTGTTCACATGCATTGCACCTCTATTCAAGGGTGCTCCGCTCCTGCCATGGGTATGGGGGCCCAAGGTGGGGAGGGGCATATCAGTTGCCCCTTAAAACAAATAGAGGACTTGGCAGGCAAATGAGGCAAGGAAAGGGAGGGGGGGCTGGGCCAGGCCAAGGAGGGAGGTTGGACCAGTCTTAAAAAATGTCCAGGGCTTATTTGATTTCCCAGTCCAGCCCGGTCTTCAGGGTAGCAAAGATAAAGTAATAGCTAGTGCTACTACTACAAGCAAGCAGTAAGATATTTTATATATATATATATATATATATATATAGCTCCTGCATATGGTAATTGGAGCACGATCTGTGCTCTGGTTACATATGAAGGCAGATGCCAGATTGTTTTTCTTTTTAAATGGGGTCAGACTGACCAGGATCATCGTAATAAAGATTACATACTTATTGGTTGACAGGGTATGAATCAGCTAGCATAGACTTTGCCAAATCATTTTTGAAAACTGTAAATTTGAATTTACAAAGCCTTTCCTGCCTAAACAGAGTGACCATGTTGACCACACTAACAAGTCAACAACATTAATTCTTGTATGCATTTGGTGTGCTCGTTTTTTGTTAAAGGGGAGGGTTTTTTTGGGTTTTTTTTTGGAAGAATTCAACGACTATGAAACATTCTGTGAATAATATATTACCCTGGTAACTTGGTGTAGGGAGGGATAGTAAGAATGAATCTAGAGCAGCATTTCTACAGCAGGTATCGTCTGGTTTAAAGGAACACTGAACCCAATTTTTTTCTTTCATGATTCAGATAGAGCATGCAATTTTAAGCAACTTTCTAATTTACTTCTATTATCAATTTTTCCTCGTTCTCTTGCTATCTTTATTTGAAAAAGAAGGCATCTAAGCTAAGGAGCCAGCACATTTTTTGTTCAGTACCATGGACAACACTTGTTTATTGGTGTTGTCCAATCAGCAAGGACAACCCAGGTTGTTCAACAAAAATGGGCCAGCATCTAAACTTACATTCTTGCTTTTCAAATAAACATACTAAGAGGGGCCAGCCATCGTGCAGCTAGGACGTCTGAGTTCAGAGCTCTGAGCCCAGACCCAGCTTAATTTAAAATTAAAAATACATATATCATTCCTATTTTACAAGTAGCATTGGATTGCTGCCTGGAGAACATATCTCTTCGCTCTAGCCGAAAAAGAGAGCTTTGTGAGTCAGCAGTTGTGGTGTTGACTACGGAGTTATAACCACCCAAGTACTAATCACCTGTCAAGAAATCAGCGTTATTTCAGGCACTCCGGAGGGCCGGATCCGCTCCGGAGTGTTGGTGGCATCAGAAGGGACGTGTTTTGGAACCCGACTAAGGAACTGAGATACCCATTTGCAAATTAGCCGCCATTTTGGGCCTAGCGGAGTTCTGCCAATCTAAAGCCTTGCAAGCCATACGGTAAAGAGAGGTGACTAACAGTGTACAACTACCTGATTCACATAGGAGGCAGAAGGGTGAGTCAGTGGAAGTAGCGTACGGTCTACTTGCCCCTAACACAGCAGGGGAGACAGCTGAGCGGCGGGGGATATCTGTGTGGCTGCTTCTTGTTGCTCCACGTGGCACATGGAGCTCGCTTGCATATCGATTTACAAGAATAGGGAGAGTGTGACATTGTGGAGTGATCGGAGACCCTATCTTTTTTTTTTCCCAAAGAGCTTTATTAGTAAATCAAAAGAAATACAAGGTACATACACCACAAATAAAATAAGGGTTTACATTTTGCACCCATACAAATGATATTTGCAATAAAGTGGTACAAATTAAGATAACTGGCAAACCTAAGATGCAGACATATCTTCCCATTGTTATAATGCAGTTCACGTCTACCTGGTGTAGGATAGTGATACAGTCATAAGCTCTTGCTTTTCCTTTTTCTCTTCACCTCCTTACATATACTATAGTCCATGTTTAGCAAACAAATGAGTAAGGAGTTAACAGTAACTTCCATCAAGTTCACATAGGTACAACTCAATATCAAACATTTGCACTATAAGCCGTGGCCGTTCCTATTTACATTAGCCAGGGCATGGTCAACGAGTGGTCAATAAAGACAAGCAGAGAAAAAGGTAGGAGAAATAGAAGGTGGGAAGGGAGGGGAGGGGGAAGAAGTGACAAGGGTGCACCCCTTGACAAGGTCATCTTCACAGGTAGGCACCGCGCGATAGGCACTATCCCATATCATCATTTAAGCTCCTCTGCTCCAAATATGGAGCAGCATTTCATACTCGCCCGCCTTGGAAATCTTCATATAATGAAATTTCTCCAGCTGCAGGAGGTCATTAACTTTCTGTCTCCACTCCCCCACCATGGG
This sequence comes from Bombina bombina, assembly GCF_027579735.1. Taxonomy (NCBI): domain Eukaryota; kingdom Metazoa; phylum Chordata; class Amphibia; order Anura; family Bombinatoridae; genus Bombina; species Bombina bombina. Next base: position 582,861,545 of record NC_069505.1, read on the forward strand.
GATCTGTGTAGTCTTCCACAGGGAGGAAATTAAGGACTTTGCCCCTGTTAGCATTAGCATAAGTAAGGTTTTTTTTTTAATAGGGTTCTGTAACTTATAAGGGAAGTGGAAGATCTGCGCCCCAATGGTCTTAGGAATGTCTACCTCCAATATCTGCATCATTTCAGCCCAACTTGTTGTCCAGAAGTTCTCGAATAGAGGGCAATCCCACCAGATATGTGACAGTGAGCCCACCTCCCCACAACCTCTCCAACATCTGTCTGTTGTATTGGGATATATCTTTTTCAGTCGCGATGGCGTGAGGTACCATCTACTTAGCATCTTGTAATGTGATTCCTGTACACGGGCCGACACTGAAACTGTCCTTGTAGCACGGAAAATCCGCTGCCAGTCCTCTGTGGATAGCTCAATGCCCAGTTCCCTATGCCAAAGTCTAGTGTAGGTTAGGAGCACACCGTCGGCAGGTGACAAGAGTAGCTTGTATATTTTGGATGTCAAATGTCGTTAGGTAGTCGCCTGCAGGCACATTTTTTCAAAAAGGGTAAGATCCCTGCAGAACTGTCGTTTGAATTTATGTGAGGTTATGAAATGGCATATCTGTAGGTAAGCAAACCATGGGAGTGGGCGATCCGGATGTGTTTCCAGGATCTCCTGCCTAGTTTTTAACTTCCTATTATTAAGAAAAGAATTTAAACAATTGCCCTGCTTAGGTGTATCTAAATGTGATGTTCTAATTTTTAATGGAACTTCTGAGTTATCGAAAATCGGGGTCAGTGGCGAATGTCTCATGGTGACATGTGATTCAGTACGAACCGTGCTGTCCCACTCATGAAGCAGTTCCTCCAGCAGAGGAAACAAAGCTATTTCAGGTAGGTGGTGCGAGTCTGACCCCCAAAGCAGGGAAGCCAAGTTTCCCGTGTGGAGAACAGACGAATCCAAACCTATACAATCCTTCTGAACATTTCCCTGGCACCAATCCACTGCCCTTTGAAGAAGGACTGCTCTCCTGTATAAACACAAGTTTGGAAGACCTAGTCCTCCCTCTTCTCTTGGTAGGTACATAGTTTTTTTGTTCACTCTCGGCCTGATATCTTTCCAAACGTATTCCTCTATCAAGTGCTGCAATGAGGAAAGGAAAGAATGCGGAAGGGGCAGTGGGACTGTCTGAAAAAGATAAAGTATCCTTGGCAGGACATTCATTTTGATAACGCTTATCCTCCCCAGCCAAGAGATTGCTTTATGCTTCCATGTTGAGAGATCTCGGGAGATCTCCCTTTTAAGGGATATATAGTTAGCTTCAAATGTGTCTATTGTTGATGCAGTTATAGTGATGCCTAGGTACTTTAGAGATTTAGAATTGACTACAAAGGGACAGTGTGTTTTAATCCAGTTCACCGTCTGGGGTGGCATAGCGACACCCAGCACCTCAGACTTTGAGTTGTTCATGAGAAATTGAGAGACCTCTCCGTATCTCTCGAACTCATCCAGTAGTGCTGGTATAGTTGTCTCCACGTCAGTTAGTGAGAATAACAGGTCATCGGCATACATAGCTAGTTTATACATCTTGGGGCCCAGCTGAATTCCCTTGACTAGATGGTTGTCTCTAATGTTACAGGCGAGCGCTTCCACTGAAATGGCAAACAACAGGGGCGACAGCAGGCACCCCTGCCTGGTACCATTAGTGATATGAAAGGGATCTGAGAGGACGTAATTTACTCTAATTTGAGCAGTGGGCATGGAGTATAAGGCAAAAACCATCATTATAAATTTATTTCCAAACCCCATTTTTTCCAAGGTACTTTTGAGGAATTGCCAGTTAACTCTATCGAATGCCTTCTCGGCGTCTGTGGATAGCAGAGTGAGAGGCACCCGATTTTTGTGGTAGAGTATGCGATGAGTTGCAGGATCTTAAGGGTGTTGTCCCTCGCCTCCCTCCCTGGGACAAACCCAACCTGATCCAGAGAGATCAGTAGAGGGAGAAACCTATTGACTCTGTTGGCCAGGGCCTTTGCGATGATCTTAATGTCTGTATTAAGTAGAGATATTGGCCTATAACTCTGTGTTTTATGTGCTGGCTTTCCTACTTTCGGTATAACCGTGATATATGCTGCAAGCATGGATTTAGGCAGGAGTCCCTTATTAGGTAATTCGTTAATCAAATTTTGCAGGTGGGGCAATAATATGGGCGAGAATGTTTTATAGTATTTGGCCCCAAATCCGTCGGGTCCGGGACTCTTACCATTTGGTAAGTCCTTTAGGGCCTCCTGTACCTCTTCTAAGGATAAAGGAGATTCCAGTGAATCCACCGCATCCTGCTCCAATCTTGGCAGCCAGGTGTGTGCTAAGTAATTTTGTATCCCTGATATATCCGTTGTACCTTCTGAAAGCGTGCAAGGATTATTCATTTTAAGGTTATAAAGTGTGCTATAGTAGGCCCTAAAGGCCTCTGCAATTCCACTGCTATCTTTGTGTGTCTTGTCCTCTCTATCCTGTATGACATGCACATGCGTTTTAAAATGTGATCTACTCACTGCCCTAACCAACAGCTTCCCTGCTTTATCACCCCCCTCATAATATCTCTGTTTAAGCATTAACGCCTTTCATTGATTATTTTCCTGCAACAGATTCCTAAAGTCTGTTCTAGCTTGGGTCAATTTAGTGTCTAAATCAGTGTCATGGGGACATTGTTTGTGTTGATTTTCCAAGTTCGAGATATTTTATAGGAAAAGATTATATTTTTCTCTGCGCTGTCGCAGGATCTTCGCTTTATTCTTAATAAAGTGTCCTCTTATGATGCTTTTATGCGCTTCCCAAACTGTAGATAATGCCATTTCATCCGTCACATTGTGCTCAAAATCTCATTCAATAGTGTAGTTATGTCCACTGCAATTGTTGGGTCATTTAAAAGAGTATTGTCTAGTCTCCAAATAAAAGGGGTACTAGGTTTGTCCGGCCACATCATCTCAATGGAGACCGGCGCATGGTCAGACGAAGAAATGGGACTAATGTCGCAGCGGGTAACATATGCAATGCCCTGAGAATCCGTGAAAAAGTAATCAATTCTCAAGTATTTTTTATGTGGGCTAGAGTAGTATGTGAAGTCTAAGTCTACCGGGTGAAAAGTACGCCATATGTCATGGAGAAGGTGTGCTCTGATAATAGAGACTATCTGCTTCAAAGTGTGATGGGAAACACTTGAGGCACCATTGGAGGTGTCTACTCTCTGGTTCAGAGGAACATTAAAGTCCCCCCCTAGAAACAGTACTCCCTTGGCCATCTCTGAAAGCTTATTTGAAATGGTTCGGAAAAAAAACTGTTGAACCAAGTTGGGCGCATATATAGAGGCCAGGGTGACCAACCTACCATATAATAAACCTACAACTATAATCAATCTACCATCCCTATCCCTCTCCACCCCCTGCAGCTGGAAAGGGACCCTACAATGTATTAGTATACATACACTATTGTGTTTACTGGGGCCTGAAGAAAAATAAGCTATGGGATAGTTAAAGTTATGCCACTTAGGCTCTTTATTTTTTTTTAAATGCGTTTCCTGTAGGAGAACAATATCCCCCTGGAGCTTGTGTAATTCTCGGGAGACTATGGACCTCTTTCCCGGGCTGTTAAGGCCTTTTACATTAATTGTGACTAATTTTAATGGGAGGGTATTTGGTGCAAGTTGTGAAGGGATCATTTTTGGGTTTTCCGGGATAAGAAGGGGGAAGAGGGCAAGAAGGGAAACAGACAAACAGAGTACACTCAATGACCGTCGCCCTGTGTCAGACATATAATGTCCACTTATGAGCATAGTACAGAACAGAGTTCTATATATAGTGCATGTACTTTCAATTAGCACAGCCAGTGCTTGCAAAGCTATAGTTATATTAGCTAACAATAACAATTCAGCTGCACCGGTATAACCAATCTGGTCAGTTACTCTAGAGGGTATGTGCCTGTAGTTGACCCTTTTAAAAATGTAACGTTTGGGCTTAACAAAATAACAAGTTGCATTAAAACATTAAACACAATTATATCAACTATATAATTGAATTGTAGTATAATTAGATAACAAAAAATGTTAATGAATGAACCGAGGAGTGGACAGGTAGGTAGTAATAAGGGGGGATGTGATAAAAGGAAAAGGGTAAGAGACAAGGGGGACAGCGAAAGGAGGGGAGGGCTGTGGAAGGGTGGAATAAAAAGTGGAAAGGAAGGAAAAGAATTGTGACAGGAGCTGTCAAGGCCCTTAATAATAAAGAGCATTTTCCTATTGTTACACAAGTCTTAGACCGGTAAGATACTATATGCAAGTTAACAACTCAGCAGGTATCCGTAGGCAGTATTCACATCTTTAAGTGCTACGCACCTTATTTACAGTATAAACTTCTTGACAATAATTATCACCCAGAAGTGAAACATGGAAAACGAGAGGGATGAGGGGAGAAAGGGAAATTAGAAGGAGAGGTGAGGAGGCAGATAGAGGAAAGGGGCATAGAAAGGGAAGGGGGAAGATGAGGGTAATAAAGAGAGGAGGGAGGGGAAAGAAAGAAATCGAAAGGAAAGGAGATTGGCGAGTATAAAAGAGATAGGGTGGAGGATAGATTGGAGAGAGAGGCTGTAAGTAAGAAGGAGGTGATGGGAATGGGATAGAGGGAGGAGGAACAGTTTATATTGAAAAAGAGGCAATTCCATATTATTATTACAACACTCACTCTGTAATGTACTTATTAAAGCTATACAGTACTAACACTTAAACTTCAACTTTATTAAAAAACCTGAGTGTTGGTATTTGCCGCAATATATTTGTCGTATATGCTCAAGTGAGAGTCCAACACTTAGCTTCTTATTCGTCTGGAGAGAGCTGGGACAGTTCTTTGTGCCACAGTTAGGACTGTGGCTCAGCATTTTCTTGATTTGATGTCAAGGAAGCGTGCTTATCAGGACTGAGGGGTTCCAGTCCTAGTATAGAACAAAATGTGTCCAGATCTTCCATGGAGCGGAAAAGTGCTGTTTTGTCTCCTGCATTCCTAATAAGACCAGTTGGGAACCCCCAACGGTATGGGATCTTATTGCCCTGTAAGACAGATGTGAGGAATTTCAAATCTCTTCATTTCTGAAGCGTGGTGGGACTTATGTCAGAGAAAACCTGGAGGCTAACACCAGAATGTGTGGGGGGTTGCTTGTTTCTGCTATGTCGTAGTATTTCGTCTTTATCCTTATAGTTTAGAATCTAAGGATAACGTCTCTTGGCGGTGCTTTAGGAGATGGTTTTGGGCACAGCGCCCTATGCGCCCTCTCAATAGCTATGTCTGGCGCCATAGGGGCCCCTTTGATCACATGGAAAAGGTCTTGGAGATATCCCAGCAGTGCAGTGGGGTTAATGGTTTCAGGAATACCTCGGATACGGAGGTTGTTCCGACGATTGCGGTTATCTAAATCCTTTATGCGGTCCTGAAGACTCTCTATGATATTAGCGTTGTGCTGTGTCTGTGATGAGGTCTCCTTAATCTTTTCCTGTAAAGTGCCTTGTGAGTGCTCTATAGTGTTGACTCTCTGTGAAAGTTCTGCAACATCTTTACGCAATTCTCCAAACAAGTTTTTAATTTCAGTTACAATCCCTTTAATGTCGTCTTTAGAAGAGAGATTCTTCAAGTCCTCCTTAGTGACATAACATAAAGAAGTCTGTGTCTGGGAGGGGGCAATATCAGGGCCATCGAGTCTGGGTTCATTTGTTACTGAACTGTCTTCAGCAGTAATTATTTTCGCACTTTTAAGATAATGCACCATATTTCTTGTTTTTGTTCCTTTTTCTAAAGTGTTAGATTTTTTCTGCGCCATATGTGCACACTGTAATAAAGACCCAAATTATATATAGTGCACTGTTCTGTGCAATATAGAAAAAGCAATGATATATCTTCCTCTGACTGACCCCCAAACAAAAACCTTAACTAGGCACCTTAGATACGAAAGTCCTCTGTAATAAACGACTTCTCCTTCGTGTGACTTGTCACTAAATCACTGTAGGGCCATCCGTCCTATGTGTTTGAAGTCAGCTGGGTAAGTCAAACTGGCTCTGGTCAGAAAGGTAGCTGTCATGCGAGTACAGGGGTCACACTGCTAAGTGGTATTAGTAATGGCTTACCGGGAGCCCATGCGGCCGATGTTGTCAGCTTTGCGGTACCAACAGCCCCGATACAGAGCCGAGTCTGCTCCAGGTGTCCCTCACTGTATATTCTGGAGCCTACGTGGGGCAGCAGCCCTTGCTCTTGTCTGTGTCTTGTTGTAGGCTGGCATTTTAATCCACTATCATGCTTCGTCCTCAACTCTGGTAAGGCTTTCAGCCTAGTCGCCTATGTTGCAGCAGTTATGCTAGGAAGAGTAAGAAAAACCTCTGTCTCAGGATGCAAAAAGCATCGATTATATTCTCCAACCTCCCCGGTTCATGGGGTTATAATAAAAAGGTTAATTTTCGCCCATATTGTAGCTGATAAAAACTTTGGGCCAACTTTTAGCTCAGGAGCTCTAGCAAAACACAGCCATTTCCCAGAACGGCTAAGCTCCGCCCCTGGAGACCCTATCTTTATACATACGGCCCCTCCAACATAACAGGTGAGAGTTGGGAGACTGATTACAACTCAGGGGCAAAAAAAAGTGATCTTGAACACTTTATTAGGTAGCGATCATTACAGATAGACAGGAGACCCCAGCCTAGTCTCTGTGTGTGGGCCTTCATTTATCTTTAACCAACCTGACTGTACAGGAGCTGAAGTGTTAGCACCCACTATTAATCCAACATATAACACAGAGTTGGTAAAACCTCTAAGGCCATATAGATTGTTCTCCCTAGTTAACCTCATGGATCAACATATGTGAACTACTGTAGGCCCTCAGAACCTAGGATTGGAACTAGGTTTTTGTACAGAGATTGAGAGACATTGCTGTGAAGTGTGATTTCTGTTGTGACTTTTAGCTCCATAAACAGATCTAATAGATTATTAAATCTTCAGGTTGGGATTCCTGTAATCTGACCTGATTCATGCTTGATCCCTGCTGCATCTGTTAGGATCTTGAAAAAGCTGCTGGAGGAGAGATCTGAGTTTTACATATCTCCAGAGAATAAATAAAAATTTTGGAGCACTATTTTAAAGCAGAGGAAACTAGCTCTCACCGACCCCATCCATTTCCCACTGTCTTTGGTGGCAGTGGGTCATATCCCAGTAACCCTTTTCCGGCCTGGTCCAGAGGTGACATATCCCCAGGGGGAGGTGAGAAGAATAGTTACAAGTTCACCTATATCCTAGGTCCCCCAGCCATCTTTAGACTTGCATATCCCTCTATGAGGATGAGGTTCTTTACTACCTAAATGTGACCTAGGGGGTCGAAGAGGGGGAACCCCAAGAAACAGTGTGGAAGGGGATATATACCTATTTAACCTTGAACATATTCACCCTTACTGAAGTGATAGGTGAGGGAGAAACCGTGACATAATGGCTTCCTCTAACAAAAAGAAACAGAGACAGTTAGATGGTTTAGAAAGAACTGTTGCTGATCATTTTCACAGTAAAGTGGCTGTAGACAGAGAGGGCTCAGAAGACGAATCAAGAGATTCATTACGTTGTTTTTGTTTTCAGGACCATCTAGATAGCAGTCCAGCTGACATGGCATGACAAAGAGACAGTAATAACTCAGTCATGGAGTCCATCAAAGCCCTGTCCTCTAAAATGGATAACCACTATGCCTCTCTGAAGAGCAACATTAAGACCTCTGTTGCAGATCTAAAGAGAGACATTAGTGCCTTAGGAGAGAGAACAGAATCAATAGAGCGGAGACAGGAGGACATGTCAGTTGACCAAGCTAACGTACTATCATATTCGCAAAATTTAGCTGAACAGATCTCTGATCTTGAAATTAAGTTGGCAGATTTAGAAGACAGATCTCGCAGCAGTAATGTGAGAATTAGAGGGATCTCGGAGGAGATTTTAGCATCTGAACGTTCAAAATTTCTGAAGGGCTTATACAAAACCATTCTAGGTTCATGTCAGGACTCAGAAGCAGTAATGGATAGAGCCCAAAGAGCTCATAGACGCAGGAGCGCTTCCCAGGATCAACCAAGGGATGTGATTGTTAGATTTCATTATTTCACCTTTAACCCCTTAATGACCACAGCACTTTTCCATTTTCTGTCCGTTTGGGACCAAGGCTATTTTTACATTTCTGCGGTGTTTGTGTTTAGCTGTAATTTTCCTCTTACTCATTTACTGTACCCACACATATTATATACCGTTTTTCTCGCCATTAAATGGACTTTCTAAAGATACCATTATTTTCATCATATCTTATCATTTACTATAAAAAAATATATAAAATATGAGGAAAAAATTGAAAAAAACACACTTTTTCTAACTATGACCCCCAAAATCTGTTACACATCTACAACTACCAAAAAACACCCATGCTAAATAGTTTCTAAATTTTGTCCTGAGTTTAGAAATACCCAATGTTTACATGTTCTTTGCTTTTTTTGTAAGTTATAGGGCCATAAATACAATTAGCACTTTGCTATTTCCAAACCATTATTTTTCAAAATTAGCGCTAGTTACATTAGAACACTAATATCTTTCAGGAATCTCTGAATATCCATTGACATGTATATATTTTTTTTTAGTAGACATCCCAAAGTATTCATCTAGGCCCATTTTGGTATATTTCATGCCACCATTTCACCGCCAAATGCGATTAAATACAAAAAATCGTTCACTTTTTTACTAATTTTTTCACAAAATTTTGGTTTCTTACTGAAATTATTTACAAACAGCTTGTGTAATTATGGCTTAAATGGTTGTAAATTCTTCTCTGGGATCCCCTTTGTTCAGAAATAGCAGACATATATGGCTTTGGCGTTGCTTTTTAGTAATTAGAAGGCTGCTAAATGCCACTGCGCAGTACACGTGCATTATGCCCAGCAGTGAAGGGGTTAATTATGGAGCATGTAGGGAGCCTTTAGGGATAATTTTAGCTTTAGTGTCGTCTAGTAGACAACCCCTAGTATTGATCTAGGCCAATTTTGGTATATTTCATGCCACCATTTCACCGCCAAATGCGATCAAATTAAAAAAAACGTTAAATTTTTCACAATTTTAGGTTTCTCACTGAAATCATTTACAAACAGCTTGTGCAATTATGGCACAAATGGTTGTAAATGCTTCTCTGGGATCCCCTTTGTTCAGAAATAGCAGACATATATGGCTTTGGCGTTGCTTTTTGGTAATTAGAAGGCCGCCAAATGCCGCTGCATTTCACACGTGTATTATGGCTAGCAGTGAAGGGGTTAATTATGTAGCTTGTAGGGAGCTTGCAGGGTTAATTTTAGCTTTAGTGTAGAGCTCAGCCTCCCACCTGAAACATGAGACCCCCTGATCCCTCCCAAACAGCTCTCTTCCCTCCCCCACCCCACAATTGTCCCCGCCATCTTAAGTACTGGCAGAAACTCTGCCAGTACTAAAATAAAAGCTATATTTGGGCTTTTTTGTGTTTTTTTAGCATATTTACATATGCTGTTGTGTAGGATCCCCCCTTAGCTCCCAGCCTCACTGATCCCCCACCAAACAGCTCTCTAACCCTCCCCCTCTGCCTTAATGGGCGCCATCTTGGGTACTGGCAGCTGTCTGCCAGTACCCAGTGTAGTAAAAAAAATGTGCCTTTTTATTTTTTTAAATGATCTTTTCTGTAGTGTAGCTTCCCCCCCCCCCAAGATCAACCCCCCACCCCTTCCAGGTCCCTTAGCTGTTTATTTACAGCTTTAATAACTATTTTTGTTTACTTTACCCAGTTTATTTTTCTGTAGTGCAGCGGTTCCCTCCCGCTCCCGCCCCGTGCACGCGCCCGCCCGCCGCCCCCCGTGCACGCGCGCGCTCCCGTGCGCGCTCCCGCCCCTCCCGCCCCCGATCCCGCCCCCCTCCACTCCATTCGGCACATCGATGGCCGACCACCCGCCTCCCAGACTTGCTCCCACCCACCAACGATACCGGCCACCGATGTCCGGTGCAGAGAGGGCCACAGAGTGGCTCTCTCTGCATCGGATGGCCAAGGGGGGTTATTGCAGGATGCCTCGATATCGAGGCATCACTGCAATAACCGGAAAGCAGCTGGAAGAGTGCAGGATCGCTTCCAGCTGCTTTCCAGACCAAGGACGTACGCCACACGTCCTCGGTCATTAACTGACTTTTTTTTGAAGACGTGTGGCGTACGTCCTTGGTCATTAAGGGGTTAAAGAGAAGCTCATTAGAGCTGCTTTCAATTCAAAATCTCTCCCGGATCAATTTGGCAACATCCAGATCTTTCAATATCTTTCTGCTCACACACTCTCCAAGAGAATATCTTTCATGCCTGTGACACAGTCCTTGCAAAAAGCTGGAATCATATACCGTTGGGGATTTCCGGTCAAGCTTTATTTCCAATACGATAACAAGTCATTACAGATTTAGAACAAGGTCTCAACCTGTTAAAAAAGATGAACCTGGAAATACTCCACCCAGTACAATCTTCAGTTGGTGACCCAACAAGCGGCTTACGTGCCGCAGCTCCAGCTTGGGATCCTTTGCCCGAACGTAACTCTGCTGCAGTTAAAAGAAAAGATCAAACATTGGGACATCTATAATCTAATGCTACCAGGAAGAATATTTGCCCAGTTTGGTGGTCAAGGCTGTATGGTAAAGTAAACTTTAGTAACTGTTCCTATATTTATTATTGAGAATCCCACTAACGCTCACTGACAAGAGGAAAGGAGGTAAACCCACCTCTGATACTATATAATGTTGGATGCCCTAGAGACTCACTGGTCTATAAGTGCCTTTATAGAAAATGAACTGATTAGATGACTTATCTTATACTAAATGTCATGTATTCTTCTGTTTTTGTCAGCATCATAATGTTTCATGCGTATAGTGTTATTATATTATTTCAAATGTATGTAAAGGTTGGATAAGCTGTCTAAAGAGCAATGACCTTATCATTTTCAAAGTTAGGAATTTTGAGGGAATCCCCTAAATAACTGACAGGTAAGAGGTAAACTCTTAAATCTGAATGAGATATCATTCCCAACTAGGGTAAAGCTAGGAGTTAGAGATCTGTGAGTATTGAGGAAGCTCTTCCACATAAGGTTAATATTATGTACTGGAAAATGGAAGAGACACTAGAGTCAAGAGTGTTCCCTAGAGATAAGAACCTTGGTTTTCTCTCTATTTAACAAACCTTAGAGATCAGTTAGATTAGATAACAATGTTAGAGAACATATGGACAGTATGTATCCTGATTTTGAGGTTAGTAGACTTGCGAAGAGAAATGGTTAACCCTGTAAAGTTTAACGTGTTAAGTTATTGTTAATGTATTTTATTCACACTGTATTTAATTTTCAATTTCCAGCAGTGGTCATTCGACCAGGGGGCTCCCCCCCCCCCACATATACCCCCTTCATACTTATTGTTAGCACTAATATATTATATCTGAGTTTCTTTCCCCCCAATACCTTATTCCCTTATTCCCCCCCTGGAATCATAATAGTTATCATATATAGCTAATTTGCTTATCTAACCATCTATTTCAAAAAATGTATATATTTAAATTGCGAGGGGAGAATTCTTCACTCCCAGTAGTTAGTCTGGGCTATTTAGAGAGCGGCTTTGGTCCGCTATTTTATAATATTTCCTGAATTATACCATAATAATTTTACGGTGATTCGTTATACTATTGCTACACACCAACTTTCAGTCTCAAATCAGGGTATCAGAGTCGGAAATAGAAAGAGAGTTTTTTTGGGGTTTTTTTTGTGTGTCTCTCCCTTTCCCCTTGCTCCTTCTTTACCAGAGGAAGCTTCTCCCCCCATCATACAAACACAGTTTGGGCTTTCAACCTCCCTTGCATACCCATATAGATATTAAACATGGGAGACTTATGATTAATGACACATAACACTCAGGGACTTAATACTCCCACTAAAAGAAGCCTTTTACTTAATAGTTTAGGAAAGCATCATATAGATGTCGCTCTCATACAAGAAACTCATTGGACACAGACAAAAGAAAATACTTATCATTTTCGCAACTACTCACAAGTCATAGCAGCATCATTAGACACTAAGTCAAGAGGAGTAGCCATATTAGTCAAAGATTCTCTTGCATTTGAACAAATCTATATCAAGAGGGACCAGCAGGCAAGATACATCATTTTAGTATGCAAAATTAACAACGTTATTTTAACTTTAGTGAATGTATATGGTCCTAACTCAGGCCAAATTCGGTTCTTGAGAAAGCTTCTGAGGTGGGTGTCCACTGTGAGACAGGGTGAATTAATAATAGGAGGAGATTTCAATCTAGTGTGGGACCCAAACGTAGATAGACGACTCCCTATACAAAGAGAAACGGATAGGGCAATAATTTCGCTCTCCAAGGCCTTTCAGAACTTGATGGCTCAATTTCAGCTATATGACACATGGAGAGCTTTAAATTCAGTATAAAAATAATTTACTTTTTACTCAAATACTCAAGTCCTACTCTAGGTTAGATACCTTCTTCGTCTCTCCTCGGTTCATTGATAAGACCTCTTCTGCCAAGATTTTGCCATCTTATTGGTCGGACCACCAGGCAGTCGTGGTGGGATTAGGTTCATGTTCTGATTCCAGAGTATTTTCTTGGAAGCTAGCCGACTGGCTGCTTAGTTCCCCCAAACAGAAAGTAGAGATAGATGAAGTTATTAAAGGCTTCTTTTCCATAAATGATAATAGAGAGACCTCAACTCAGACACTATGGGCAGCCTTTAAAGCGTACATCAGAGGCTATTTCCTTAAACAGGAGGCTGTAGCTAGGAAAAAAAGAGGAGGGTCCTTGGCAGTATTAACGTGTCACCTACGAGAACTACAGAGACTTCTAGAAGATAAATTCTCACATCAGGTAAATGATCAGATCCAAATGGTCAGATCCCAGATTAGAAATTTAGAGATAGAGAGAGTACAAAGAACATTAGAGATATTTCAGCAGATATTCTACTATAGTAATAATAAGGTATCCACTCAATTAGCGAGTAAGCTCCGCAACAGGACAGCACAACGTAGAATTCTAGCTTTGAAAGAAGGTCCAAACCTTTGGACTGCCCCAGGAGATATAGGTAAAACTTTCAAGAGATATTACAGTTCTCTTTATAACTTAAACCCTATAGATAGTGAACAGCAACCAAACAGAAATCAAATAAAGCAATACCTAGAGACTCTACATCTCCCAACCTTATCCCTAGATAACATAGAAATGATGAAAGAGCTGATCTCCTTGGAGGAGATTAATAATGTGTTGAAGGATATGAAAATGGGTAAGGCTCCTGGCCCAGATGGCTTCTCTAGTAGGTTTTATAAAAACTTCAGTGAACAACTGGCACCGGTCCTCCTAAGATTTTTTAACAAATTTTTGTCTTAGGTAATTTTAGATCGGAGTTTTTAGAAGCGTCGATTATCACCCTATTGAAAACGGATAAAGACCCCCAAAATTGTGGGAGCTATCGGCCGATTTCTTTGATCAATATTGATACTAAAATATACTCTAAAATCTTGGCCAACCACCTGGCTAGGGTAATCCCTTCCCTGATCCACGGTGATCAGGTGGGTTTTATTCCTGGTAGGGAAGGTCCAAATAATACGAGAAGACTTATGCACATATTTTCAGAAGCTTAACGAAGTGGGATCCCACTCCTTGCCCTGTCACTTGATGCTGAAAAGGCCTTTGACAGGGTGAGGTGGGATTACTTATGGGAAGTATTAGAGGTATTTGCAGTTCCGGCGGAACTCAGAACGGCAATTAAGGCGCTATACCCTTCCCCCACGGCGAGAGTCAGGGGAATAGACTTTATGTCCCATAAGTTTGATATTTCGAATGGCACATGTCAGAGGTGCCCTTTGTTACCGCTTTTGTTTGCTTTGGCGGTAGAGCCCCTGGCGCAGGCGGTTAGACAGAATGGAGATATAAGAGGGGTAACGTTTGGAAACTCCCAACATAAAATAGCTTTATTTGCTGACAACGTTACTTTATTACTGACATCTCCATGTACATCTTTACCGGCCGTTATGTCTACATTAAATTTTTTTGGATACCTTAGCTATTATAAACTGAATGAGTTGAAAACAGAGGTATTACATATTAACGTGGAGGCGCAAGATCTGGTGTACCTCCAGAGTAGCTATAAATTTAAATGATCAGCAGACTACATTAAACATTTGGGAATTTTCCTGGGACCAAGTATCCCAGATGTCATATCGAAAAACTTTACAGACAGATTGTCTGAGTTTAAGAGACTATTGAACTCTTGGGAATATGCTGAAATCTCTTGGACAGGCAGAGTAGCAGCGATAAAAATGTAATTCCTTCCTAAGATCACATACTTAGGCCTAGATTTAGAGTTCGGCGGTAGCCGTCAAAACCAGCGTTAGAGGCTCCTAACGCTGGTTTTGGGCGCCCGCTGGTATTTGGAGTCAGTGATTAAAGGGTCTAACGCTCACTTTACAGCCGCGACTTTTCCATACCGCAGATCCCCCTACGCCATTTGCGTAGCCTATCTTTTCAATGGGATCTTCCTAACGCCGGTATTTAGAGTCGTTTCTGCAGTGAGCGTTAGAGCTCTAACGACAAGATTCCAGCCGCCTGAAAATAGCAGGAGTTAAGAGCTTTCTGGCTAACGCCGGTTTATAAAGCTCTTAACTACTGTACCCTAAAGTACACTAACACCCATAAACTACCTATGTACCCCTAAACCGAGGTCCCCCCACATCGCCGCCACTCGATTAAAATTTTTAACCCCTAATCTGCCGACCGCCACCTACGTTATACTTATGTACCCCTAATCTGCTGCCCCTAACACCGCCGACCCCTGTATTATATCTATTAACCCCTAACTTGCCCCCCACAACGTCGCCGCAAGCTACTTAAAATAATTAACCCCTAATCTTCCGACCGCAAATCGCCGCCACCTACGTTATCCCTATGTACCCCTAATCTGCTACCCCTAACATCGCCGACCCCTATGTTATATTTATTAACCCCTAATCTGCCCCCCACAACGTCGCCGACACCTACCTACACTTATTAACCCCTAATCTGCCGAGCGGACCTGAGCGCTACTATAATAAAGTTATTAACCCCTAATCCGCCTCACTAACCCTATCATAAATAGTATTAACCCCTAATCTGCCCTCCCTAACATCGCCGACACCTACCTTCAATTATTAACCCCTAATCTGCCGACCGGAGCTCACCGCTATTCTAATAAATGTATTAACCCCTAAAGCTAAGTCTAACCCTAACACTAACACCCCCCTAAGTTAAATATAATTTTTATCTAACGAAATAAATTAACTCTTATTAAATAAATAATTCCTATTTAAAGCTAAATACTTACCTGTAAAATACATCCTAATATAGCTACAATATAAATTATAATTATATTATAGCTATTTTAGGATTAATATTTATTTTACAGGCAACTTTGTAATTATTTTAACCAGGTACAATAGCTATTAAATAGTTAAGAACTATTTAATAGTTACCTAGTTAAAATAATTACAAATTTACCTGTAAAATAAATCCTAACCTAAGATATAATTAAACCTAACACTACCCTATCAATAAAATAATTAAATAAACTACCTACAATTACCTACAATTAACCTAACACTACACTATCAATAAATTAATTAAACACAATTGCTACAAATAAATAAAATTAAATAAACTATCTAAAGTACAAAAAATAAAAAAGAACTAAGTTACAGAAAATAATAAAATATTTACAAACATAAGAAAAATATTACAACAATTTTAAACTAATTACACCTACTCTAAGCCCCCTAATAAAATAACAAAGCCCCCCAAAATAAAAAATTCCCTACCCTATTCTAAAATACAAATATTACAAGCTCTTTTACCTTACCAGCCCTGAACAGGGCCCTTTGCGGGGCATGCCCCAAGAATTTCAGCTCTTTTGCCTGTAAAAAAAAACATACAATACCCCCCCCCCAACATTACAACCCACCACCCACATACCCCTAATCTAACCCAAACCCCCCTTAAATAAACCTAACACTACCCCCCTGATGATCTTCCTACCTTGTCTTCACCATGCCAGGTTCACCGATCCGTCCTGGCTCCAAGATCTTCATCCAACCCAAGCGGGGGCTAGACATCCACTGAAGAAGTCCAGAAGAGGGTCCAAAGTCTTCCTCCTATCCGGCAAGAAGAGGACATCCGGACCGGCAAACATCTTCTCCAAGCGGCATCTTCTATCTTCTTCCATCCGATGACGACCGGCTCCATCTTGAAGACCTCCAGCGCGGATCCATCCTCTTCTTCCGACGACTAGACGACGAATGACGGTTCCTTTAAGGGACGTCATCCAAGATGGCGTCCCTCGAATTCCGATTGGCTGATAGGATTCTATCAGCCAATCGGAATTAAGGTAGGAATTTTCTGATTGGCTGATGGAATCAGCCAATCAGAATATAGTTCAATCCGATTGGCTGATCCAATCAGCCAATCAGATTGAGCTCGCATTCTATTGGCTGTTCCGATCAGCCAATAGAATGCGAGCTCAATCTGATTGGCTGATTGGATCAGCCAATCGGATTGAACTATATTCTGATTGGCTGATTCCATCAGCCAATCAGAAAATTCCTACCTTAATTCCGATTGGCTGATAGAATCCTATCAGCCAATCGGAATTCGAGGGACGCCATCTTGGATGACGTCCCTTAAAGGAACCGTCATTCGTCGTCTAGTCGTCGGAAGAAGAGGATGGATCCGCGCTGGAGGTCTTCAAGATGGAGCCGGTCGTCATCGGATGGAAGAAGATAGAAGATGCCGCTTGGAGAAGATGTTTGCCGGTCCGGATGTCCTCTTCTTGCCGGATAGGAGGAAGACTTTGGACCCTCTTCTGGACTTCTTCAGTGGATGTCTAGCCCCCGCTTGGGTTGGATGAAGATCTTGGAGCCAGGACGGATCGGTGAACCTGGCATGGTGAAGACAAGGTAGGAAGATCATCAGGGGGGTAGTGTTAGGTTTATTTAAGGGGGGTTTGGGTTAGATTAGGGGTATGTGGGTGGTGGGTTGTAATGTTGGGGGGGGGGTATTGTATGTTTTTTTTTACAGGCAAAAGAGCTGAAATTCTTGGGGCATGCCCCGCAAAGGGCCCTGTTCAGGGCTGGTAAGGTAAAAGAGCTTGTAATATTTGTATTTTAGAATAGGGTAGGGAATTTTTTATTTTGGGGGGCTTTGTTATTTTATTAGGGGGCTTAGAGTAGGTGTAATTAGTTTAAAATTGTTGTAATATTTTTCTTATGTTTGTAAATATTTTATTATTTTCTGTAACTTAGTTCTTTTTTATTTTTTGTACTTTAGATAGTTTATTTAATTTTATTTATTTGTAGCAATTGTGTTTAATTAATTTATTGATAGTGTAGTGTTAGGTTAATTGTAGGTAATTGTAGGTAGTTTATTTAATTATTTTATTGATAGGGTAGTGTTAGGTTTAATTATATCTTAGGTTAGGATTTATTTTACAGGTAAATTTGTAATTATTTTAACTAGGTAACTATTAAATAGTTCTTAACTATTTAATAGCTATTGTACCTGGTTAAAATAATTACAAAGTTGCCTGTAAAATAAATATTAATCCTAAAATAGCTATAATATAATTATAATTTATATTGTAGCTATATTAGGATGTATTTTACAGGTAAGTATTTAGCTTTAAATAGGAATTATTTATTTAATAAGAGTTAATTTATTTCGTTAGATAAAAATTATATTTAACTTAGGGGGGTGTTAGTGTTAGGGTTAGACTTAGCTTTAGGGGTTAATACATTTATTAGAATAGCGGTGAGCTCCGGTCGGCAGATTAGGGGTTAATAATTGAAGGTAGGTGTCGGCGATGTTAGGGAGGGCAGATTAGGGGTTAATACTATTTATGATAGGGTTAGTGAGGCGGATTAGGGGTTAATAACTTTATTATAGTAGCGCTCAGGTCCGCTCGGCAGATTAGGGGTTAATAATTGAAGGTAGGTGTCGGCGATGTTAGGGAGGGCAGATTAGGGGTTAATACTATTTATGATAGGGTTAGTGAGGCGGATTAGGGGTTAATAACTTTATTATAGTAGCGCTCAGGTCCGCTCGGCAGATTAGGGGTTAATAAGTGTAGGCAGGTGTCGGCGACGTTGTGGGGGGCAGATTAGGGGTTAATAAATATAACATAGGGGTCGGCGATGTTAGGGCAGCAGATTAGGGGTACATAGGGATAACGTAGGTGGCGGCGGTTTACGGAGCGGCAGATTAGGGGTTAAAAGTGTAATGCAGGGGTCAGCGATAGCGGGGGCGGCAGATTAGGAGTTAATAAGTGTAAGGTTAGGGGTGTTTAGACTCGGGGTACATGTTAGGGTGTTAGGTGCAGACGTAGGAAGTGTTTCCCCATAGGAAACAATGGGGCTGCGTTAGGAGCTGAACGCTGCTTTTTTGCAGGTGTTAGGTTTTTTTTCAGCTCAAACAGCCCCATTGTTTCCTATGGGAGAATCGTGCACGAGCACGTTTTTGATGCCGGCCGCGTCCGTAAGCAACTCTGGTATCGAGAGTTGCATTTGCGGTAAAAATGCTCTACGCTCCTTTTTTGGAGCCTAACGCAGCATTTGTTTGAACTCTCGATACCAGAGTTAAATTTATGGTGCGGCCAGAAAAAAACCCGCGGAGCGTTAACAGCCCTTTTACCGCCGAACTCTAAATCTAGGCCTTATTCTGGTGCATCCCAGTGCAAGTTCCCAGAACCCTGTTGAATAAATTGCAGGGCATGGTGTCTGGATATGTTTGGAGGGGGAAGAAGCCGCGAGTTGCTAGGGCGCTATTAGATAGACAGGTAGATAGGGGAGGATTGGCCATGCCAAATTTGATCCATTATCATGAAGCTGCTCGTTTATCCCACATCTTAGCATGGGGTAGCTCAACAGGTGTCTTTAGGTGGCAGGATGTGGAGCGGGCCTTTTACCTCATCCACTCGAACTCTCAGATTTGCTGTGGATTGCTACCCACAGTAGACGGCAGTTGGGAATTGATCACCCCATACTGCTGGACAATCTGAATTGTTGGGACAGAATTAAGCATATGGAGGGGGTTGCTCCTCATCCTTCCCCGTTACACCCACTCAGAAGTATAACGAAATGTATGCTAGAAACTCATGATTCTTTTTGGGTGAGATGGGAGGGCAGTTGTGTGAGAGATCTCTACGAGGGTGATAGATGGATTAACGAGAGTGATTTCATTAACAAATTTAACTTACCTCAAAAATACCATTTTGAAATATTCAGGTTGTTTAGCCTGATGAGAGCTTGGGGTTTTATGGGAAAGGCCTCAAAAGTAGTAACCAAATGGGAACATTTTTTGCAGTTGAGCAACAAGCCAAAGGGAACCATGTCATTTCACTATTATATTTTGTCAGAGGGACACTTAGAGCATGTGTCGAACCCCCAGAGAGCTTGGGAAATTTAACTGGGTTTCTCCATAATGTGGCTCTTTGAGAGCTTCATTATAAGGTAGCGACGAGGTGGCATTTAGTACCTACAAGGTTACATAAGATATTTCCAAACTCCTCCCCATTTTGTTGGAGAAATTGCAGCCAATGGGGGACATGGACCCATATTTGCTGGGACTATCCCAGAATTGGGCCTTTGTGGAGGAAATGCTTTAAAAATTCTAAAAGATTTAAATTATAATATACCTTTTACACCTATTGCTGGATAATTACACTTAACTTTCCCAAAAATGATATTGCCAAGGAAACAATTACTTATTTACTTGTTCACCTAGGTAAAATTACTTATAGCAAGAGCGTGGAAACAGTCTGCACCTCCTACAATTCAGCAAGTCATTTCACATATGGCATACACACAAACCATGGAGGAATATGTTTTTAGAATACAGGATAGACTGCATATTCATCTCGACACTTGGTAACAATGGAACGAAATGTTCCAGACCTAGTGGATCATTTCTCTAAGGGGCAGATGCCACATAAAACATTTCTCAAGGTGAACCTAGATTATAGCAAGATTGCTTTAGATTAGTCTTAGCCATACCCTCTCCCCTATTTCCCCTCCAAGCTCGTCCCTTTGCCCCTTTATTTTTTTTCTCTCTCTTCTCCTCTTTCCGAACAGCTCCGATAATTGAAGTTTGGATAAAGAGACTGCTTGCTTTAAGGTTTAGTACTTTTGCTATAGATAAGATAAATGAGAGTCATAATTCTTTTTGTATAGGTTAATTGAGTGTATCACTCCAGTATGTATACATAGTTAATTAGACATATGGTTTAAGAATGTAATATTATGTCTGTGTAATGTTAGCTATGAGTTTTATGTTAAGGTATTTGAGTTTAAAAACGTAGGTAAAGTTATATAACATAAGATGATGTCAATTCACTTCTATAAGAATGGTTACAATATGATACATATTTCTGCTGTTTCATTAAAAACCAATTAACCGTTTCTGTAATGTTTTTTTTTCATATATGTGCACATCAATGTTGTTGGGTAACTGTTGACTGAATATGTATGGTACCTAAATAAAAATAAAATATTTAAAAAAATAAAAAAATAAAGATACTAAGAGAATGAAGAACATTTGATAATAAGAGAGTAAATTAGAAAGTTCCTTAAAATTGCATGCTCTATCTGAATCACAAAAGAAAAAATGTGGGTTCAGTGTCCCTTTAACCCCTTAGTGACCAAGGACGTACGCCACACGTCCTCAAAAAAATACAGTTAATGACCGAGGACGTGTGGCGTACGTCCTTGGTCTGGAAAGCAGCTGGAAGCGATCCTGCTCGCTTCCAGCTGCTTTCCGGTTATTGCAGTGATGCCTCGATATCGAGGCATCCTGCAATAACCCCCCTTGGCCATCCGATGCAGAGAGAGCCACTCTGTGGCCCTCTCTGCACCGGACATCGGTGGCCGGTATCGTTGGTGGGTGGGAGCAAGTCTGGGAGGCGGGTGGGCGGCCATCGATGTGCCGAGTGGAGGGAAGGGGGGCGGGATTGGGGGCGAAACAGGCGGGAGCGCGCCCGGGAGCGCGCGCGTGCACGGGGGCGGCGGGCGGGTGCGTGCACGGGGCGGGAGCGGGAGGGAACCGCTGCACTACAGAAAAATAAAACTGTTAAAAGTTTAAAAAAAAATTATTTTAAATTTAGAAATACACAGCTAAGGGATCAGGAAGGGGTGGGGGGTTGGTCTTGGGGGGGGGGAAGCTACACTACAGAAAAGAGCTTTTTTTTAAAAAAAAAGGCATATTTGTTGCTAAACTGGGTACTGGCAGACAGCTGCCAGTACCCAAGATGGCGCCCATTAAGGCAGAGGGGGAGGGTTAGAGAGCTGTTTGGTGGGGGATCAGTGAGGTTGGGGACTAAGGGGGGATCCTACACAGCAGCATATGTAAATATGCCAAAAAAAACCCACAAAAAAGCCCAAATATAGCTTCTATTTTAGTACTGGCAGAGTTTCTGCCAGTTCTTAAGATGGCGGGGACAATTGTGGGGTGGGGGAGGGAAGAGAGCTGTTTGGGAGGGATCAGGGGGTCTCATGTTTCAGGTGGGAGGCTGAGCTCTACACTAAAGCTAAAATTAACCCTGCAAGCTACATAATTAACCCCTTCACTGCTAGCCATAATACACGTGTGAAATGCAGCGGCATTTGGCGGCCTTCTAATTACCAAAAAGCAACGCCAAAGCCATATATGTCTGCTATTTCTGAACAAAGGGGATCCCAGAGAAGCATTTACAACCATTTGTGCCATAATTGCACAAGCTGTTTGTAAATGATTTCAGTGAGAAACCTAAAATTGTGAAAAATGTAACGTTTTTTTTAATTTGATCGCATTTGGCGGTGAAATGGTGGCATGAAATATACCAAAATTGGCCTTTATCAATATTTGGGGTTGTCTACTACACTACACTAAAGCTAAAAGTATCCCTAAAAGCTCCCTACATGCTCCATAATTAACCCCTTCACTGCTGGGCATAATACACGTGTAGTGCGCAGTGGCATTTAGCAGCCTTCTAATTACTAAAAAGCAACGCCAAAGCCATATATGTCTGCTATTTCTGAACAAAGGGGATCCCAGAGAAGCATTTACAACCATTTAAGCCATAATTGCACAAGCTGTTTGTAAATAATTTCAGTGAGAAACCAAAAGTTTGTGAAAAAATTAGTAAAAAAGTGAACGATTTTTTGTATTTAATCGCATTTGGCGGTGAAATGGTGGCATGAAATATACCAAAATGGGCCTAGATGAATACTTTGGGATGTCTACTAAAAAAAAATATATACATGTCAATGGATATTCAGAGATTCCTGAAAGATATTAGTGTTCCAATGTAACTAGCGCTAATTTTGAAAAATAATGGTTTGGAAATAGCAAAGTGCTACTTGTATTTATGGCCCTATAACTTACAAAAAAAGCAAAGAACATGTAAACATTGGGTATTTCTAAACTCAGGACAAAATTTAGAAACTATTTAGCACAGTGTTTTTTGGTGGTTGTAGATGTGTAACAGATTTTGGGGGTCAAAGTTAGAAAAAGTGTGGTTTTTTTTCAATTTTTTCCTCATATTTTATAATTTTTTTTATAGTAAATTATAAGATATGATGAAAATAATGGTATCTTTAGAAAGTCCATTTAATGGCGAGAAAAACGGTATATAATATGTGTGGGTACAGTAAATGAGTAAGAGGAAAATTACAGCTAAACACAAACACCGCAGAAATGTAAAAATAGCCTTGGTCCCAAACGGACAGAAAATGGAAAAGTGCTGTGGTCATTAAGGGGTTAAGCTTGTTTTGTTTTAATCATTCAGGGAGCATCTGTCTTGATATTACACAAAACTGCTGATATCTTTGTTGTACACATTAGGTTGGAGGTGAGTGACGTCGCTAGCACAAGCAGCTGATTACTTGGTTGTACACATTAGGTTGGAGGTGAGTGAGGTCACTAGCACAAGCAGCTGATTACTTGCTTGTACACATTAGGTTGGAGGTGAGTGAGGTTACTAGCACAAGCAGCTGATTACTTGGTTGTACACATTAGGTTGGAGGTGAGTGAGGTTACTAGCACAAGCAGCTGATTACTTGGTTGTACACATTAGGTTGGAGGTGAGTGAGGTCACTAGCACAAGCAGCTGATTACTTGGTTGTACACATTAGGTTGGAGGTGAGTGAGGTTACTAGCACAAGCAGCTGATTACTTGGTTGTACACTTTAGGTTGGAGGTGAGTGAGGTCACTAGCACAAGCAGCTGATTACTTGGTTGTACACTTTAGGTTGGAGGTGAGTGAGGTCACTAGCACAAGCAGCTGATTACTTGGTTGTACACATTAGGTTGGAGGTGAGTGAGGTCACTAGCACAAGCAGTTGATTACTTGGTTGTTGTACACATTAGGTTGGAGGTGAGTGAGGTCACTAGCACAAGCAGTTGATTTCTTGGTTGTACACATTAGTTTGGAGGTAAGTGAGGTCACTAGCACAAGCAGCTGATTACTTGGTTGTACACATTAGGTTGGAGGTGAGTGAGGTCACTAGCACAAGCAGCTGATTACTTGGTTGTACACATTAGGTTGGAGATAAGTGAGGTTACTAGCACAAGCAGCTGATTACTTGGTTGTACACATTATGTTAAGGTGAGTGAGGTTACTAGCACAAGCAGCTGATTACTTGGTTGTACACATTAGGTTGGAGGTGAGTGAGGTCACTAGCACAAGCAGCTGATTACTTGGTTGTACACTTTAGGTTGGAGGTGAGTGAGGTCACTAGCACAAGCAGCTGATTACTTGGTTGTACACATTAGGTTGGAGGTGAGTGAGGTCACTAGCACAAGCAGCTGATTACTTGGTTGTACACATTAGGTTGGAGGTGAGTGAGGTCACTAGCACAAGCAGCTGATTACTTGGTTGTACACATTAGGTTGGAGGTGAGTGAGGTTACTATCACAAGCAGCTGATTACTTGGTTGTACACATTAGGTTGGAGGTAAGTGAGGTCACTAGCACAAGCAGCTGATTACTTGGTTGTACACATTAGGTTGGAGGTGAGTAAGGACACTAGCACAAGCAGCTGATTACTTGGTTGTACACATTAGGTTGGAGGTGAGTGAGGTCACTAGCACAAGCAGCTGATTACTTGGTTTTACACATTAGGTTGGAGGTGAGTGAGGTCACTAGCACAAGCAGTTGATTACTTGGTTGTACATATTAGGTGGGAGGTAAGTGAGGTCGCTAGCACAAGCAGCTGATTACTTGGTTGTACACATTAGGTTGGAGGTAAGTGAGGTCACTAGCACAAGCAGCTGATTACTTGGTTGTACACATTAGGTTGGAGGTGAGTGAGGTCACTAGCACAAGCAGCTGATTACTTGCTTGTACACATTAGGTTGGAGGTGAGTGAGGTTACTAGCACAAGCAGCTGATTACTTGGTTGTACACATTAGGTTGGAGGTGAGTTAGGTCACTAGCACAAGCAGCTGATTACTTGCTTGTACACATTAGGTTGGAGGTGAGTGAGGTTACTAGCACAAGCAGCTGATTACTTGGTTGTACACATTAGGTTGGAGATGAGTGAGGTCACTAGCACAAGCAGCTGATTACTTGGTTGTACACATTAGGTTGGACGTGAGTGAGGTCACTAGCACAAGCAGCTGATTACTTGGTTGTACACATTAGGTTGGAGGTGAGTGAGGTCACTAGCACAAGCAGCTGATTACTTGGTTGTACACATTAGGTTGGAGGTGAGTGAGGTTACTAGCACAAGCAGCTGATTCCTTGGTTGTACACATTAGGTTGGAGGTAAGTGAGGTCACAAGCACAAGCAGCTGATTACTTGGTTGTACACATTAGGTTGGAGGTGAGTAAGGTCACTAGCACAAGCAGCTGATTACTTGGTTGTACACATTAGGTTGGAGGTGAGTGAGGTCACTAGCACAAGCAGCTGATTACTTGGTTGTACACATTAGGTTGGAGGTGAGTGAGGTCACTAGCAGTTGATTACTTGGTTGTACACATTAGGTTGGAGGTAAGTGAGGTCGCTAGCACAAGCAGCTGATTACTTGGTTGTACACATTAGGTTGGAGGTAAGTGAGGTCACTAGCACAAGCAGCTGATTACTTGGTTGTACACATTAGGTTGGAGGTGAGTGAGGTCACTAGCACAAGCAGCTGATTACATGGTTGTACACATTAGGTTGGAGGTGAGTGAGGTCACTAGCATAAGCAGCTGATTACTTGGTTGTACACATTAGGTTGGAGGTGAGTGAGGTTACTAGCACAAGCAGCTGATTACTTCGTTGTACACATTAGGTTGGAGGTGAGTGAGGTCACTAGCACAAGCAGCTGATTACTTGCTTGTACACATTAGGTTGGAGGTGAGTGAGGTTACTAGCACAAGCAGCTGATTACTTGGTTGTACACATTATGTTAAGGTGAGTGAGGTTACTAGCACAAGCAGCTGATTACTTGGTTGTACACATTAGGTTGGAGGTGAGTGAGGTCACTAGCACAAGCAGCTGATTACTTGGTTGTACACTTTAGGTTGGAGGTGAGTGAGGTCACTAGCACAAGCAGCTGATTACTTGGTTGTACACATTAGGTTGGAGGTGAGTGAGGTCACTAGCACAAGCAGCTGATTACTTGGTTGTACACATTAGGTTGGAGGTGAGTGAGGTCACTAGCACAAGCAGCTGATTACTTGGTTGTACACATTAGGTTGGAGGTGAGTGAGGTTACTATCACAAGCAGCTGATTACTTGGTTGTACACATTAGGTTGGAGGTAAGTGAGGTCACTAGCACAAGCAGCTGATTACTTGGTTGTACACATTAGGTTGGAGGTGAGTAAGGACACTAGCACAAGCAGCTGATTACTTGGTTGTACACATTAGGTTGGAGGTGAGTGAGGTCACTAGCACAAGCAGCTGATTACTTGGTTTTACACATTAGGTTGGAGGTGAGTGAGGTCACTAGCACAAGCAGTTGATTACTTGGTTGTACATATTAGGTGGGAGGTAAGTGAGGTCGCTAGCACAAGCAGCTGATTACTTGGTTGTACACATTAGGTTGGAGGTAAGTGAGGTCACTAGCACAAGCAGCTGATTACTTGGTTGTACACATTAGGTTGGAGGTGAGTGAGGTCACTAGCACAAGCAGCTGATTACTTGCTTGTACACATTAGGTTGGAGGTGAGTGAGGTTACTAGCACAAGCAGCTGATTACTTGGTTGTACACATTAGGTTGGAGGTGAGTTAGGTCACTAGCACAAGCAGCTGATTACTTGCTTGTACACATTAGGTTGGAGGTGAGTGAGGTTACTAGCACAAGCAGCTGATTACTTGGTTGTACACATTAGGTTGGAGATGAGTGAGGTCACTAGCACAAGCAGCTGATTACTTGGTTGTACACATTAGGTTGGACGTGAGTGAGGTCACTAGCACAAGCAGCTGATTACTTGGTTGTACACATTAGGTTGGAGGTGAGTGAGGTCACTAGCACAAGCAGCTGATTACTTGGTTGTACACATTAGGTTGGAGGTGAGTGAGGTTACTAGCACAAGCAGCTGATTCCTTGGTTGTACACATTAGGTTGGAGGTAAGTGAGGTCACAAGCACAAGCAGCTGATTACTTGGTTGTGCACATTAGGTTGGAGGTGAGTAAGGTCACTAGCACAAGCAGCTGATTACTTGGTTGTACACATTAGGTTGGAGGTGAGTGAGGTCACTAGCACAAGCAGCTGATTACTTGGTTGTACACATTAGGTTGGAGGTGAGTGAGGTCACTAGCAGTTGATTACTTGGTTGTACACATTAGGTTGGAGGTAAGTGAGGTCGCTAGCACAAGCAGCTGATTACTTGGTTGTACACATTAGGTTGGAGGTAAGTGAGGTCACTAGCACAAGCAGCTGATTACTTGGTTGTACACATTAGGTTGGAGGTGAGTGAGGTCACTAGCACAAGCAGCTGATTACATGGTTGTACACATTAGGTTGGAGGTGAGTGAGGTCACTAGCATAAGCAGCTGATTACTTGGTTGTACACATTAGGTTGGAGGTGAGTGAGGTTACTAGCACAAGCAGCTGATTACTTCGTTGTACACATTAGGTTGGAGGTGAGTGAGGTCACTAGCACAAGCAGCTGATTACTTGCTTGTACACATTAGGTTGGAGGTGAGTGAGGTTACTAGCACAAGCAGCTGATTACTTGGTTGTACACATTATGTTAAGGTGAGTGAGGTTACTAGCACAAGCAGCTGATTACTTGGTTGTACACATTAGGTTGGAGGTGAGTGAGGTCACTAGCACAAGCAGCTGATTACTTGGTTGTACACATTAGGTTGAAGGTGAGTGAAGTTACTAGCACAAGCAGCTGATTACTTGGTTGTACACATTAGGTTGGAGGTAAGTGAGGTCACAAGCACAAGCAGCTGATTACTTGGTTGTACACATTAGGTTGGAGGTGAGTAAGGTCACTAGCACACGCAGCTGATTTCTTGGTTGTACACATTAGGTTGGAGGTGAGTGAGGTCACTAGCACAAGCAGCTGATTACTTGGTTGTACACATTAGGTTAGAGGTGAGTGAGGTCACTAGCACAAGCAGTTGATTACTTGGTTGTACACATTAGGTTGGAGGTAAGTGAGGTCGCTAGCACAAGCAGCTGATTACTTGGTTGTACACATTAGGCTGGAGGTGAGTGAGGTCACTAGCACAAGCAGTTGATTACTTGGTTGTAAACATTAGGTTGGAGGTAAGTGAGGTCGTTAGCACAAGCAGCTGATTACTTGGTTGTACACATTAGGCTGGAAGTAAGTGAGGTCACTAGCACAAGCAGCTGATTACTTGGTTGTACACATTAGGTTGGAGGTGAGTAAGGTCACTAGCACAAGCAGCTGATTACTTGGTTGTACACATTAGGTTGGAGGTGAGAGAGGTTACTAGCACAAGCAGCTGATTACTTGGTTGTACATATTAGGTTGGAGGTGAGTGAGGTCACTAGCACAAGCAGCTGATTTTCTTGGTTGTACACATTAGGTTGGAGGTGAGTGAGGTCACTAGCACAAGCAGCTGATTACTTGGTTGTACACATTAGGTTGGAGGCAAGTGAGGTCGCTAGCACAAGCAGTTGATTGCTTGGTTGTACACATTAGGTTGGAGGTGAGTGAGGTCACTAGCACAAGCAGTTGATTACTTGGTTGTTGTACACATTAGGTTGGAGGTGAGTGAGGTCACTAGCACAAGCAGTTGATTTCTTGGTTGTACACATTAGTTTGGAGGTAAGTGAGGTCACTAGCACAAGCAGCTGATTACTTGGTTGTACACATTAGGTTGGAGGTGAGTGAGGTCACTAGCACAAGCAGCTGATTACTTGGTTGTACACATTAGGTTGGAGATAAGTGAGGTCACTAGCACAAGCAGTTGATTATTTGGTTGTACACATTGGGTTGGAGGTAAGTGAGGTCACTAGCACAAGCAGCTGATTACTTGGTTGTACACATTAGGTTGGAGGTAAGTGAGTTCACTAGCACAAGCAGCTGATTACTTGGTTGCACACATTAGGTTGGAGATAAGTGAGGTCGCGAGTGCAAGCAGCTTATTAGGGAGTGCAGGAAAAAACTAATTGACATTAGTGAACATTACAGTCGTTTTGCCCAGTAGTAGCTTTTGCTTATTTTTAAGAGCTTTACAAAAAAAATAATAATAAAATACGCATACATTGCAAAGTTTACATACTACTAATTTTTTTAAAGGGATTTAAAAGTTTAAAATAAAATGCTCTAATATTTTAGAGAATTATAGTATTGCACATTTGTTTGCATAAAACTATTTGTTAACCCCCTGCTAAGGTGTTAAACACATAGTTAAAGTCAGCTTTAGAAATGCAGTACACTACTTGGAGCTAGCTGAGCACCACTGGTGAACCAATAACAAGAGACATATGTGTGTAGCCACAAATCAGCAGCTAGCTGCCAGTACTGCATTATTGAGCCTACCTAGGTATGCTTTTCAGCAAAAGATACCAAAAGAATGAAGCAAATTAGTTGATTGTTTTGTCTAAGCCATGAACTTTTGCAATTAATTCTCATGTCCATTTAACCAGGTTGATGCATAAGATGACAACGGGTCGTTGTGTGCATCACCGGTTCATAATAAAGGGGAATTGCTGAACTGAAGCTGATTTTGGGCAGTACAGGCAGAAGATTTCGGTGGCTTAGTGGGCGGTACTTCAAAGCCTTCAATGAGAACACTGGTGATGTCACAAAGGGGAGGTGTTAGTGTAGCTGCAAGGGAGCTGGACGTAGGGAGATTATTCAGACACCTTAGCTCCCTTAACAGCTACTGATGATCAAGTCCCCTCATTTGAAAGAGAATCACCCAATCTGAAAAGCAACAAGCCCCCCCCCCCCCCCATAAATAAATACATAGCTACAAATACACAACATAGGGATCTTTAGGACATGAAATGTATATAAACCATAAATAAAGTTTATTTTATAGTAGACAAAAAAATGTGTCTGTATAGTCAGGTGACCACTATGGTGACACAATATGACTTGTTTAACCCCTTAATGACCGGACCATTTTTCAATTTTCTTACCCTTAATGACAATGGCTATTTTTACATTTCTGCAGTGTTTGCGTTTAGCTGTAATTTCTCCAACATTGGTGTGTCCGGTCCACGGCGTCATCCTTACTTGTGGGATATCTCTTCCCCAACAGGAAATGGCAAAGAGTCCCAGCAAAGCTGGCCATATAGTCCCTCCTAGGCTCCGCCCACCCCAGTCATTCTCTTTGCCGTTGCACAGGCAACATATCCACGGAGATGGTTAAGAGTTTTTTGGTGTTTAAATGTAGTTTTTATTCTTCTATCAAGTGTTTGTTATTTTAAAATAGTGCTGGTATGTACTATTTACTCTGAATCAGAAAAAGATGAAGATTTCTGTTTGTGAGAGGAAGATGATTTTAGCAGACAGTAACTAAAATCGATTGCTGTTTCCACATAGGACTGTTGAGATGAAGTAACTTCAGTTGGGGGAAACAGTTAGCAGACTTTTCTGCTTAAGGTATGACTATACATATTTCTAACAAGACCATGTAATGCTGGAAGGCTGTCATTTCCCCTCATGGGGACCGGTAAGCCATTTTCTTATTCAAACAAACAGAATAAAGGGCTTAATATGGGCTAAAAAACTGGTAGACATTTTTATGGGCTAAATTGATTGCTTTATTTGGGCATTTTATTCATATTTATGCTGACAATTCGCATTTATAAACTTGGGGAACGTTTATTAAACGGCAGGCACTATGTTAGACACCTTTTCCAGTCAGGGGACCTTCCTAGTTTAGACTGAGCCTCATTTTCGCGCCATTACTGCGCAGTTGTTTTTGAGAGCAAGACATGCAGATGCATGTGTGAGGATCTGAAATTTGCTGGAAAAGCTTCTAGAAGGCGTCACTTGGTATCGTATTCCCCTTTGGGTTTGGTTAGGTCTCAGCAAAGGCTATAGCTGGGACTGTATAGGGGTTAAATTTGTAAACGGCTCCGGTTCCGTTATTTTAAGGGTTAAAGCTGATTTTCTTGGTTGTACACATTAGGTTGGAGGTGAGTGAGGTCACTAGCACAAGCAGCTGATTACTTGGTTGTACACATTAGGTTGGAGGCAAGTGAGGTCGCAAGCACAAGCAGTTGATTGCTTGGTTGTACACATTAGGTTGGAGGTGAGTGAGGTCACTAGCACAAGCAGTTGATTACTTGGTTGTTGTACACATTAGGTTGGAGGTGAGTGAGGTCACTAGCACAAGCAGTTGATTACTTGGTTGTTGTACACATTAGGTTGGAGGTGAGTGAGGTTACTAGCACAAGCAGCTGATTACTTGGTTGTACACATTAGTTTGGCGGTAAGTGAGGTCACTAGCACAAGCAGCTGATTACTTGGTTGTACACATTAGGTTGGAGGTGAGTGAGGTCACTAGCACAAGCAGCTGATTACTTGGTTGTACACATTAGGTTGGAGGTAAGTGAGGTCACTAGCACAAGCAGTTGATTATTTGGTTGTACACATTGGGTTAGAGGTAAGTGAGGTCACTAGCACAAGCAGCTGATTACTTGGTTGTACACATTAGGTTGGAGGTGAGTGAGGTCACTAGCACAAGCAGCTGATTACTTGGTTGTACACATTAGTTTGGAGGTAAGTGAGTTCACTAGCACAAGCAGCTGATTACTTGGTTGCACACATAAGGTTGGAGGTAAGTGAGGTCCCGAGTGCAAGCAGCTTATTAGGGAGTGTAGGAAAAAACTAATTGACATTAGTGAACATTACAGTCGTTTTGCCCAGTAGTAGCTTTTGCTTATTTTTAAGAGCTTTACAAAAAAAAATAATAATAAAATACGCATATATTGCAAAGTTTACATACTCCTAATTTTTTTAAAGGGATTTAAAAGTTTAAAATAAAATGCTCTAATATTTTAGAGAATTATAGTATTGCACTTTTGTTTGCATAAAACTATTTGTTAACCCCCTGCTAAGGTGTTAAACACATAGTTAAAGTCAGCTTTAGAAATGCAGTACACTACTTGGAGCTAGCTGAGCACCACTGGTGAACCAATAACAAGAGACATATGTGTGTAGCCACAAATCAGCAGCTAGCTGCCAGTACTGCATTATTGAGCCTACCTAGGTATGCTTTTCAGCAAAAGATACCAAAAGAATGAAGCAAATTAGTTGATTGTTTTGTCTAAGCCATGAACTTTTACAATTAATTCTCATGTCCATTTAACCAGGTTGATGCATAAGATGACAACGGGTCGTTGTGTGCATCACCGGTTCATAATAACGGGGAATTGCTGAACTGAAGCTGATTTTGGGCAGTACAGGCAGAAGATTTCGGTGGCTTAGTGGGCGGTACTTCAAAGCCTTCAATGAGAACGCTGGTGATGTCACAAAGGGGAGGAGTTAGTGTAGCTGCAAGGGAGCTGGATGTAGGGAGATTATTCAGACACCTTAGCTCCCTTAACAGCTACTGATGATCAAGTCCCCTCATTTGAAAGAGAATTACCCAATCTGAAAAGCAACAAGCCCCCCCCATAAATAAATACATAGCTACAAATACACAACATAGGGATCTTTAGGACATGAAATGTATATAAACCATAAATAAAGTTTATTTTATAGTAGACAAAAAAATGTGTCTGTATAGTCAGGTGACCACTATGGTGACACAATATGACTTGTTTAACCCCTTAATGACCGGACCATTTTTCAATTTTCTTACCCTTAATGACAATGGCTATTTTTACATTTCTGCAGTGTTTGCGTTTAGCTGTAATTTCTCCAACATTGGTGTGTCCGGTCCACGGCGTCATCCTTACTTGTGGGATATCTCTTCCCCAACAGGAAATGGCAAAGAGTCCCAGCAAAGCTGGCCATATAGTCCCTCCTAGGCTCCGCCCACCCCAGTCATTCTCTTTGCCGTTGCACAGGCAACATCTCCACGGAGATGGTTAAGAGTTTTTTGGTGTTTAAATTTAGTTTTTATTCTTCTATCAAGTGTTTGTTATTTTAAAATAGTGCTGGTATCTACTATTTACTCTGAAACAGAAAAGGATGAAGATTTCTGCTTGTGAGAGGAAGATGATTTTAGCAGACAGTAACTAAAATCGATTGCTGTTTCCACATAGGACTGTTGAGATGAAGTAACTTCAGTTGGGGGAAACAGTTAGCAGACTTTTCTGCTTAAGGTATGACTAGCCATATTTCTAACAAGACCATGTAATGCTGGAAGGCTGTCATTTCCCCTCATGGGGACCGGTAAGCCATTTTCTTAGTCAAACAAACAGAATAAAGGGCTTAATATGGGCTAAAAAACTGGTAGACATCTTTATGGGCTAAATCGATTGCTTTATTTGGGCATTTTATTCATATTTATGCTGACAATTCGCATTTATAAACTTGGGGAACGTTTATTAAACGGCAGGCACTATGTTAGACACCTTTTCCAGTCAGGGGGCCTTCCTAGTTTAGACTGAGCCTCATTTTCGCGCCATTACTGCGCAGTTGTTTTTGAGAGCAAGACATGCAGATGCATGTGTGAGGATCTGAAATTTGCTGGAAAAGCTTCTAGAAGGCGTCACTTGGTATCGTATTCCCCTTTGGGCTTGGTTAGGTCTCAGCAAAGGCTATAGCTGGGACTGTATAGGGGTTAAATTTGTAAACGGCTCCGGTTCCGTTATTTTAAGGGTTAAAGCTCTGAAATTTGGTGTGCAATACTCTTAATGCTTTAAGACACTGTGGTGAAATTTTGGTAATTTTTGAACAATTCCTTCATACTTTTTCACATATTCAGTAATAAAGTGTTTTCTGTTTAAAATTTAAAGAGACAGTAACGGTTTTGTTTTAAAACGTTTTTTGTGCTTTGTTGACAAGTTTAAGCCTGTTTAACATGTCTGTGCCTTCGGATAAGCTATGTTCTATATGTATGAAAGCCAATGTGTCTCCCCATTTAAATTTATGTGATAATTGTGCCATAGCGTCCAAACAAAGTGAGGACAGTACTGCCACAGATAATGAAAAAGCCCAAGATGATTCCTCAGATGAGGGGAGTAAACATGATACTACATCATCTCCTACTGTGTCTACACCAGTTTTGCCCATACAGGAGGCCCCTAGTACATCTAGTGCGCCAATGCTTATTACCATGCAACAATTAACGGCTGTAATGGATAACTCCATAGCAAATATTTTATCCAAAATGCCTACTTATCAGAGAAAGCGCGATTGCTCTGTTTTAAACACTGAAGAGCAGGAGGGCACTGATGATAATTGTTCTGTGATACCCTCACACCAATCTGAAGGGGCCATGAGGGAGGTTTTGTCAGATGGGGAAATTTCAGATTCAGGAAAAATTTCTCAACAAGCTGAACCTGATGTTGTGACATTTAAATTTAAATTAGAACATCTCCGCGCACTGCTTAAGGAGGTGTTATCTACTCTGGATGATTGTGACAACTTGGTCATTCCAGAGAAATGATGCAAGATGGACAAGTTCCTAGAGGTTCCGGTGCCCCCCGACGCTTTTTCTATACCCAAGCGGGTGGCGGACATAGTAAATAAGGAGTGGGAAAAGCCCGGCATACCTTTTGTTCCCCCCCTATATTTAAGAAATTATTTCCTATGGTCGACCCCAGAAAGGACTTATGGCAGACAGTCCCTAAGGTCAAGGGGGCAGTTTCTACTCTAAACAAACGCACTACTATTCCTATCGAAGACAGTTGTGCTTTCAAAGATCCTATGGATAAAAAATTGGAGAGTTTGCTTAAAAAGATTTTTGTACAGCAAGGTTACCTTCTACAACCCATTTCGTGCATTGTTCCTGTCACTACAGCAGCGTGGTTCTGGTTCGAGGAACTAGAAAACTCGCTTAGTAGAGAGACTCCATATGAGGAGGTTATGGACAGAGTTCACGCACTTAAGTTGGCTAACTCTTTTATTTTAGATGCCGCTTTGCAATTAGCTAGATTAGCGGCGAAAAATTCAGGGTTTGCTATCGTGGCGCGCAGAGCGCTTTGGCTAAAGTCTTGGTCTGCGGATGTGTCATCCAAGACAAAATTGCTTAACATCCCTTTCAAAGGTAAAACTCTATTTGGACCAGAATTGAAAGAGATTATTTCAGACATCACTGGGGGAAAGGGCCACGCCCTTCCACAAGATAGGCCTTTCAAGGCCAAAAATAAGTCTAATTTTCGTTCCTTTCGCAATTTCAGGAACGGACCGGCCTCTAATTCTGCATCCTCTAAGCAAGAGGGTAATGCCTCACAACCCAAACCAGCCTGGAAACCGATGCAAGGCTGGAACAAGGGTAAGCAGGCCAAGAAGCCTGCCGCTGCTAACAAAACAGCATGAAGGAGTAGCCCCCGATCCGGGACCGGATCTAGTGGGGGGCAGACTCTCTCTCTTTGCTCAGGCTTGGGCAAGAGATGTTCAGGATCCCTGGGCGCTAGAAATAGTTTCTCAGGGTTATCTCCTAGAATTCAGGGAACTACCGCCAAGGGGAAGGTTCCACATGTCTCACTTATCCTCAAACCAAATAAAGAGACAGGCGTTCTTACATTGTGTAGAAGACCTGTTAAAGATGGGAGTGATACACCCAGTTCCAATAAAGGAACAAGGAATGGGATTTTATTCCAATCTGTTCGTAGTTCCCAAAAAAGAGGGAACTTTCAGACCAATTTTGGATTTGAAGATCCTAAACAAATTTCTCAGGGTACCATCGTTCAAGATGGAAACCATTCGAACAATTCTACCCACTATCCAGGAAAGT
The DNA here is from genome assembly GCF_027579735.1 of Bombina bombina. NCBI lineage: Eukaryota > Metazoa > Chordata > Amphibia > Anura > Bombinatoridae > Bombina > Bombina bombina. Next base: position 582,896,950 of record NC_069505.1, read on the forward strand.
CAATATATGACTACCGTGGATCTAAAGGATGCGTACCTACATATTCCTATCCACAAAGAACATCATCAGTTCCTAAGGTTCGCTTTTCTGGACAAGCATTACCAGTTTGTGGCCCTCCCATTCGGGTTAGCCACTGCTCCAAGGATTTTCACAAAGGTACTAGGGTCCCTTCTAGCGGTTCTAAGACCGAGGGGCATTGCAGTAGTACCTTACTTGGACGACATTCTAATTCAAGCGTCGTCCCTGTCAAAAGCAAAGGCTCATACAGACATCGTTCTGGCCTTTCTCAGATCACACGGATGGAAGGTGAACATAGAAAAAAGTTCTCTGTCTCCGTCGACAAGAGTTCCCTTCTTGGGAACAATAATAGATTCCTTAGAAATGAGGATTTTTCTGACAGAGGTCAGAAAGTCAAAACTTCTAAGCACTTGTCAAGTTCTTCATTCTGTTCCTCATCCTTCCATAGCGCAGTGCATGGAAGTAGTAGGGTTGATGGTTGCAGCAATGGACATAGTTCCTTTTGCACGAATTCATCTAAGACCATTACAACTGTGCATGCTCAAACAGTGGAGTGGGGACTATACAGACTTGTCTCCAATGATTCAAGTAGATCAGAAGACCAGAGATTCACTCCGTTGGTGGCTGACCCTGGACCATCTGTCCCAGGGAATGAGCTTCCGCAGACCAGAGTGGGTCATTGTCACGACCGACGCCAGTCTAGTGGGCTGGGGCGCGGTCTGGGAATCCCTGAAAGCTCAGGGTCTATGGTCTCGGGAAGAGTCTCTTCTCCCGATAAACATTCTGGAACTGAGAGCGATATTCAATGCTCTCAGGGCTTGGCCTCAACTAGCAAAGGCCAGATTCATAAGGTTCCAATCAGACAACATGACGACCGTTGCGTATATCAATCATCAGGGGGGAACAAGGAGTTCCCTGGCGATGAAAGAAGTGACCAAAATAATTCAATGGGCGGAGGATCACTCCTGCCACCTGTCTGCGATCCACATCCCAGGTGTGGAAAACTGGGAGGCGGATTTTCTGAGTCGTCAGACATTCTATCCGGGGGAGTGGGAACTCCATCCGGAGATCTTTGCCCAAATAACTCAATTATGGGGCATTCCAGACATGGATCTGATGGCGTCTCGTCAGAACTTCAAGGTTCCTTGCTACGGATCCAGATCCAGGGATCCCAAGGCGACTCTAGTAGATGCACTAGTAGCACCTTGGACCTTCAACCTAGCTTATGTATTTCCACCGTTTCCTCTCATTCCCAGGCTGGTAGCCAGGATCAATCAGGAGAGGGCCTCGGTGATCTTGATAGCTCCTGCGTGGCCACGCAGGACTTGGTATGCAGACCTGGTGAATATGTCATCGGTTCCACCATGGAAGCTACCTTTGAGACAGGACCTTCTTGTTCAGGGTCCATTCGAACATCCAAATCTGGTCTCCCTCCAGCTGACGGCTTGGAGATTGAACGCTTGATTCTATCGAAGCGTGGGTTTTCAGATTCTGTGATAGATACTATGGTTCAGGCCAGAAAACCGGTAACTAGAAAGATTTACCATAAAATATGGAAAAGATATATCTGTTGGTGTGAATCCAAAGGATTCCCGTGGAATAAGATAAAAATTCCTAAGATTCTCTCGTTTCTACAAGAAGGTTTGGAGAAAGGATTATCTGCAAGTTCTCTAAAGGGACAGATCTCTGCTTTATCTGTCTTACTACACAAAAGACTGGCAGCTGTGCCAGATGTTCAAGCATTTGTTCAGGCTCTGGTTAGGATCAAGCCTGTTTACAGACCTTTGACTCCTCCCTGGAGTCTAAATCTAGTTCTTTCAGTTCTTCAAGGGGTTCCGTTTGAACCTTTACATTCCATAGATATTAAGTTACTATCTTGGAAAGTTTTGTTTTTGGTTGCAATTTCTTCTGCTAGAAGAGTTTCAGAGTTATCTGCTCTGCAGTGTTCTCCGCCCTATCTGGTGTTCCATGCAGATAAGGTGGTTTTGCGTACTAAGCCTGGTTTTCTTCCTAAGGTTGTTTCTAACAAAAATATTAACCAGGAGATAGTTGTACCTTCTTTATGTCCGAATCCAGTTTCAAAGAAGGAACGTTTGTTACACAATTTGGACGTAGTCCGTGCTCTAAAATTCTATTTAGAGGCTACAAAAGATTTCAGACAAACATCTTCCTTGTTTGTTGTTTATTCTGGTAAAAGGAGAGGTCAGAAAGCGACTTCTACCTCTCTTTCCTTTTGGCTTAAAAGCATCATCCGATTGGCTTATGAGACTGCCGGACGGCAGCCTCCTGAAAGAATCACAGCTCACTCCACTAGGGCTGTGGCTTCCACATGGGCCTTCAAGAACGAGGCTTCTGTTGACCAGATATGTAAGGCAGCGACTTGGTCTTCACTGCACACTTTTGCCAAATTTTACAAATTTGATACTTTTGCTTCTTCGGAGGCTATTTTTGGGAGAAAGGTTTTGCAAGCTGTGGTGCCTTCCGTTTAGGTAACCTGATTTGCTCCCTCCCTTCATCCGTGTCCTAAAGCTTTGGTATTGGTTCCCACAAGTAAGGATGACGCCATGGACCGGACACACCAATGTTGGAGAAAACAGAATTTATGCTTACCTGATAAATTACTTTCTCCAACGGTGTGTCCGGTCCACGGCCCGCCCTGGTTTTTTAATCAGGTCTGATGAATTATTTTCTCTAACTACAGTAACCACGGTACCATATGGTTTCTCCTATATATATTTCCTCCTGTCCGTCGGTCGAATGACTGGGGTGGGCGGAGCCTAGGAGGGACTATATGGCCAGCTTTGCTGGGACTCTTTGCCATTTCCTGTTGGGGAAGAGATATCCCACAAGTAAGGATGACGCCGTGGACCGGACACACCGTTGGAGAAAGTAATTTATCAGGTAAGCATAAATTCTGTTTTTTCTCTTACTCATTTACTGTACCCACACATATTATATACCGTTTTTCTCGCCATTAAATGGACTTTCTAAAGATACCATTATTTTCATCATATCTTATAATTTACTAAAAAAAAATGATAAAGTATGAGGAAAAAATGAAAAAAAAAACGCACTATTTCTAACTTTGACCCCCAAAATCTGTTACACATCTACAACTACCAAAAAACACCCATGCTAAATAGTTTCTAAATTTTGTCCTGAGTTTAGAAATACCCAATGTTTACATGTTCTTTGCTTTTTTTGCAATTTATGGGGCAATAAATACAAGTAGCACTTTGCTATTTCCAAACCACTTTTTTTCAAAATTAGCGCTAGTTACTTTGGAACCCTGATATCTGTCAGGAATACCTGAATATCACTTGACATGTATATATTTTGTTTTAGAAGACATCCCAAAGTATTGATCTAGGCCCATTTTGGTATATTTCATGCCACCATTTCCCCGCCAAATGCGATAAAAAAAAAAAAAAGTTCACTTTTTCACAAATTTTGTCACAAACTTTAGGTTTCCCACTGAAATTATTTACAAACAGCTTCTGCAATTATGGCACAAATGGTTGTAAATGCTTCTCTGGGATCCCCTTTTTCAGAAATAACAGACTTATATGGCTTTGTGGTTGCTTTTTGGTAATTAGAAGGCCGCTAAATGCCGCTGCGCACCACACGTGTTTTATGCCCAGGAGTGAAGGGGTTAATTAGGGAGCTTGTAGGGAGCTTGTAGGGTTAATTTTAGCTTTAGTGTATTGTAGTAGACAACCCCAAGTATTGATCTAGGCCCATTTTGGTATATTTTATGCCACCATTTCACCGCCAAATGCGAGCAAATAAAAAAAAACTTTACATTTTTCACAATTTTAGGTTTCTCACTGAAATTATTTACAAACAACTTGTGCTATTATGGCAGAAATTGTTGTAAAAACTTCTCTGGGATCCCCTTTGTTCAGAAATAGCAGACTTATATGGCTTTGGCGTTGCTTTTTGGTAATTAGAAGGCCGCTAAATGCTGCTGCGCACCACACGTGAATTATGCCCAGCAGTGAAGGGGTTAAATTAGGTAGCTTGTAGGGAGCTTGCAGGGTTAATTTTAGAGATCAGCCTCCCACCTGACACATCCCACCCCCTGATCCCTCCCAAACAGCTCTCTTCCCTCCCCCACCCCACAATTGTTCCCTCCATCTTAAGTACTGGCAGAAAGTCTGCCAGTACTAAATAAAAGTTTTTTGTTTTTTTTTAAATAAAAATAATAAAATATTTTAGTTGTGATGGACCCCTGCCTTAGCACCAACCTCCCTGATCCCCCACTCCAGCTCTCTAACCCTCTCCCCTACCTAATTACCGCCATCTTGGGTACTGGCAGCTATCTGCCAGTACCCAGTTTGGCCCCACAAACCAAAGTATTTTAATTTTATTTATAACTTTTATTTTTATTTGTAATTATTTCTGTAGTGTAGCAGCAATACCCCCACCCCTCCCCCTCCCAGATCCTTTTATATGTAAAAAAAAAAAAATTAACTTTTTTTCCCCTTCCTTCCAGTTCCTTCATTGGTGTCAGTGTGGCTAATGTGCGCACGTGCACACTCGCATTGTGCACGTGCACGCGCATCGTGCACGCGCGCACACGCTCCCTCCTCCCACCCGGACAACGGCACCATCTGCACCATCGCTACCGGTGCAGAGAGGGCCACAGAGTGGCTCTCTCTGCATCTGAGGCTTGTAAAGGGGTATTGCAGGATGCCTACATATCGAGGCATCACTGCAATACCCTCAAAGCTGCTGGAAGCGATTGTGATCACTTCCAGCACTCTGTTAGACAACTGATGTACCAGGTACGTCTATTGTCATTAACAGTTAGTTTTTGCATGACGTACCTGGTACGTCAGTTGTCATTAAGGGGTTAATGGGATATGAAACCCAAAAAAAATGTATTTTGTGATTCAGACAGAGCATACAATTAAAAAAAATTCCAATTTACTTCTATTATCAAATTTGCTTTGTTCCTGTAGTATTCTTTGTTGAAGAGATACCTAGGTAGGTCTCTGGAGCACTTCATGACGGGAAATAGACTTGCAAGCTGCTGCCATATAGTGTCCCAGAGACATGCACACGCCTGAGCTTACCTCCCTGCTCTTCAACAAAAGATACTAAAAGAACATTTCATGATAGTGGTAAATTAGAAAGTTTGCATGACCTATTTAAAACATAAAAGAAAATTATAGGTTTCACGTCCCTTCAAATTTAAAGGGACATTAAACCCAAAACTTGTCTTTCATGATTCGGATAGAGAATACAATTTTAAACAACATTCAAATTTACTTCTATTATCAAATTTGCTTCATTCTTTCGATATCCTTTGTTGAAGAAATAGCAATGCACATGGGTGAGCCAATCACATGAGACATCTATGTGCAACAACCAATCAGCAGATACTGAGCCTATCTAGATATACTTTTCAGCAAAGAATATCAAGAGAATGAAGCAAATTAGATAATAGAAGTAAATTAGAAAGTGGTTAAAAATTGCATGCTCTTTCTAAATTGAGAAATAATCTTTTGGGGTTTAATGTCCCTTTAAGTAGCAAAAGCAAGTTATAAATTTGGCATAGCACAGGGGTGTGAAAAAGGCATATCAGCGAAGGTTTTTTTTGGCTATAGTGTCCCTTTAAGCAGATAAGGCTGCTGGGTTTAGAAAGGTGAACTGCACATTAAAAAAAAATATTATCTGAGAATTTGCACACATATATTTTTTGCAATATCCATATAGTAAAATAGCTCTTATGTAAAAATAACTGGTTAACTGTATTCTGAATGTGAACGAGAAGTGGCAGTCACCTGCAGTGTTCTGCCTGAGGGTTACAGTGTCTGCAACATCTGAATGAAACTTTATCAATGCATTTAACGCCTTTATGGAGGTTAAGCACTGGGCTCAGCAATCCAACAATTACATGCTCTTTAGTTTTGATTTGGAATGTCACTAAATATTTTTTGTTTGCCAAATATAACAGTTACAGGTACCATACTGCCCTCTTAAGGACATGGGACATAATACATTTTGGTTGATATTTTGTGCCTTTCGTTGATTTAAATTTAAAACAAATGTAATTATCCCTCCTTTAGACGTAAATTGGCCTGAATTCAAAGATGCTTTTAATTTGTCGTGGGAGGCACCTTGTTGTAAAAATTATATCATGTTCAAAATGTATTGCACCTCGAATCACCTATCTTTTCCAATATTCTGTTTCTGCCACTCACATATGTAGTCACTTGAGATGCCAATGCACATCAAATGGGAACCGCTAGCAACAAGGAAAAAATATTATTACTATTTACAACTGCATCACTTAGGAAATTCGCTTGTAAAACAGGTTATGTAAATATTTGTGATTGTAAAAGATTCACGCCTGTTTCTATTGCTTATCTGTGTGTGTCACATGCATGTGATTGTTGCTTTTCAAATATCATAAACCTCATAATACAAGTTTTTTTGTGCCGACCCTTTTTGCTCAGATACCAGACCTCCAAGCCTCCATTGTTGCAAAACCTCTGCAATATAGTTCTGCAGACACGTGCACACTCTACAGCACTGGTTTTCAAACCTGTCCTCGGACTCCTTAACAGGCCAGATTTTGAGGATATCTGAATTAATCAGCTGAATAGTAAACATACGGCTAGATTACAAGTCTTGCGTTATGAGTAAAAAAGCAGCGTTAAGCCTCATAACGCTGCTTTTTTTACTACCGCTGCTATTACGAGTCTTGTAGGTACAGCTGCCCCGCACATTTTTTTTGCCTTACGCAATTTGCGTATAGTCTTTTTTCAATGGGATTTCCATTGCGCCGGTATTACAAGCTTTTTTTTTTAGGCAAAAAAATGAGAGGTACAGCCTATCCCGCAAGATTCGTAACGCATTCTAAAGTCAGTAGTTATGAGTTTTACACTACAAAACTGTAGCTTAAAACTCATAACTAAAGTGCTAAAAAGTACACTAACAACCATAAACTACCTATTAACCCCTAAACCGAGGCCCTCCCGCATCGCAAACACTCAAATAAAGTTATTAACCCCTAATCTGCCGCTTTGGACATTGCCGCCACTAGAATAAACATATTAACCCCTAAACCACCGCACTCCCGCATCGCAAACACTAGTTAAATATTATTAACCCCTAATCTGCCGCCCCTAACATCGCCGCCACCTACCTACATTTATTAACCCCTAATCTGCCGCCACTATACTATATTTATTAACCCCTAAACCTAAGTCTAACCCTAACCCTAACACCCCCTAACTTAAATATAATTAAATTAAATCTAAATCAAATCTAATATTAATAACTAAACAATTCATATTTAAAACTAAATACTTACCTATAAAATAAACCCTAAGATAGCTACAATATAACTAATAGTTACAATGTATCTATCTTAGGTTTTATTTTTATTTTACAGGCAAATTTATATTTATTTTAACTACGTAGAATAGTTACTAAATAGTTATTAACTATTTGCTAACTACCTAGCTAAAATAAATACAAATTTACCTGTAAAATAAAACCTAACCTAAGTTACACTAACACCTAACACTACACTACAATTAAATAAATTACCTAAATTAAAATAAATACAATTAAATAAATTAAATACAATTACCTAAATTACAAAAACAAACAAACACTAAATTACACAATATAAAAAACAAATTACAAGATATTTAAACTAATTACACCTAATCTAATAGCCCTATCAAAGTAAAAAAGCCACCCCAAAATAAAAAAAACCCTAGCCTAAACTAAACTACCAATAACCCTTAAAGGGCCTTTTGCGGGGCATTGCCCCAAAGAAATCAGCTCTTTTACCTGAAAAAAAATTCAAACAACCCCCAACAGTAAAACCCACCATCCATCCTCAATGAAGTCGGGAGAAGTGCTCATCGAAGTGCAAGAAGTCCTCAACGAAGCCGGGATAAGTCTTCATCCAAGCCGGGAAAAGTGGTCCTCCAGACGGGCAGAAGTCTTCATCCAGACGGCATCTTCTATCTTCATCCATCCATCTTCAAGACATCCGGCGCGGAGCATCCTCTTCCAACGAAGTCTTCTTCCCGAATGAATGTTTCTTTAAGTGACGTCATCCAAGATAGCGTCCCTTAGATACCGATTGGCTGATAGAATTCTATCAGCCAATCGGAATTAAGGTTGAAAAAATCCTATTGGCTGATCCAATCAGCCAATAGGATTGAGCTCACATTCTTTTGGCTTTTCCAATTAGCCAATAGAATGCAAGCTCAATCCTATTGGCTGATTGGATCAGCCAATAGGATTGAAGTTCAATCCTATTGGCTGATTGCATCAGCCAATAGGATTTTTTCAACCTTAATTCCGATTGGCTTTACGCTGCTTTTTTGTAGGTGTTAGACTTTTTTTCAGCCGGCTCTCCCCATTGATATATATGGGGAAATCGTGGACGAGCACGTACAACCAGCTCACCGCTGACTTAAGCAGCGCTGGTATTGGAGTGTGGTATGGAGCACAAGTTTGCTCTATGCTCACTTCTTGTCTTCTTTATAAAAACCTGTAATACCAGCGCTGTAGGTAACGTGCAAGCTAGTACTGCACCTCTCATAACGCAAAACTCGTAATCCAATAGTTACTTTACCTGCTCTCACCCAAGGTAATCGTAAAAATCTGGCCTGTTGTGGATGCCTGAGGACAGTTTTGAAAACCAGTGCTCCAGAGCTTATCCCCTGCTTTGCAACAAAGAATAACAAAAAAACAAAGAAAAATTGATAATAGAAGTAAATTGCAAAGTTGTGCACAATTTTATGCTCTCTCTGACTCATGAATTGTTTTTTAAGTGGGTTATGTTCCTTTAAGGGATTCATTATTCTGTCACATTAACAGTACAATGACAATAATATACATATGACAATCAGTTATATATATATCTATAACATTTTATTTGTATTAAGTAGTTTTCTTTAAAAGACGTGTGTATAATATTACATATCAAAGAGGTACCTTTTATCCTAGTGCCATTGGAATAACAGGGTACTATTAATACTGCTAGACATGAGACACTCTACATAGAAGCTCATTTTCATATGAAAAGTAGATTTGTGCAGGGGCTGAAAAATTAGTTTCGGATGAATCTTTCGAATTATTATTTTGAAAAATAAATGTTCTAAATATTCGTCTGCTGCACTGTTCCGTATTAAAGGGACATTAAACCCACATTTTTTATTTCATGATTCAGACAGAGAATACCATTTTAAACAACTTTCTAATTTACTTCTATTATCTAATTTGCTTCATTCTCTTGATATTTGTTCCTGGAAAGCATATCTAGATAGGCTCAGTAGCTTCTGATTGGAGGCTGCACATAGATGCCTCATGTGATTGGCTCACCAATGTGCATTGCTATTTCTTTAACAAAGGATATACAAAGATTGCAGCAAATTAGATAATAGAAGTAAATTGGAATGTTGTTTAAAATTGTATTCTAAATCTGAATCGTGAATTTTTTGGGGGGGTTTAATGGCCCTTTAAATTTAAACAAATACTGAATAGTCTGGGAACATTTATATTCGTTTTCGTGCCTTTACAACAGGTGAAAAAGATCACTTGTAGTCTAATTTTTAAAGGGATACTAAACTCAATGTTTTTCCTTCATGATTCAAATAGAACAGCAATTTTAAGCAACTTTCTTATTTAATCCTAGGGGAAGATTTATGCATGTCCGCCACACATCGATAAATGCCGACAGCATATGCGATCAGCATTTATTATTCTGGTGAACTGCTTGTGCAATGCCGCCCCCTGCAGATTCAGGGAATGTCAATCAACCCGATCGTACACGACCGGGCGGATTGCAGACTGCATCCTCAGAAGAGACATATGAGTTAAGGAGCCGCGGTCTTAAGACCGCTGCTTCTTAACGCCAGTTTCCTGTGAGCCCGAAGGCTCGCGCGGAAACAGAGGCATTGGGGCCGATATGGACCTTGTTATATCGACCCCCTATTATCAATTTGTCTTCGATCTCTTGCTAGCTTTAAAGGGACAGTCTACATCAGAATTGATATTGTTTAAAAAGATAGATAATCCCTTTATTACCCATCCCATAGTTTTGCATAACCAACACGGTTATATAAATACACTTTTTACCTCTGTGATTACCTTGTATCTAAGTCTCTGCAGACTGCTCCCTTATTTCAGTTCTTTTGACAGACATCTATTTTAGCCAATCAGAGCTGGCTCACTGGATCTCCACGTGCATGAGCACAGTGTTATCTATATGTCACACATAAATTAGCACCCTCTAGTGGCAAAAAACTGTTACAATGCCCTGAGAGAAGACGGACCGTCAAGGGCTTAGAAATTTGCATATGAACCACCTAGGTTTAACTTTCAACTAAGAATACCAAAAAAAAAGCAAAATTGGTGATAAAAGTAAATTGGAAAATTGTTTAAAAGTATATTCTCTATCTGAATCATGAAAGTTAATTTTGGACTAGACTGTCCCTTTAATGTAAAGCTTAGGAGCTGGCCCAGAACCTGGGTTGCACTTGTTTATTGGCTAGCCAAATGTTGCCACAAAGAATCAAGCGCTATCCACGGTGCTGAACCTAAAATGGACTGGCTGCTAAGCTTTTACATTCCTGCTTTTTAAATAAAGATACCAAGAGAACGAAGAAAAATTGATAATAGGAGTAAATTAGAAAGTTGCTTAAAATGGCATGCTCTATCTGAATCATTAAAGAAACAAAATTGGGTTTAGTGTCCCTTTAAGTATAGCGCACTGGAGAGCCGCGCTAATCCCCACCCCTACTCACAGTGCCCCAGGCTGCGTGAAAACAAAACAAATATCCGTGTAAGCCTAATGAAAATTTTACTGTGCTGCTATTAGTGTTGATCCAATTGATAAATTACTAGTTACGTCTGTTATCGTGCGGTGGAAACATTTATTCTGTGAACTAAGATTTTCTAAACTTTATTTATTCCTCTCTGTTTGTCTCCTGACAGTTGTATTTAACAAGTGGTTATTTTTGCTGAAGTGCAAACAAAAGTCTTTGAAAACCAGATTGAAACGTTTTGAATATGGAAAACTAACACCTTCTGGTTATGTTGTTTCATGTGGTGCAAATCCTGAGATGATAAAATAATTTGCTGTTCATCAGATGAAAAAGACTGGTGAAGAACATTAATCTCATATCAATCTTCACTAACTTTTATTCTTTTGTAAAACTACTTTGTTCTAATTACTTGGGTTTTTGAAAATACCCTGAATGTGAGTAATCAAAACATAATCATCAGGAAGCTTGTGGGGAATCCGGAATTTGATTGATGCCTTAGTTAGCTCCTCCACCTTCTCTTTGCCAGACTTTCCTTCATGAAAGGGACCTTACTTGATATATTTTGTATATTTATTTTACATTTTTACATGCTTTTCTGTTTTACGTCCTGCACTAGCACTAGCTCTTTCCTTCCTCACTCCTCACTCCTTACTCCTCACTCCTTACTCCTCACTCCTTACTCATCACTCCTTATTCATCACTCCTTACTCCTTACTCATCACTCCTTACTCTTTACTCCTCATTTCTTACTCCTCACTCCTTACTCCTCACTCCTTACTCCTCACTCCTTACTCATCACTCCTTACTCATCACTCCTTACGCCTTACTAATCACTCCTTACTCCTCACTCCTTACTCCTCACTCCTTACTTCTCACTCCTCACTCCTTACTCTTTACTCATCTCTCCTCACTCCTTACTCATCACTCCTTACTTCTCACTCATCACTCCTTACTCTTTACTCATCTCTCCTCACTCCTTACTCCTCACTCCTTACTCCTCACTTCTTACTCCTCCCTCCTTACTCCTCTCTCCTTACACATCACTTCTTACTCCTCACTCATCACTCCTTACTCTTTACTCCTCTCTCCTCACTCCTTACTCCTCACTCCTTACTCATCACTCCTTACTCCTCACTCCTTACTCCTCACTCATCACTCCTTACTCTTTACTCCTCTCTCCTCACTCCTTACTCCTCACTCTTCACTCCTCACTTCTTACTCATCACTCCTTACTTCTCACTCCTTACTAATCACTCCTTACTCATCACTCCTTACTCCTCACTCCATACTAATCACTCCTTACTCATCACTCCTCACTACTTACTCCTTACTCATCACTCCTTAAACTCCTTACTCCTCACTCCTTACTAATCACTCCTTACTCATCACTCCTTACTCATCACTCCTCCTCACTCCTTGCTCATCACTCCTTACTCCTCACTCCTCACTCCTTACTCCTCTCTCCTCACTCCTTACTCCTCACTCCTTACTTCTAACTCCTCACTTATTACTCCTCACTTCTTACTCCTCACTCCTTGCTCATCACTCCTTACTAATCACTCCTTACTCCTTACTCATCACTCCTTACTCCTCACTACTTACTCCTTACTCATCACTCCTTATTCATCACTCCTCAATACTTAATCCTCACTCCTTACTCATCACTCCTTACTCCTCACTCTTTACTCCTCACTCATCACTCCTTACTCCTCTCTCCTCACTCCTTACTCCTTACTTCTAACTCCTCACTCCTTGCTCATCACTCCTTACTAATCACTCCTTACTCATCACTCCTTACTCTTCACTCCTTACTCCTTACTCATCACTCCTTACTCCTCACTACTTACTCCTTACTAATCACTCCTTTCTCATCACTCCTCAATACTTAATCCTCACTCCTTACTCATCACTCCTTACTCCTCACTCCTTACTAATCACTCCTTACTCATCACTCCTTACTCCTCACTCCTTACTCATCACTCCTTACTCCTCACTCTTTACTCCTCACTCATCACTCCTTACTCTTTTCTCCTCTCTCCTCACTCCTTAGTCCTCACACCTCCCTCTTAACTCCTCACTTCTTACTCCTCACTCAATACTCCTCAGACATCACTCTTTATTCTCTACTCCTCTCTCCTCAATCCTCTCTCCTCACTCCTTACTCCTCACTCATCACTCCTTACTCCTCACTCCTTACTCCTCACTCCTTACACATCACTCCTTACTCCTCACTCATCACTCCTTACTCTTTACTCCTCACTCCTTACTCCTCACTCCTTACTCATCACTCCTTACTCCTCACTCCTTACTCCTCACTCATCACTCCTTACTCTTTACTCCTCTCTCTTCACTCCTTACTCCTCACTCCTCACTCTTCACTCCTTACTCCTCACTTCTTACTCATCACTCCTTACTCCTCACTCCTTTCTCTTTACTCCTTATTAATCACTCCTTATTCATCACTCCTTACTCCTCACTTCTTACTCCTCACTCCTTACTAATCACTCCTTACTCATCACTCCTCACTACTTACTCCTTACTCCTTACTCATCACTCCTTACTCCTCACTCCTTACTAATCACTCCTTACTCCTTACTAATCACTCCTTACTCATCACTCCTTCTCCTCACTCCTTACTCATCACTCCTTACTCCTCAGTCTTTACTCCTAACTCCTCTCTCCTCACTCCTTACTCCTAACTCCTCACTTCTTACTCCTCACTCCTTGCTCATCACTCCTAATTAACCACTCCTTACTCTTCACTCCTTACTCATCACTCCTTACTCCTCACTACTTACTCCTTACTAATCACTCCTTACTCATCACTCCTCAATACTTAATCCTCACTCCTTACTCATCACTCCTTACTCCTCACTCCTTACTAATCACTCCTTACTCATCACTCCTTACTCCTCACTCCTTACTAATCACTACTTACTCATCACTCCTTACTCCTCACTCCTTACTCATCACTCCTTACTTCTCACTCCTTACTCTTTACTCCTCACTCCTTACTGTTTTCTCCTCTCTCCTCACTCCTTACTCCTCCCTCCTCCATCCTAACTCCTCACTTCTTACTCCTCACTCAATACTCCTCAGACATCACTCTTTATTCTTTACTCCTCTCTCCTCACTCCTCTCTCCTCAATCCTCTCTCCTCACTCCTTACTCCTCACTCATCACTCCTTACTCCTCACTCCTCACTCCTTACTCCTCACTCATCACTCCTCACTCCTTACTCCTCACTCCTTACTCCTCACTCATCACTCCTCACTCCTTACTCCTCACTCATCACTCCTTACTCCTCACTCCTCACTCATCACTCACTACTTATCCCTCACTCCTTACTCCTCACTCCTTACTCCTCACCCCTTACTCCTTACTCCTCACTCATCACTCCTTACTCATCACTCCTCACTCCTTACTCATCACTCCTTACTCCTCACTCCTTACTGCTCACTCATCACTCCTTACTAATCACTCCTCACTCCTTACTAATCACTCCTTACTCACCACTCCTTACTCATCACTCCTTACTCATCACTCCTTGCACCTCACTCCTTGCTCCTCCCCTCTTTACATACCTCTCTCACTGTCTTCCAACTGCCTGGACCCCACTTTACTATGTCTGCCACACTCTCTTCACTCACACTTTTAGTGACCGCTCACTTACCTTATCACTCACTCTTCCCCCTCACTAAAACTGTAATTGACCTTCTTACTGGGGCATGAAACCCAAACTTTTTCAGATTCAAATAGAGAATACAGTTTTAAAAAAAGTTTTCAATATTCTTCTATTATCAAATCTGCTTTATTCTCTTGTTATTATTCTCTTGTTATTCTTTGTTGAATAGCTATCTAGATAGGTAGTGTGCACATGTGTGGAGCCCTACATGACAGGAAATAGTGCTGCCATCTGGTGCTCTTGCTAATTTAGGGCTAGATTACAAGTGGAGCTTCAATTACCGCTTTCCGCTAGAGGGATAACTGTGCTAGTAGTAAACCTTTTGCACTCATCAGGTTGCGCATCTGGTTGAGTTGAAAGTAAAAAAATATCACTTCAGCGCTAACTCGACAAGCGCAAAAAGCCAAACTTACACTACTTTGCACGCAATAACCTATTCTCCCATAGCAGTCAATGGAGAAAAAACCTAATACTCTACTCACGTGCTAGCCCGAATTGCCATAAGCCCCTACTCTAATAACCCCTAAACCACCACATAGCCCCCAGCAAAGTTGCCCCTACTCTAATAACCCCTAAACCACCACATAGCCCCCAGCAAAGTCCCCACTACACTATTAACCCCTAATCCACCATCCCCCCAAAGCAAAGTAAACCACTACACTATTAGATGGATGAAGTCTGTGAAGTCTGTGAAGAACTAAATAAGAAACTACCTAAGTGCACAGTAAATAAGTATAATGACAATTTAAGTCGTAATGAGAGAAATGCCTTAGAGTTACTGAAAAATAATAAGAGTATAGTTCTAAGAGCTGCCGATAAGGGAGGAGGATTAGTGGTCCATAATAGAACTGATTATGTTGCTGAGGCTAACAGATTATTGGGTGACACATGTGTGTATAAAAAATTGGATTATAATCCTACAACCTCCTTCCAAAAAGAATTGAATATTCTAGTTTTCAAAGCTAAAGAAGATGACATTCTGTCACGTGATGAGGTTAATTTTATTACCCAACAAAATCCTAAAGTACCTATATTTTATCACCTGCCTAAGGTACATAAGTGTCTATCTAGACCCCCAGGGAGGCCCATTATATCTGGGATTGATTCCCTTTGCCATAATCTTTCAAAGTATGTCGATTATTATCTTCAACCTATAGTGAGGAACACCAGGGCATTTTTAAAGGATACTACTGAAGTGATTAAAATCTTTGAGGGAATAAAATGGGAAGAGGACTTCTGGTGGGCCACTTATGATGTATCCTCATTATATACTAACATCAAGCATGAGAAGGGCATTAGAGCTATCAAACGGGCATTTATGTATTATGATATCCCTGATATTCATTTGCAATTCATTTTGGATTCCATTTCGTTTATTCTTTCTCACAATTATTTTGAATTTGAGGATACCTTTTATTTGCAGCTTAAGGGAACAGCGATGGGGACTACATTTGCCCCATCATATGCTAATATTTTTATGGATGATTTTGAGAGAGAATACATTTGGAATAATAACCCCTTTGAAGGCAATATAGTGAAGTACTTTAGGTATATTGACGACGTGATTATCTTATGGAGAGGTTCGTCACTCTCCCTGACTCAATTTTCTACATATATAAATGAGAATTCTTTTGATTTAGAATTTAGTGGTACATGTTCACAGGATAACATTGTATTTTTAGACATTAATCTCATGAAGGACCCTGTAGATAATAGGGTCATAGTGAAAAACCATAAAAAGACAGTAGATAGGAACAGCTTTGTAGATGCCAGGAGTGAACATTTAAAAAATTGGAAGAATAACATTCCATTTAGCCAATATACCAGAGTAAGGCGTAATTGTTCAAAAATATCAGACTTTGATAGTGAAGCTGAAGCACTAGATGTAAAATTCCTAGAGAAGGGTTATGAGAATGAAATACTAAATTCAGCAAAGCTAAGGGATAGGAATAGACTTCTAAATAACACTAACAAACGTCCAACTAACAGTGAGGATGGGAACAATCAAATATGGTTCATAACCACTTATAGTGAAAGTGCTGGTATATAATTAAAAAGTTTGAATCCATCAGGACTCAATATCGATCTAGATGTACAGGCTTTTTTATGAATTAATGTACTCAGTAATTATGTGTCTTAAGACTCCTGTAAGTGTCATTTCCTATTTATGTATTTGACTTTATTTAAGTATTAGAATTTATCAATACCCCTGTTTTTAATTTTTAATTTTAATTTCTAGGTTTTATATTTGTATATATGTTTATTGGGTACTGTAATAATATTATCACCATTGAAAAATCCATGTACTGATATATTTTTTATATCGTTTCAGGAACCACATCTTCGTGTAGTTAATATACATTGTTTTTTATCTATATATTTTTATATAGGCATTTAAATGTATGTTGCATGAATTTTTAGTTTTTAGTTATTAGTAGAACCTTGTTGTATTTAGGATTTGAGTTATATGAATTTATGACGAATTATTCTTAACATGAGTGTTGTTATGCATTGATTTTATAATATTGATGATTGTAACTATCAAATTGGTTGCTGCAAATTTATTTTTATTTTTGTTGCTCTTAAATGTGTAAAAAATTCTTTAAAATCTGAATTTTGTTAAATCTGTATTTTTAAACTTGCACTGATATTGTTCACAAATTGTGCATAGAAGCACTGTTAAGTATAATCAATTGTTATGTTTTAATTTTAACTTCATGATGTGTAAAGAGACTATCGCTTTTAGCATTGTTAATACCGCTGGTTTCGAGGGTGTGTACTTATAATGTATCCCGATTGGTTGCTGTCAATAACCAATCAGATGGAAGTACCGGCTTTAAATAGAGTCATTACCCACAGCATACCATCTTGCTCTTGAAAAAGCTCAAGTTCCTGTGCAGTTTTCTCCTATGTATGGAGCCTCTAACCTATTTTCTCATCAGGCGGAGCAGTTCTGGAACTTAGTTTTTTGGAGGAGAGGGGCAAACACTTACCTTGCAGGGATCCATGCATGAGACCAGGAGGCTGGATATAGAGTCATGGCAGATCATGGGTGGAGTCCAGTGAATGAAATAAGAGTGGGAGGAGTCCACATCACAGGTGTTCTGTGGATGGAGTTAAGTGGTCCGAGGCACAACTATCTTGTTAGGGGGTGGCTCACATGGTACACAGTGAAAGATTGTGGGTGCTTTTGCATCACTGTAGAACTGTCAGTCTATAGTCATGTTAGTGGAAGCCTACAACTTAGCAGTTGCTTCACTCTTTTGTCCAGCTGTCTGTTTATACCCACATAAGCTCAGACTTGATTCTCATTGGTCAGCTGCTCTGTGCTGGAGTATTTTCTCTTTTTGCCTTGTCTGTCCCTTGACTAGTGAATGTGAGCAACCTACATTTACCTTACCCAAGAACCTTCATCACTTGCCTTCACCTATTGTCTATCAGGACCTACTAGTAACCGTGTGTGCCTCCTGATTCTTAAAGGGACATGAATCCCAAATGTTTTCTTTCATGATTCAGATAGAGCATACGATTTTAAGCAACACTCTAATTTAGTTCAATTATCAAATTTTCTTTGTTCTCTTGATATCTTTTGTTGTAAAGCAGGGGCATAAGCTCAGGAGCGTGCACGTGTCTGGCGCACTATATGGCAGCAGTTTTGCAAGAATGTTACCATTTCCCAAGATCACTAGATAACAGCACTATTTCCTGTCATGTAGTGCACCAGATGCCTACCTAGGTATCTCTTTAACAAAGAATAACATCGGAACAAAGCAAATTTGATAAAAGAAGTAAATTGGGGAAAAAAAATTGCATTCCCTGTCTGAAACACAAAAGAAAATTTTTGGGCTTCATATCCCTTTAATTTTGAGTTTGCCTATTGTTTTGGTACTTTTAAGCTCATATGCTACTAGCATCCTTTCTCAAATCATGCTATAGAAATCCCATTAAAAATAACAAGGCTTCTTAAAAAAAACGGATTTAGAGCGACACTCAAAAATACTTCTCAATGTACAAGTAGTTAACTATAGGGTAGTAAGGTATAAATAGATAATAATCCTTTTTTATTAATGATTTAAAACAGTAAATATAATACAGTAGCTTAGAAATATTAAAGATGTTGCAAACTGATGGTGTTGTTTTTGTTTGCTTTTGCCAAGTTATAATGATGCTGGGAGTAAAACGCGTAAAAGTCCAAGCACATATGCAAAAGTTCACATTTTATAGTGGCACCTATTTCTCAACTGGATTGTAACCAATTTGCATTAGCAAAATATTTGTAATAGAAGATGTCACTGGATAAAAAAAACCCCACTTATAATTAAAAAAATATATATTTTAGTTTTAAGGATTTGTTAATCTGTTATGAAAAAAGTTATTGTTTAAGCGTGTTCATCTGGAAACATGATCTCCCTCAGTAAAATGAAATAAATACATCTGTATATAGAACAAGAAGAAAATACCAATAAAGGTAAACAGCATTTCTATTTTATTTGTATTCACTTTGCATAATGTCTCTTTATTTTGTATTGGAAGCAGCTTGTGAGCTTTAATGAGTTCTGGGGCCTGATTCTCTAAAACAGGTAAGCATGGAGTGAAATCTATACTCTGATCCTCATGTAGGCAAACCTCCCTTGATTCTCTTAAAAAATGGGATTTGCATCTGGAAGTCCTAACAAAGGGTGAGCGGCCTCCCTCAAAAGTAATGAAGCTCTCTGTAATGTAGGGGAGAGTCAATATAACAGGAAACACTCAACACTGTTATTTGTTAGTTTATTTTTTAAATACATACAAATCAAATTGAGTTTTCTTTATTGTATTTTAATCAACTTCCCCTTGTCTTTTTCTATCTTGTGTTTTAAGCAAGCTAAACATTTTGTAACATAAAACAGTGAGAACTACAGGTGTAACATGTTTAGTGAATACTACGAACCCTGTGAGAAAACTTCAGACAACGCTCCAGGAAGGACTCTTTTAGCTCACTTGCCAAGGCTGTGAGACTCATTTTACAATAAAAAAATAAAATACACTTTGCATTTTGTGTATTTTGTCATTTGAAATTACAAAGTACATTAAATATAAATTATTTCCTGCTTACTTTAAATAATAATTTCACTGAATAATTTAAATTCACATTTTGCTGTGTACTTTTAATAATTGTAATGAATATTATTAATTTGATTTTTAATGTGTGCTTTGATTCTAATTTTCACATTGTTCTTTCAATACAATTTATATCTGCTTTTACTGGGCACTTTACTGTAATTTATGTCTCTCCTTCATCAACAAAATTGTAGGATACATTTACACATCACAAATGATAAAATTTGCCCTTCCAGAATCCTGCCATAAGAGAGCTTTCTAAAATGGGATCTGAGTAGGGATAGCGAATGTGCTTTAAGTGCAATGCATTTGGTAGAACGAATAGTCCTGTCGACATTCGTTTTGGAGAATCGAATGTTAATAAGAAGGAAAATCCATTAAAATTCGGTAATTAAATGTTATTTCTGTTTTTCAAATGTTACTTTCGCTTTTGAATGTTCATAATCAGATCCAATATCCACATTTGAAATTTCAAATTTAACATTCAATTTAACAAATTCTATTCATAATAAATCGAACAGAATATTACATTTAAAAATAACGTTAGAAATACTATTACATGAATAGAATGTTAGCTTGTTGTACAAACATTTGAAATTCAAAACAAACAAATGTGTTAAAATTTGTTTCCTTTTTCGAATGTTGCAAAACATTCAGCCATCGCTAGATCTCCGGCCTCTGTTTATATTTGTAGAAAAATACCTTCTGTTATACACACACTAACCTCATGGTGTCACTGTGCATTGATCCTAAGTGTGCAACTCCTGTGTAGTACACACACTGACCACAGGGTGTCATTGTTCAACAGCCCTGTAATACACATGCTAATAATATGAAGTCATTGGTCTTTACCTATAGGCATTTACCTCTCTGTTGTACACTTTGACTACACAGAGATTCTCCTCAATTTCCAACAGAGGACCCCACTTCTCCCCAGCTGGCTAATTGACCTCCCTTTATATCTTTAAATAAGTATGTGTATATGTAGGTTTGTGGTACTTATTTTGCTAAATAAATACTCAATGTATTTTAGTTTTGATAAATATAATTAATAGAGTCTTTTATTTGAACAGGACAGAAATTCCTGCTATACATGGGGAAAAGTGCACTAGAATATAATAGCAAGGCTTTCTATTTGCACATTATTCTGGATGGGATCATCAGAAAATTCACTGAGCCATATCACCACATCATCTTCATGTAACAGAAAGAATCTGATTAAAACAATATAATACAATTTAATACATTTAAAATAGTTCAGGTTTAAAATATTTTTACAATTGAATAATAGGTATCTACAGTTATGACATAGTACATTCAACACAGTACAATTTTTTTTATTATAAATTAATTTTCTAAATTACATTTTCTTTTAGAAATAATGATCTCTATGTTCACAGTACTTAAAGGGGCACTGAAACAAAAAAAAAATTCTTTTGTGATTCAGATAGAGCATGAAATTTTAAGCAACTTTCTAATTTACTCCTATTATCAAATTTTCTTTATTCTCTTGGTATCTTTATTTGAAATGCAAGAATGTAAGTTTAGATGCCGGTCCATTTTTGGTGAACAACCTAGGTTGTCCTTGCTGATTGGTGGATAAATTCATCCACCAATAAAAAAGAGCTGTCCAAAGTTCTGAACCAAGAAAAAAAGCTTAGATGCCTTCTTTTTCAAATAAAGATAGCAAAAGAATAAAGAAAAATTGATAATAGGAGTAAATTAGAAAGTTGCTTAAAATTGCATGCTCTATCTGAATCACGAAAGAAAAAATTTGGGTTCAGTGTCCCTTTAAAGGGACCTGCAACCCCAACAAATTATTTTATGATTCAGATAGAGAATAAAATATTAAACAACTTTCCAATTTATTTCTATTAACTAATATGCTTCATTCTTTAGGTATCCTTTATTTAAGAAAAAGCAATGCACATCTGTGAGCTAATCACACGAGGCAACTTTATGCAGCTACCAATCAGCAGCTGCTGAGTCTATTTAGATATGCTTTTCAACAAAGGACATTAAGAATAAAGCATATTAGTTAATAGAAATAAATTGGAAAGTTGTTAAGAAATTGCATGCTCTTTCTAAATGATGAAAGCACTTGGGGGAATATTTTGTTAACAGAGCATAGGGGTTAGTATCAATGGAGTGACATAACAAAGGAGCGACAAATAGGTTATGAATTTCAAGAGTAACATGAATATTACTCTAACAAAAGAGTGACAGTGTAAAATGGTCATTATAGTCTTTTAAAGGGCAGGAAGTAAGGTAACCAGCCAGGTACTCTTAAAGGGTCTGGTAGACTTACAGGTGCAGGGACTCCCGGAGTAGTCTTAAAGGGGCAAGTGGTCAGGTAGTCTTAAAGGGATAGGGATTAAAGGTGTCAGGTAGTCTTAAAGGAGCAGCTGGTAGGGGTAGATTGTCCTAAAGAAGGAAGGGCTAAGGTAATCTTAAAAGGGCATGGGGTAGACTGGTAGATAGTATTAAGGGGTAGGGTGAAGATAGTCTTAAAGGAGCAGAGGTTAGAGCGGTGAGGGGGTCAGGAAATCTTAAATAGACTGGATTAGGGAGAAGAGTTTTAACAGGGGGTCAGTGGGTAGATAGTCATAAATTTGTAGGGTGTAGTTAATATTAAAGAGGGGTTATGGGGAAATGGTGGCAGGCAATATAAAAAAGTAGGGTAGATGGTCTTAAAAAGGTCAGAGTGTCAGGTAGTCTTTAACAGGCAGGGGTTAGGTTGGTAGATAGTCTTAAAGGGGCAGGGTGCAGATAGTCTTAAAGAGGCAGTGGGTTAAAGGACCAGGTAGTTTTTAAGGGATAGAGAGCAGTCTTAAAGGATTAAGGGTCAGGTAGTCTTTAAGAAGCAGGAGGTAGGCTGGTCTAAATGGGACGTTAAGAGGGTCAGGTAATCTTAAATGGATATGAAACACAATTTTTCTGTTCATGATTTAAACAGAGCATAAATTATAATTAACTTTCCAATTTACTATTAATTTGGCATCATTTTCTTGGCATCATTTGTTGAATGATCAGCAATGCAGTACTGGGAGCTAGCTGAACACATCAGGTGACCAAATTAAAAAAGGCACCAATCAGTAGCTAACTATCAGTAGTGTATTGCTGCTCCTAAGCCTACCTAGGTATGCTTTTAAAAAAAGGATACCAATAGAATGAAGCAAATTTGATTATAATCGTGTGTTATCATGAACCATGAAGAAGAAAAAAACATGTTTCATGTCTCTTTAAAAATCACAGGATTAAAGTTTTAGTAATTCTTAAACCCCCATGAATTAGTCTTAAAATGTGAAGGGGACAAGGAGAATTAAAGGGAATGCAGTAGGGGTAGACAGTTTTAAAAGGGCAGGGGGGAAGTAGTTTTAAAGGGAACAGAGTAGGGGTTTATTGTCCAAATATGGTGGGGTATATAGTTTTAAAGGTGCAGGAGTGTTAGCAGGTAGTTAGCCTAAAAGAGGTAGATAGTATTAAGGGGCAGGAATTTAGGGCCAGCTCGTCTAAAATGGGCAGGGGTCCAGGTAGACTTAATGGGGCCAGTGGTTAAGGAGTTGGGTCCTTTTAAATGGGCAGGGTTTGTGGTAGTCTTAAAGGGACAGAGGGTTAAGTAGTCTTAAAAAAGACAGGTGGTAGTTAATATTAATCGAGCAGGGAATAGGGATAAGGGTTATATAGTCTTAAAGTCGGAGGAGTTCAAGGGTAGATCTTAAATTACAGTATATGATGCTAGTATTAAGGGGTATTCAAATTCATTTCTTGTGCGACTGGTATCAGGGGTTAAAGACTATCTACCCCCTTCCTCTTAAAGACTCCCCCTCGAAGACTGCCTAATCTGTGCCGCTTTAAAATTATTCTTCCCAACCCCTTTAAAACTACCTCCTTCTACAAATATAAGACTATTTTCCCTCACCTTTTTATGAATATGTTCCCTGCTTTTTTAAGACTATATACCTCTTACCACTTTAAGAACACCTGTACCTATAAGACTATCTTCCCCTCTACTTATTTTTTAAGACTACCTATCTCATGCCCCTTTAAGAAAACATGCCCCTTTAACTCCCTGCTCCTTGAAGACTACCTGACCCACTGCCCCTTTAAGATTATCTACCCCTCCAACTCCTGACCCCTTAACCTTCTTAAAAGCTACTTGCCTTTTAATACTATTTCCCGTAGCCCTTTAACACAATCTTCCTCTATCTCTTTTAGATTATATAACCCCTAACTTCTGCTCCTTTAAGTCTATTAACCCCCTACCCCACTATGATTATTAACCCCTCAACTTTCTGTCCCTTTAAGTGTATTTACCCATTTCCCTTTAAGATTATTTCCACTGCAATTTTAGGACTACTTCCCCTACCCATTTTAGACGATCTACCACATCCCTTTAAGACCTTTCCCCTTTAAAGGGCCACTAAACCCAAAATCTTTCTTTCATGATTCAGATAAAACATACAAATTTAAACAACATTACAATTTACTTCTATTATTTATTTTGCTTCATTTTTTAGATATCCTTATTTGAAGAAAAAGCAATGCACATGGGTGAGCCAATCACATGAGGCTTCAATGTGCAGCAACCAATCAGCAGCTACTGAGCATATCTAGATATGCTTTTCAGCAAAGAATATCAAGAGAATAAAACAAATTAGATAATAGAAGTAAATTAGAAAGATGTTTAAAAATGCATTATCTTTCTAAATCATGAAAGAAAAAATGTGGGTATCATGGCCCTTTAAGTCTACTTGACCCTCTGCTTCTTTAAGAACACTTGCCTCCCCTTACCCCTTTAAAATTATCTACCTGTATCCCTTTAAGATTAAAATTATCTCTCTTACCCATTTAAGACTATTCCCCTCCTATTAAGACCATCTCCCTCTACGCCTTTAACTGTCTGTCCGTCTGTCAGTCCGTCCGTCCGTCCGTCCGTCCTTCCATCTGTCTGTCTATCTCTATATCTATCTATCTATCTATCTATCTATCTATCTATCTATCTATCTATCTATCTATCTATCTATCTATCTATGTATATATACTGTATATATTTGTTGTTGCTGTGAAAAATATTTTCATTTTTGTAGGTGTCAGTCTTGATACAGTATTTATCTATTGCTTTATTGCACAGTCCAGGGATACACCCCTTATATAACCTTTTGATTATGTTTATTTTGGATATAGCCGAGGTAATTTTGAGGTTTACATTTCAGTGTTGCTTGGTATAGTGGATACAGCACAGTTCACACAGGTAAAGTACATGAAAAGCAGGTATAATAAATTCAGAATTGATTAATTAAGCATTCCTTTAGGCCTGGCCTTTAAGTGTGCCATTAGGAATGGAATTGAAAAACACTGAGCTAGATGTCTTCTTGCTTTCTACTTGAGGTAGCTAGGTATTACAACATATTTTCAGTTGCTAGATTGTCTATGTTAATCTAAATTTTCAGAACACTAATGTGTATTTTATTTCTAAAATAAGAATACTTATAATTTTATTGGCTGCAGTTTGATAAGAAAAAAACTCACCATACTGTTCCTAAAAGATTGCCAGAGAAAAAAAGATGATGAATAGCGTTGGAATGACAGCAGCTGAAATATAATTCAGGAATGTTAGTTAATCAGCCATCCATGTACGCTCACAATTAGTAATGCATCCTTCCAATCATTAATTCACATGCCTAATCATCTGCTGACCCATATAACCTTCCATATATTCTCTGACCTGTCCAATTAACCATCTATCCACATATCAATCTAACTGCTATTCTACCTACCCCTCTACTAAACTATCCATCTATCTAACAACTACAAAATCTATTCAATAACCTGTCCATTCAATTATTATCCATCGAACTATTCATCCATTCATATATTTTTCATACAACTATCAATCTATATATTGTGTATGTATAAGTGTATGTATATATATATATATATATATATATATATATATATATATACATATATATATATATATATATATATATATATATATATATATATATATATATATATATAAAAATATAAATAAACTATCCAATCCCCCATATATCCACTAATCCATTGATTCATCTTCCCACCTACCTAGTCATTCTTCTAATAATCCATGCCCTGTCTCCTCCCATCTATCACACTCTATTTTATTCAAGGACTCTTCATCAAACCCATCCAGTTATCAACTCTTTTGTATTTCAAGTTTTCATTTATGTACCCATCCATCCATCCATCCAAATATGCATCTATCCTGCCCAGGTTCCCACCTAAGTATCTAGCTACCTCTCCATATCATGATCCATCTATCCATAAATCTATCCATCCTATTATATATCTCTCCATACATATAATTCTTTATTAATCAATCAATCTTACCAGCAGGTCACTTCTCTCTCATCCTTATCCTTCTGTCTGCTTAGCTATAGGTATATGTACAATAACTCACCTACAATCTGTCCAGCAGAACCATTTGCAGGTTTAATGGTGGTAGATGGAGTAATGTTTCTTGTTATTGCATTCATTATGGAACTGGTTCTGCTAGTCAATGTCATGCTGGTTGAAGATGTACTCGTTGTTGATACTTGGTTTGATGTTACTGATTGACTACTGGTTTTTGTAGTGGAGGAGCTGAATGCTGTATTATTTAATAAAAGATAAGTACTGGTTCCTGGCTTGCTTGTTGATGTAGTAAGGGTTCTAGTGGTAGATGTTGGAATTGTGATAGTACCAGTTATAGAAGAGGATACAATCTTCATGGTGGACCCTGGGGTTGTAGAAGAGGTTGTTGTCTTTGTGGTGAAGGTTGGGATGGTACTCCTTGTGGTCACTGAAGATGCTGTTGTCTTTGTGGTGACGGTTGGAATGGTAGTCCTTGTGGTTGCTGAAGATGCTGTTGTCTTTGTGGTGACGGTTGGAATGGTAGTCCTTGTGGTTGCTGAAGATGCTGTTGTCTTTGTGGTGACGGTTGGAATGGTAGTCCTTGTGGTTGCTGAAGATGCTGTTGTCTTTGTGGTGATGGTTGGGATGGTACTCCTTGTGGTTGCTGAAGAGGTTGTTGTCTTTGTGGTTACTGTTGGGATGGTACTCCTTGTGGTTGCTGAAGAGGTTGTTGTCTTTGTGGTTATGGTTGGGATGGTACTCCTTGTGGTTGCTGAAGAGGTTGTTGTCTTTGTGGTTACGGTTGGGATGGTACTCCTTGTGGTTGCTGAAGAGGTTGTTGTCTTTGTGGTTACGGTTGGGATGGTACTCCTTGTGGTTGCTGAAGAGGTTGTTGTCTTTGTGGTTACGGTTGGGATGGTAGTCCTTGTGGTTTCTGAAGATGTTGTTGTCTTTGTGGTTACGGTTGGGATGCTAGTCCTTGTGGTTGCTGAAGATGTTGTTGTCTTTGTGGTTACGGTTGGGATAGCACTCTTTGTGGTTGTTGAAGAAGTCATTGCATTAATAGGAGATGATATAATAGTACTACTTCTAGTTGTTGAAGACATTGTTCCACTAGTGGTTGAAGCCACAGTGGAAGATGCCAGGTTGTTGTTCGTAACACCGATGTTTGACAAGGCTTCAAGTAATTTCTTAATAGCATCGAAAAATGATATTGCTTCATTGGATTGTCCTTTAACAGGAGTAACTAAGGAAGAAGTATTGTTTGGATATTTGTTACATTCTAAACCTGTACATACAGCTACATCATGATATGTTTCTACATCTAGTTATTTACTCTTTAAAAAAATATTTCCTACTATTGGTACAGTAAGCCAAACATACATTAAAATCATAACAAAAAACCCTGCAAAAATACAATACGTTTTTAAATAATACCCCAATAATTAGGGTAACCATATTGCCACTTTAAGATGGGGCAAATATGAAAAATAGATATGTTAGGGCTGTTTTCAAGGCTGTTTAAAGAAATGGTTTGTATAAGAACCCGGACGTATGTATTTTTCATGTGTCCCTTTTTAAAGCTGCAATATGGTCACCCTACCATTAATATCCTTCAGTTTAACATGCTACAAGGTAACTGCTTAATCAGTGCAGAAGCTCATTTTAATCTGCCCACTGTAAAGAATGTAGGATAAACAAAATATACTTTTCTAGGGGTATATCCCTTGAAGCAAAACCAAAAGAACAGTTACTATTGTATGCAGATATTTCACAATGTAGCATTTATTTGCTTATAGATACACAATTATTTAAAGGGACACTGAACCCAAATGTTTTCCTTCGTGATTTAGATAGAGCATGACATTTTAAGCAACTTTCTAATTTACTCCTATTAGCAAATTGTCTTCATTCTCTTGGTATCTTTATTTGAAATGCAAGAATTTAAGTTTAGATGCCGGCCCATTTTTGGTGAACAACCTGGGTTGTTCTTGCTGATTGGTGGATAAATTCATCAACCAATAAAAAAGTGCTGTCCAGAGTCTTAACCAAACAAAAAGCTTAGATGCCTTCTTTTTCAAATAAAGATAGCAAGAGAACGAAGAAAATTTGATAATAGGAGTAAAATAGAAAGTTGCTTAAAATTGAAGGCTCTATCTGAATCATAAAAGAAAAAAATTGGGTTCAGTGTCCCTTTAATTTTACTGTTTTATGATATGTCTGCAATCTGTGCCCCTCCTTCTCCTTGCACAGGCTGGAAAGTATCCTGCATAGTTAACCCCTTTACTGCCTTTTTGAACCCTTTGTGCTTAGATGATTTTTATTTTTTTTTAGCTACTAATATTTAAACACTACTGTAAGTATTTCAGTGAGTGACCCACACATATTATATGTTGTTTTTTTTAGCATGCCTTGCAGATTTAGAATATATAATTATTATATTTATATTTCATTGCAGGTGTTATATATATATATTTGGTTATGATTTTAGTAAATAATATTGTTGCTAGTGTGATCACCTTACTAAATTGTTATCAAGGGTATTTAAAGTTGCAGGAAGGGTCCATACTTTTGGGGGTTTGTGCCCCTTGTGCCCGAGTAGAAATAAAAGCAATTTTTTTGCCAGGTTATCGCTATCATCACAGAAATCACCTGTATATACAGACAAACTGTATATATATATATATATATATATATATATATATATATATATATATATATATATATATATATATATATATATATATATATATATATATATATATATTTTAAAAGGGGCTTATCCACTTAAAATAATCTGTATTGTAGCTCTATAAACATTTCAGACTTTTTATTATATGTCCCAAAAGATCCCATTCCTATTAAAACTCTGTAGCTGCTAAGGGAGCTTAGAATAAGGGAGTCCCAAGCAGCTACCTTGGCTCCGCCCCTTTGTAAAATTACCACACATTTGTGATGAGATCACCAGCACTGTGATTAAAGGCTTGGAAGTGCCACCCACTAGTCCACCAACGATCAGTGCCTGCAGTGTGGGGGATTGGCGAAAACAGCTTCTGATCTGTGACCCCCCTGCATGAGAGGAACGACTAGTTATGCGCACACCGGTTCACAAGGGACATTGAACTCAAAATTAGATTCCTCAAAAATCTTTATAGTGCACTTCTATTATTTATTTTGCCTGAATTTTCTATAATTTAACTATGATAACTAATGTTTCCACTTCACTGGAGTGCATTCTGTGGAATGCAAAACCTGCTTGCTTATACTTGTCTCTAATTGGCCACAGCATTTGAAGTAATGTAAACAACATTTTTTAAGGCATTTTAAGGGGTGTGTCTCCTGCGTGCAAAACAAAGAATATTTTCTCTACCAAAATGAGAATTTTTTAAATGTTTTTAAAACATTTATTTGGACGCAAACCTTTTGCAATGCAGTGAATTATTTTTGATGTGTATATAAAAAATATTTTAATTTCCCTTTAATTTTTTTATGTTCTTTAAAGTGATATTAAACACTAAATACATTTCCTGCACCTATCTAATCATGGGTACGGCCATTTTTGAACCTAATTTACACTGGGGGTATCTGAAGGGGAGGTACTGCACATGTGCAAACAGGTGAACACTGGAATGTAGTGAAAACTAGGTTTTAACATGGCACCCCCCATTAACCTTAATACTATACTTATAAAATGTATTTAGTGTCCCTTTAAGAAGCAGTGGTTTGCCTGGGCCGTGTTACATGTTACAACGTGCTGATTACCTAAAACAGGCCCTGTAAAACATCTACATACTAAATAATTGCTTGTACACTGCTGTAAGTGATGCACATACAATAATGATTAGGTGAATTACAACATAAACATAAGGAGAAAGGGGAATTTTATAGAGGTAAATTACAGCAAAACAAGGCAATATAAATATGCTTGATTACACATGTATTAACCTATTTAGGCTCAGGAGCAGTATATTGGCAATGTATGTATGTATATATATATACACACATATATACACACACATAGTGCGTAGGACATATATCTGAGTATGAAGTTTCTTTTGGAACAATAATAATTTTAAATGTTGTAGTGTTTTCTATGTTTTAACATAGTTGTCCTATATTGCTGGGTTTTCATTCATCTATTTACTTCTGGATATAGCACAACC
Source organism: Bombina bombina (assembly GCF_027579735.1). Classification (NCBI taxonomy): domain Eukaryota; kingdom Metazoa; phylum Chordata; class Amphibia; order Anura; family Bombinatoridae; genus Bombina; species Bombina bombina. The sequence goes on from NC_069505.1 coordinate 582,927,096, forward strand.
AGAACTAAACACAATGCTATATAGTTCCTTTAAAAAAAGGTATCAAGTGATTCTATGAAATTCAGCATTGAAATTAATGAAGTGTGGTATCACTAACAATATAATCCAGGCACTCTCACATCCATTCTACAGTAACCCTAGCTAAACTCTATGCCTACAGCTATCCTAGCTCACCTCACCCCTCCTGCAGCCATCAAGCTCACCTCACCCCTCCTGCAGCCATCCTAGCTAACCTCATCCCTCCTGCAGCCATCCTAGCTCACCTCATCCCTCCTGCAGACATTGAGCTCACCTCATCCCTCCTGCAGACATTGAGCTCACCTCACCCCTCCTGCAGTCATTCTAGCTAACCTTGCCCCTCATGCAGTCATTCTAGCTCACCTCATCCCTCCTGCAGCCATCCTAGCTCACCTCATCCCTCATGCAGCCATCCTAGCTCACCTCACCCCCCTGCAGCCATCAAGCTCACCTCACCCATCCTGCAGCCATCCTAGCTCACCTTGCCCCTCATGCAGCCATCCTAACTCACTTTACCCTTCCTGCAGCCATCCTAGCTAACCTCACCCCTCCTGCAGCCATCCTAGCTCACCTCACCCCTCCTGCAGTCATCAAGCTCACCTCACCCCTCCTGCAGCCATCCTAGCTCACCTTTCCCCTCCTGCAGTCATCCTAGCTCACCTCACCACTTCTGCAGCTATTCTAGCTGACCTCATCCCTTCTGCAGCCATCCTAGCTCACCTCACCCCTCCTACAGACATCCTAGTTGACTTTGCCCCTCCTGCAGCTATCCTAGCTGACTTCATCCCTCCTGTAGACAACAAAAGTCACCTCAGCCCTCCTGCAGCCAAATTAACTCACCTCTCCTCTCCTACAGACATCTAGCTGACCTCATCCCTCCTGCAGCCATCCTAGCTCACCTCATCCCTCCTGCAGACATTGAGCTCACCTCATCCCTCCTGCAGACATTGAGCTCACCTCACCCCTCCTGCAGTCATTCTAGCTAACCTTGCCCCTCATGCAGTCATTCTAGCTCACCTCATCCCTCCTGCAGCCATCCTAGCTCACCTCATCCCTCATGCAGCCATCCTAGCTCACCTCACCCCCCTGCAGCCATCAAGCTCACCTCACCCATCCTGCAGCCATCCTAGCTCACCTTGCCCCTCATGCAGCCATCCTAACTCACTTTACCCTTCCTGCAGCCATCCTAGCTAACCTCACCCCTCCTGCAGCCATCCTAGCTCACCTCACCCCTCCTGCAGTCATCAAGCTCACCTCACCCCTCCTGCAGCCATCCTAGCTCACCTTTCCCCTCCTGCAGTCATCCTAGCTCACCTCACCACTTCTGCAGCTATTCTAGCTGACCTCATCCCTTCTGCAGCCATCCTAGCTCACCTCACCCCTCCTACAGACATCCTAGTTGACTTTGCCCCTCCTGCAGCTATCCTAGCTGACTTCATCCCTCCTGTAGACAACAAAAGTCACCTCAGCCCTCCTGCAGCCAAATTAACTCACCTCTCCTCTCCTACAGACATCTAGCTGACCTCATCCCTCCTGCTGCTATCCTAGCTGACCTTGCCCCTCCTATAGCCACCCTGTCCGAACTCACCCCTCCTGCAGCTATCCTAGCTGACCTCACCCCTCCTGCAGCTATCCTAGCTCATCTTACTCCAACTTCAGACATCCTGTCTGACCTCACTCCTCCTGCAGCCATCCTAACTCACCTCACATATTCATCTCCTAGTTCCTCATACAAAACTATCCCCTATGGTCATCCCAAGTGATGACCTTTTCGTAAACTATGATAGCGGATCTGAACCCTCTAAGATTAACTCACCCCTTCTACAGCCATCCTAGTGCATCTTAAACATTGTACAGCCATCCTAGCTGAGCCCTATCCTTCTACAGCCATCCTAGTTGCCATGAACCATTCTACAGTCATTCTAACTTACTTTTCAACTTCTCATACAGCAATCCTAGTTGACCACTCTCCCCTTATGGCTATCCTAGCTGACTTTGTCCTTCCTACAGCCAGTCTAGTTGACATTAGCTATCTTATGTAATCCTAGTTAACCTTAACCTTCCGAGGATCATCCCATATGACCTAAACCCTTCTACAGACATCCTAGCTTACATCTCCCTGCCTACAGTGAGCATAGCTACTCCACTCCTCCTACTGCCTTCCTAGCTGACCTGAGGTTCTAACCATTGCAGCTGAACTCACCCCTAGTATAGTACATCCATCACAACAAATTTGAACCTTACAAGTACAATTATAGCTGAGATATCTCCTTCTAGAGCCTCCTATAAACATCCTAGCTAACCTCACCCTTCCTTCCTTCTCTTTATTCTTACAGCTATTCTAGCTGACCATGTTCCTTCCACAGTCATCCTAGCTTAGCTCATACCTCATAGAGATATTTTTACCGACCATTCACCTCCTACAATCAACCTAGATGACCTCACCCATAATAAGTGATCCTAGATGACCTTTCTCTTTCTACAACCAGCCTAGCTGATCTCACTTTGTCTAGAGCCATCCCAATTGATATCACCCCCTTTTCAGCCATCCATTCTGACCTTACCTCTTCTTTAACTATCCTACAAGTTCCCACCTCTTCTATAGCCATCCTAGCTGACCTCACCTGTTATAAAGTTATCCTAGCAGTCCCCACCTCTTCTATAGCCATCCTAGCAGTCCCCACCTCTTCTATAGCCATCCTAGCTGACCTCACCTGTTCTAAAGCCATCCAAGCAGTCCCCACATCTTCTATAGCCATCCTAGCAGCCCCCCTCATCTCTAGCCATCCTAGCTGAGCTGAACTCCAATATCTATCCTAGCTGACTTGTCTTCTCCTACTCCCACCCCTGATATTTTTCTTTTATAGCCATCATAGATTTCTTTAACCCTTTTTAACTACCCTAGCTCATCCTCTAGCCTCTACAATCCACTTCTCTTGCAACTCACTTCTTAATCCTAATTATTACTATCTTTCCCATCACCCCCATTTGTCATACATTAATTTAGTCCTATCACCTTGTGCATTACCACCATCTTCCCGTTGCCTAGAAATAACCTTACCTCATCTGCATATGTATATTCAAAATGAATGTTATAAAAAATGTATTTCATTTTCAAATACTAACAAACATAACCAAGTGCATTATTATGCTTTTTTTTTTAGTAATTTTCAAAAATGATTGTCTTACCAGCTATAAATATAAGCATCCAAAGGAATTTCATCTTGCTTTTCTCAGAAAACCTCTTATTGAAAACTCTACAATACTGCAGTATCAGTCCTGATAGAATTCCAGATTGTACAATATTTCTAATTTTTTTTTCTCAACACCCTTATATATTTGACAGACGTGTGGGAGAAAGCAGGTGTGGTTCATATGACACATTTATCTGTGTGTATATTCCTTGAGTTTGGATATATCACTTTTCATCCAGGGAGAGGTTTTCTATAGCAAAACTAAATATAGAGAATGCAATTATTTTGGGAAGGGTATGTAGTCTAACCTGTTGGTAGAAATAGCCAGAAAAAAAGCAACTGATGATTATGGATAGATGAACAATAAAATGTACAAAAATATGTTTGTTATGATAAAAATACTGATTATTATGATATTGATTGGCAATACCTTGATTGCAAAAAAATGCACATCCGACACATATTTTTTACCAAACATTAGAGGTCTTAAACTACTTAAACATCTATAGCTATAAAAAATAAGGGTCACATTACAATTGGAGAAGTATTTAACGCTTCCACTTGCGTGCTAACTCCGTGTCTGGTAGCACTCATATTACAAGTTGAAAGTAAAAAGTTTTCAATTACGCGCTAACCTCACAAGTGTAAAAAGCTGAACTTACAATATTGTGCAATAACGTATTCCCCCATATAAGTCAATAGAGCAAAAAATGTGGAACAAAAACCTAACACCATACTCGCGCGCAAGCCCAATTGCATATTCTCAAATGCGTTTACCCGACATGAACATATTAATATGTTAGATTCCAATGTTCTTCACACATGATTATATATAGGTATAGATATATACAGATATTTATAGGAATATCTATTTAACCCTTTAAGGACACAGCTTTCAGTTTGCTCAATTGTTTTATGACGGAAAAATTCCGTCATATGTCCTTAAGAGGTTAAAAATACTGTGCTATATGCAGAACATTGGAATGTGAGATATTTACAGTAAATACCCATTATAACACTTTATTAAATATGAATACTGAATAAATATGCTTTTACATGTTTTCATCTACTTGACTATAAAGGGCTCCGATGCACTTATATATTTGTCTATATATGTATACATATGCATTTATGTGCTTATATGGCTGGAAATACAAACAGTATATACACATATAAATACATCTGTACTAGGGATGGGCGAATGTGTTTATATCCGAACTCGAATGTTAGAACGAATGTTATTGTAAAAATTCGATTTACATAAAAGAATGTTGATAAGAATGAATATTCTTAAAAATTCGATTTTCGAATGTTAGTTACAGTTTTCGAATGTCACATTCGAATATCACAATCGAATTTGAATATTACATTTATAAAACACAGTATTAGACTAGAAATACTATTTCGAATTCGAGTGTCATATTCAAATCGAATATCACATTCAAATCGAATATCACATTTAAAACACAATATTAGACTAGAAATACTATTTCAAATTCGAATGTCACATTCAAATTCGAATATTACATTTCGAAATTGAATGAATACATAGCTAAACATTCTATTATTCGAACGAAAAATTCGAAATTTAAAACGAATTTTGATACATTCGTTCGTTCAAATCGAATTTTGAATGTTTATATAACATTCTAACATTCTATTTTCGAATTTTTGTTTTCGAATTTTTCAATAAAATTCGAAAACAAAAATTCGAAAATAGAATGTTAGAATGTTATATAAACATTCGAAATTCGATTTGAACGAACGAATGTATCAAAATTCGTTTTAAATTTCGAATTTTTAGAAACATTCGCCCATCCCTAATCTGTACACACATATATGCACATATAAATACATACAGTATATACACATATAAATACATCTGTACATACATATATACACATATAAATACATCTGTACACACATATATACACATATAAATACATACATATATACACATATAAATACATACAGTATATATACATATAAATACATCTGTACACACATATATGCACATATAAATACATACAGTATATACACATATAAATACATCTGTACATACATATATACACATATAAATACATCTGTACACACATATATACACATATAAATACATACATATATACACATATAAATACATACAGTATATTCACATATAAATACATCTGTACACACATATATACACATATAAATACATACATATATACACATATAAATACATACAGTATATACACATATAAATACATCTGTACATACATATATACACATATAAATACATACAGTATATACACATATAAATACATACAGTATATACACATATAAATACATCTGTACATACATATTTACACATATAAATACATACATATATACACATATAAATACATACAGTATATACACATATAAATACATCTGTACACACATATATACACATATAAATACATACATATATACACATATAAATACATACAGTATATACACATATAAATACATCTGTACATACATATATACACACATACATACAGTATATACACATATAAATACATCTGTACACACATATATACACATATAAATACATACAGTATATACACATATAAATACATCTGTACACACATATATACACATATAAATACATACATATATACACATATAAATACATACAGTATATACACATATAAATACATCTGTACACACATATATACACATATAAATACATACATATATACACATATAAATACATCTGTACATACATATATACACATATAAATACATACATATATACACATATAAATACATACAGTATATACACATATAAATACATCTGTACATACATATATACACATATAAATACATACATATATACACATATAAATACATACAGTATATACACATATAAATACATCTGTACATACATATATACACATATAAATACATACATATATACACATATAAATACATACAGTATATACACATATAAATACATCTGTACACACATATATACACATATAAATACATACATATATACACATATAAATACATACAGTATATACACATATAAATACATCTGTACATACATATATACACACATACATACAGTATATACACATATAAATACATCTGTACACACATATATACACATATAAATACATACAGTATATACACATATAAATACATCTGTACACACATATATACACATATAAATACATACATATATACACATATAAATACATACAGTATATACACATATAAATACATCTGTACACACATATATACACATATAAATACATACAGTATATACACATATAAATACATCTGTACACACATATATACACATATAAATACATACATATATACACATATAAATACATACAGTATATACACATATAAATACATATGTACATACATATATACACACATACATACATACATGCATATACATCTTTAGACATGCATATGTATGTATCTCTATGTTAAAGCCATTTGCCTGACTATTTATCTCTTACACCTGATACCTTATATCTTTGAGTCCTTTTAACTTTTGTGTGCATATTTTTATTTTTATTATTTTTTTATTACATGGTGTTATTATGAGTGTAACTACTTTTTAATGTATTTTTGATGTGTTTTGTGACACTTTTCTGTTTCACAAAATAGTTAACCAGTGCTCTGAGGTAGCGATATCCCGACTCGCATTAACTTCAATTACGCTCAAGCGATCGCGTTTATTTTAACTTGTAATACGAACGCTACATCTGACGCACACAAAAAAAGGTATCAAGTGATTCTATGAAATTCAGCATTGAAATGAATGAAGTGTGGTATCACTAACAATATAATCCAGGCACTCTCACATCCATTCTACAGCAACCCTAGCTAAACTCTATGCCTACAGCCATCCTAGCTCACCTCACCCCTCCTGCAGCCATCCTAGCTCACCTCATCCCTCCTGCAGCCATCCTAGCTCACCTCACCCCTCCTGCAGCCATCCTAGCTCACCTCACCCCTCCTGCAGCCATCCTAGCTCACCTCACCCCTCCTGCAGCCATCCTAGCTCACCTCATCCCTCCTGCAGCCATCCTAGCTCACCTCACCCCTCCTGCAGCCATCCTAGCTCACCTCATCCCTCCTGCAGCCATCCTAGCTCACCTCATCCCTCCTGCAGCCATCCTAGCTCATCTCACCCCTCCTGCAGCCATCCTAGCTCACCTCATCCCTCCTGCAGCCATCCTAGCTCACCTCATCCCTCCTGCAGCCATCCTAGCTCACCTCATCCCTCCTGCAGCCATCCTAGCTAACCTCACCCCTCCTGCAGCCATCCTAGCTCACCTCATCCCTCTTGCAGCCATCCTAGCTCACCTCACCCTTCCTGCAGCCATCCTAGCTCACCTCATCCCTCCTGCAGCCATCCTAGCTCACCTCACCCCTCCTGCAGCCATCCTAGCTCACCTCATCCCTCCTGCAGCCATCCTAGCTCACCTCACCCCTCCTGCAGTCATCCTGTCTATTTGAGACATTGGCCTCTATTTATGAAAGGTCTTGCGGACCTGATCTCACAAGAGCTGCTGGTGCAACGCCGCCATTCGGAGCTTGATAGATAGGCCCCATTCTCTTATCTGTATCTTGTATTCTCTGACTTCATTATCTGTTGATCCCACCAAAGCAACTTGTCATTGGTGTATTTATTTTTTGTACTGTAAAAAATTCTAAATAATCATTAGAATATATCATTTTTTAACGTATCTATACATGTTTTAAACAATTATTATTTTTTCATATTTTTTATTTAATATTTCAATAACGCACCTTTAGATAGCCAAGTTTTCATGTGCGATGACCCAGCACCGTATTACACTGACATTGCGGAACCCAAAAACGCGTTATGCATATTTTACATTCCTATGTTCTTCACATCTGATAATGTTAATGTAAAATATATATTTATACCTATATATCTATAGGAATATATTTATACATGTATAGGTAGAAATTTAGAAATATGTAATAAAAATAACAGTTTCCTATATGTGAAGAAAATTGGAATGTTAAATATTTTCAGTAAAAACACGGTAAAACACATTATTAAATATTATTATGGAATTGTTATTTAGACACATATATATTGTATTGCCCTTCACATTCAAATACATGGCTATATGCCATATACCTTTGAACTCTTATAAATATTTATTATTAATATTTATATGACTCATTTTATCAGATAGTGTTTTTATGAGTGTAACAGTATATTTTATTGTATTTATGTTGTGTTTGGTACAACTATTATTTTATCCCACGGTCTAACCCGACGCACATTAACTTTGATTGCGCTCAAGTGAATGTGTTTACTTTCAACTTGTGATATGAGCGCAAATTAACACTCCCGCAATATTCTTTTGTTGCGCACATGCTAATGACAGTGCACTAGTTGTATTCAAGCCCTTAGATTTTAATCCTAACCTTGCTGATCATTCCCTAATGCATTTAACCCATGACTGACTTGCCATGTCAGTACAATTCCCTGTAACCAATGTTAAACCACTTCCCAGCCATTATTTGTAATGTCTGACACAGACCTAAATCTAAATTAACATTAACCACAATTATGGATGACCTGGACCCCCCAACTCAACTCTTCAAAAAACCCATAACCATATCTACCCCCTACTATCTACGTACAATGGCTCACACCCCCAACTCATTTAACCATTATTATAACTAGCGCCCCCCTCCCCTAATAACTGACCTAGACGACACACATCTTATTAACACTAACAGCAAAAGCTACCATAGTCATTACCTATAGTGGCTGATATGTTCTATAGACAAGTAAGATGTTCTATCAATATTAATACTGCTGAGTGCCACTGAGTAAGAGGAGACAAAAGCAGGTGAGATAATCTTCAGAAACAGTTAGCACCATTTAGTAGCTGAGATCACTGGAACACAGCTAAGATATTCTGCAAATACTGAAGATAGAGAAACATTGGGTTGCAGAAGATTGGACAGGTGAGACACTCTACAAACACAGTGAAGAATGCACAAGACAATGATCGGAATGATACTGGTTATTAGGAACCATATTCAAGTGAGAAATTCTAAAACACAGGTATCAAAACTGTGGAGAAGCAGATATTCTGCAGACATTAGTTAGCAATACTCAACTAGGTTGTAGTAGGAACTAGATGCTGGTGATTGGTGAAGGGTTTTGCAAAGAAGAGGTACTGAAATGTACCAATGTCAATACCAAATACATGAAAGACATGATCAAGCAGAAAACTAGACAATACCCAAAGACAAGTATAGGTATCACCTGATCAAAATATGGAAACACACATTTATAAATATGAAAGCATAAATCATATTAACCCCCACTGATCAAGTATAGGTCACATAAATGATTTGCTAACATTAAAGGGACAGTCTACAATAGAATTATTGTTTTAAAAGATAGATAATCCCTTTATTAACCATTCCCCAGTTTTGCATAACTAGCACAGTTATATTAATATCATTTTTACCTCTGTGATTATCTTGTACCTAAGCCTCTGCAGACTGCCCCCTGATCACATGACTTTTTATTTATTATCTATTGACTTGCATTTAGTACTGTGTTGTGCTAACTCTTAAATAACTCCCCAGGCGTGAACACAATGTTATCTATATGGCCAACATGAACTAGCAGTCTCCTGTTGCTAAAAACAAATACAAAAGAATGTGATTAAAAGGCTGTCAGAAAACAGGCAGAAATTTAGAGGTTTAAATGTTATAAAGTATATTAATCTAACAATGTTGGTTGTGCAAAGCTGGGGAATATGTAGTAAAGGCGTTATCTATCTTTTTAAACAATAACAACTTTTGTGTAGACTGTCCCTTTAAAGGGACACTAAAGTCAAAATTAAACTTTCAAGATTCAGATAGAGCAGCAATTTTAAACAACTTTCCAATTTACTTCCATTAACAAAATGTGCACAGTCTTTTTATATTTACACATTTTGAGTCCCCAGCTCACAGAATATACTTACATGCATTTGTGATTGGCTGATGGCTGTCACATGATACAGTAGGAGTGGAAATAGACATGTTTGAAATTTGTCAGAAAAAAAATCTATTACTCATTTGAAGCTCAGACTAAGTGCTAGTGCGTTGTCTTGTTATCCTGCATTTGTTGTTTATGCAAATCTACTGTGTTTACTGGTCCTTTAATCACAGCTTAATGTTTTGTTAATCAGTCAGCCTATTTTCTTCTGGATTAGGGAGCTTGTGTCTAAATAATAACAGACAAGTACATATTGTGTAAATATTTGCTTAAAAACACAAGTTATTCTGCCTGCCAATCAAGGTGGAAACCGACAAATATTTATACAATAAGATACAAGCTGGGGCCATATGAGAATAGTATGGGGATATTTGTGCATTTTACAATAAAGTTATAGTAATACTAATTAACTATGTGTGGGATATGGAAAAAACTGAATTAAAATAAATAAGTTATTGATTTCCTTACGTACAAATCTTTTGGGGCCTATCAAGCTCCGAAAGGAGCTTGATGCCCCGTATTTCTGGTGAGTCTTCAGACTCGCCAGAAACAGCAGTTATAAAGCAGCGGTCACAAAGACCGCTGCTCCATAACCTGTCCGCCTGCTCTGAGCAGGGCGGACAGACATCGCCGGAAATCAACCCGATCGAGTACGATCGGGTTGATTGACACCTCCCTGCTGGCGGCCGATTGGCCGCGAGTCTGCAGGGGGCGGGCGTTGCACCAGCAGATCTTGTGAGCTGCTGGTGCAATTCTAAATACGGAGAGCGTATTGCTCTCCGCATTCAGCGAGGTCTGGCAGAACCTGATCCGCACTGTCGGATCAGGTCCGCAAGACCTTTGTTAAATAGGGGCCTTAGAATGAAGAATTTTATATAAAAAAATGATAATATTTTACAGCTTCATATTTATACTGGATTATATACTGTACCTGTGTATACCTGAAAATGTGAATTAATACACAAAAGGACAGATTATGAGTTGAGAGCAAAATATCGCTTACGCAAAAGCACTACATTACTTTATCACAAATAATATAACAAAGGGACACTTGCATTGTTTTTTTTCATCATATTGCACGTTGATAAATTGTAGTAATTTGATTTGTCATGTGTTTTTAGGATATTATTTTTTGATGTATATGTATACTCTCATGGTTTTCAAATGTATCAAACTTGAATGTTATGTGTACACCGCGGCCTCCCGAGTCGGTTGCTAGAATGCTCTGGCCCTATTGCAGATCAGAGTCAGCGAAGGTGTGTCTTTTGACACATGCATGCGCAACAAAGATTTGAGGATGCCAGCGACTGTTAAAGCTCGATATTCAACAATGTATTTTTATTCACCTGAGGAAACAGTGTAACACTGAGAAACGCGTTGTGATTTTAATTGTATGTTTTTAATATAGTGCTGTTACAATTATATCTCAGCTTTGTGGTTTGTTATTAGGATTTCTTGTTGCATATATCCCTTGGTCCTATTATCTTGATACACAGGTTTTTAGGTTCTTGGGAGCACCCTAAGGATCACTCCTTTAACACCACTTCGGGATTAGTAACAAAGCACCTTTTTAGTGTTATCCTACAGTGTTAGAGGATCCACACGGAGGATACACGTTCAACATTATAAAGCATATCGAGGAGTGAGCTTACTGAACGGCTGGAAGGTCCAGAATGCGTATATAGCACTATGGTAGTGCTAGAAGACTTGTGAGTAATATTTATTTACAGATTTCAAACAAAATTTACTGCAATATTACACCATATGGGCGCCTTTTCCTTATTTTCTGTATAGATCTTTATCTGTCGATGTTATGCCACGGCCTTTTCGGAAACTAGGCTGCCGGATGACCCCTTATTTTGTTTTGGGATGGACTGTATGTGCAGGATCGCAGCATCATATCAACAAACGCTAACAGTTTTTTGGGTTTGACTATTCCCTAGTAGGGAGCGCATCTACTACGAACTTTTGTAGTTTGTTTTTGTTTGTAATTGCTATTGCGTTGTCCTGTTATCATGCATTTGTTGTTTATGCAAATCTGCTCTATTTACTGGTCCTTTAATCACAGCTTAATGTTTTGTTAATCAGTCAGCCTATATTCTTCTGGATTAGGGAGCTTGTGTCTAAATAATAACAGACAAGTACATGTTGTGTAAATATTTGCTTAAAAACACAAGTTATTCTGCCTGCCAATCAAGGTGGAAACCGACAAATATTTATACAATAAGATACAAGCTGGGGCCATATGAGAATAGTATGGGGATATTTGTGCATTTTACAATAAAGTTATAGTAATACTAATTAACTATGTGTGGGATATGGAAAAACTGAATTAAAATAAATAAGTTATTGATTTCCTTACGTACAAATCTTTAGAATGAAGAATTTTATATTAAAAAGTGATAATATTTTACAGCTTCATATTTATACTGGATTATATACTGTATCTGTGTATGCCTGAAAATGTGAATTAATACACAAAAGGACAGATTATGAGTTGAGCGCAAAATATCGCTTACGCGAAAGCGCTATATGCGCTCAACTGAGTAATACCAGTGCACGCAAAATGTTCGCTGGTATTACAAGTGCGGTGCAATGTGACAAAATAGAAAGTCTAAGGGATAACTTATTTGGAGCCTGGATTGTACTCTGTGTATTTGTGTTAATTTGTTTCAATTTCAGGGGCGGTCATTTGATTACCTTTATAAGGCCTTGATGAAGTGTTCCCAGCCCTCTTTGTCCTGCATTCTGTCTTCAAGCGTTCTTCCCACCCTGTTTAAAGTGGTTGTGGCAGCTTTGAGTCTTTTGCAGCTTTTTAGGGTTGCGGTTAGTCAGTCTCGGCAAGAGTAGGTTTAATTGAGCTATCTAGGTCCGAGCCTTAATATATTTCCACCTTATGCGTACTTGTTGTATAGCTCGCTTGCTTATGGTTGCCCTACTAGGCAGGAAGGTGTTACGCCCTAGCCCGGTGGTCGGTCATGGCCCTAGGAGTGAGCAGAGAGAGTGCAGAGTGACGGCCCAGAAAAACAGGGAGGGGTGACGCCCACTAGGTACCGGCCTAGGGGTTCTCATCCCAACAATGTGCAGGCCAAAGAGCTCAATCAAAACATCTCTCTCAGCCATTGAGCAAGAGCAACGGGTGCTCTGTTACAGGTACCGATTGGGCCTTGACCGTCTGCTGCTAGGGGTTAGGGTATTTACTCAAGTTTCCACCACCTTGTTTAAGAAGTTATGCAAAAAGTTTAGTCAAATTGTTTTGCCTAATAAATACATTTTTGCCTAATAAATATGTTTAATAAATGTGACCAATCTTTCTACCAGGTTTTGTGTCTTTGTTTATTTTGAGGGGTTTAAAGGGGTGTGATACCCAAATGAAGTTTACTGATCATGAGATCACGTTAAAGCAAAGCCTGAGTCACCACTGCTGATTGGTCCTATGCTCAGTTGCAGTCCATAAATGAACAATTCTTGCTACAAGTTTTTTTCAAAGCAAAAACCAAAAAAGGGACATGAAACACATTTTTATTTCATGATTCAGACAGAGAATACAATTTTAAACAACTTACCAGTGTTCCTCTTTTATTTATTTTGCTACATTCTCTTTGTATCCTTTGTTGAAGGAGCAGGAATGCAATACTGGGAGCTAGCAAAACACATCAGGTGAGCCAATAACAAGAGCTCCTTGTAGTGAATTGCAATGCTGCCCTTGAGACTACCTAGGTATGGTTTTCAACAAAGGATATAAAAAGAACAACGCAGATTAGACAATAGAAGCAAATTGGAATTGCATGCACTACTATTAGCTAAATGAATTCTTATGCTTAAAGAGACATGAAACTCAAAATGTTTCATTTATGATTTCAGGAAGGGCATACATTTGTGAACAAACACTTCGGTAAGCCAATGACAATAGGCATTTATTTGCAGCCACCAATCAGCAGCTAGCTCCCAACTCCTCATACATAGGTATGCTTTTCAATAAAGGTATAACAAGAGAACAAAGCAAATCAGATAAAAGTTGTAATTTGGGAAGTTGTTTAAAATGATATGCTGTATCTAAATCATAAATGAAAAGTACCACTGTGTCCCAATTAACAGGAATGCACTATATACATTAAGCAATAATTTGCTTAAAGGGATAGTAAACCCCAATTTTTTCTTTAATGATTCAGATAGAGAATACAATTTTAAGCAACTTTCTAATTTACTCCTATTATCAATTTTGTAAGCTGGACCATTTTTGGTTCAGCACCCTGGAAAGCGCTTGCTGATTGATGGCTACATTTAGCCACCAATAAGCAAGTGCAACCCAGGTTCTGAACCAAAAATGGGCCGGCTATTAAGCTTTATATTCCTGCTTTTTAAATAAAGATATCAAAAGAAGGAAGAAACATTGATAATAGACGTAAATTAGAAAGTTGCTTAAAATTGCTGCTCTATGTGAATCATGAAAGTTTAATTTTGACTTTAGTGTCCCTTTAAGCTTCACATACATTTTTTTCCTACAAGTAAAGTTAGCTGTTGTGCTGCTCCCCA